>NC_044601.1:42081625-42409750 GCF_901933205.1 Camarhynchus parvulus
ATCAATACATCTACAGTACCTAAACTACTATAGTGGGTTAATCCTGGCTGACTGTCACCAACTTGCTCTTCTATCTCCCCTCCTCAGCAGGACAGGGGGAGAAAAGAAGATGGAAAATGTCACGGGTCTAGGTAAGAACAGGCAGATCACTGGCCAGCTACCATCTTTGACTTCTCTTGAGGAAAATACATCAATGTCAATTAATAACAGGTTATGGCAGTAAGAAACAAGAACAAAACTAAAACCAACTTCCTCCACGCCCATTTTTCAGGCTTTACTTCACTCCTGACTGGTATCCTGTGGGGATGTTTCTTTCACATTTTTCTCCCTTTTTTCTCTCACAGCTGCTGCAGAGTGATTTTTATTCTTTCTAAATTTGCTATCACATGAATGCCACCAAAGTAGCTGACATGCTCAGCTTTGGGCAGCAGTAAGCTCATTTTGGAGTCAGTTGGATTTGGCTCGGTCCAGTGTGTGTGGACTGCTCCTGATCAACAGATGGTAGTAATTAGCCACTGCTAAAGCAACTCTACACTACCAAAAACTTGCCACAAAAACCTTAGCAAATTTTTCTAAACTGAAAGCAAATTGATTGTCTAAAACATAGTCTTACATGAAAAAACTTTGAAAGAACTTTGCTATAGCTAAATAACTCTATTTTTTTCAGATAAGAAGAGGTGTATAGAAAAAAATTTAATGAAAAATAAATGGCCTGCCATTATGGTTTACTACAGCTAGTTTTATTACATTTTTTTAAACAAGAAGAAACAGACAAAGGACTGAATGCTACTTTCCTACCAGCTAGGTTTCTGCACACTAAATGCAGATTTCTTTATCTACTATTTCCAACTATCATTTCTAGTTCACTCTTCTTCCTGAAAATCGCAAGATATATAATGAAAAAGCATCTGAGATGTCTTAAAAATGCTTGCTTTCCTTTCAATGTCAGTATTGCTATGCTGCATATTCACAACACTGCCATCTAATGGAGGATGAAATGGAAAGAAGGGAAAAAAAATTCAAGACAGAAATTGCAATTTTATGCAGCTGCCTTTAATTATAGTTTTTATCCAAAATACCATCTGAATGCTCCCTTTTCAAAAAACATGCATATACACACTTATACATGCACTCCGTAAAAAACTCAAACATATTTGAAATAGTATGTTCCATTCAGAGAGTCCTTGACTGGACACAATGAGCAGTAAAAAAAAGCAATGAAGACACTTCTATATACTGGAAAAGTGCATAGAAATCCACAGTAATATTTTTAACTTTTAAAATGGAAATTTGTAAAATAAAGACAAGTAATAGTGGATTTTCTCTCCCTTTAATGGACAAACACTTTTCACATTTGAGCCCTGTTGTGACAAACCAATAAGAAATTACAGTTAAAGCCAAACTTTTGTTGTTAAACACCAAGACTTCCAGTGCCTTGACAGAAAATAATTATTTTAGTAAGCATTGAAGCATTAAGAAAGAAAATACATCTAGAAATAAAATGTATTCTATGCTGGAATGATAATAAGGTATTAAAAGACTCAAATCACACCTAAATGGGACACAATTTCGGTTTTTCAGTAATCTTTGATCAGTTTCCATTTCATTTAATACAACTACTACAGAAGAATTAACAAAACCAGGCAGGTATTAGAAATACAGATTTTTTTCTTAAGTTTTAAAATTTTAAAAGTATACTTTTGAGTAAAAAGTAACAGAGTAACATCACGCTCAACAGTGTCACTGCCCCAAAAAACAGAAGACAAGCTTCCAGGTACTGAAGGGTGGCAGCACTTGGAATAATCATATCAGATGACATCAGCAGATGCATTCTTGAAATTATTTCTAGCCATATTTCCTCAAATGATTCAAGAAAAAAAAAAAAACAAAACAAAACACCACAAACACAAAAACTGTTGCTTTGATAAATTATCTGGAGGATCTTCCATTCTTCTTGGTGGTGGTGGTAGTTTTTACTGGTTTTAATTAATTTCTCATTTGACTGGCTTGTAGCCGGCAGTTATGTCACTTTTTGCGCCTAACTTGAAAAAGTGAGTAAAAGATTCTCTCTGAAAGAAAACTAAACGCGATTCTGTTGAAGAAGGCCCCTGGGAAAAACACAAAACTGACATCTCCCTGTCTACTAAAGTATTCAGCAGTGGTTTTTTGGGTTTTCGGTTTTTTAAACTTGTAATATTTTTTAAAGTAAATGCAAAATCTAAGTAATTGGACTACCATGTAAAAGGCAGCTGATGTTGCCATAGATAAATGTCACAACCTTTGTACTGGAAACAATTATTTTCTATATACAATAGAATTAGTTTAATACTTATTCTTCAAACAAAGACTAGTAAGACAATCAGCATACTTAAGAGAATGAAACTCCTTCACAATTCTTACTCTTAAATTCTTACTATCAACGTCATCAATGATACCACTACTATGCTTATTATTCATCCTGCCATATATATATACTTGAAAGCAAGCAATTCAACTAAAATTTATTAGTAAGGGCAAACCTTTACAGAACAAATTGTAAGAAAAAAGTTTAAGCAACTTTAACTAATTGGCAGAAATATATGTGAGATATATTTGTGATATGAAAAAATCACCTACGAGAGACAAACACAGCCAAAAGAATATTTTCAAACACATCCTATTTGTGAATGGAAAAGAGAATAATTATCTTTTAGTTTAAATAAATAAATAAATAATTTCCCCCCCCCATTTTGTACTCTGATTCAGGAAAATATAAAAGAATATAAAACAAGCTTCTAGACTTATACATATTAAGTTAAACACACACATAAGCACATTCTAAAATACATGACGTACCAAGAAGAGTTTTTATAAAACATTTTTTGTATCAAAAGAAGTGTATGATTTACAGGTCTTTCCAGCTTTTCATTATTTAATATTAATATTTAACGATGAAAAGCTCTTTCATCAAATGAATTACAGGACTATGAGCAAAAAAAAATCTGTAGAGAATATCATATTTTGCTACAACAGAAAGTTAATAGATGGTTTATTATTTCACTAGTAGTAGAGGAGTACTATTTCTTAGAAGCATAGTTTTAAGCACAGAAATCTGCATCGAGTCAAGTCTTCATGATTTGTGTTTTTATTTTTTAGTTCAATGAAGTATACTTCAGATGCAACTTGTAAGACATGAACTGATGTCTTCGTTCACAAAAGTGTCTTCTCCACCAAAACATTAGTTGTTACACTAGTTAGTGTGCTAAAATTTAACACACTAAGCTTGAAATATCTGAAGGATTTTGAACATTTTGCACTAAGTATTGGATTTCGTTAATTAAAATGTGATTTTCTCTATATTTGAAATCTATTTTAGTTATAAGTCTTCTGAAGTTTTAATTTGAAGAACAGTAGTACTTCATTAGACTATTCTTTTCCCTTCACTTACATAATAATTTCAGAGAGAAAGCATTATCTAATTCACATTGCAACTACACAATGTAGGTAAACTACACACTTATGGGACATCATATGGAGGCTAACAATCACTGGAAAACATGGAAAATTCTCTTCTTTAAAAAGAGAGAATTGATTTTTTACAAAACAGTTACAAAAGCAACAAATTAGCAGGATGAGGCACGCATTAGGCTGGTAACCTTCTTTACATTATGCAAGTATGCCCTAAAATAATTAAATCAAGGTTTTTTTCAGTGATACTCCTTCCTCTCTGCTTATAATGACTAAAGCTTCCTTCAGAGAACAGCACCAATGATGTATTTATTGGAGACAAACACTTCAACTAATTTAGATTCCTCTTACCAGCTTCAACTATACTCAATCAATTATTTCATGCACTATATCCCACTCTTGCAATACTTTCAATGAAACACGTCCAAACAGGGACACCATTTGCTGGGATTCAAGAGGCAGGGACGACTGATTGATGATCAGAAGCCAATTTACTGGGCCGAACATGGCGTTTATATAGGACCTCTTAACAGTACAACCATCCAACGACCTTAAACATTGCCTTGTATGGCAACATCCTATTCTTCTTGCTTAACCAGTAACACCACAGTTCACTATATATGGATATCCCTGGTTTTCCTTCACCTGAGTTACTGTTTGCTTAATTCTGTACTGGTCATCTGCTAACACGTCCTGCTCCTTTTGTCCTGTGTGTTTCATCTTATATCCTGTTTTCACAACCCGCATCCACAATGCACTATATCCCACTCTCGCAATACTTTCAATGAATTTACAAACAATGTAAAAAATACATTTTGATAAAAAACATTTTATAGGTGCTGTGACTGGAAGTGCTTCCTGTGGACTGCCTGTAGAAGTACTTCACAGGCACTGTTTGCTAATAGGACAGGATTAAATAAATCCTGGTATCAGTAACTGTCCTTTGCTATGGAATCAGGCTGTGATGTATTTTCACATGAACCTTCTGGCAACTTGTAAGCAGTGTTGGAGAAACCTTTGGTAGCAGTTAGCCATCTGTACAAGCATTGAGAAAGCAAGCTTTCCTTTTTTGGTAAATCATAGACAGTACACTCTTTTCTCTGACACATCACGTCACACACAACAAAAATACAAACGCAAAACAGCATTCTTTAAGGTCCTTTTTATAGAATAGAAAAAATATACTCTTAAATTCATTATTTGTATTCATATATGCATACGCAAACAGTCTGCAATATCTTTCAAAGAGTTCAATATTAAATAGTGCCTTACAAAATATCTGGCTTTTTTTCTTAATTCCTATTTCTAATTTATTTTATGTTTACATATAATGCCACTTACACATTCTTACAAAAAAAAATCAGTTTGCATTATGCAGAATTGATTACATCAGCATCAGTTAACATTACAAATATGTGGTCATCTTTCTCCCATTCCTTTGAAAGCTGGACAACAGAAACAGTGTGACAAGACACAACTAAAAGAACCCATATTTTCTTAAATATTCCACTTCACAGCCCTTCTTCCTCTTTATCCTTCAGTGGTATCTTTAATGGCATCACACTTACCCCTTGAAAGATTGAGTCACTATTAAAGTCACTATTAACCTCTTTTTCTTTATTCTGATTTCAATCTGTATTTCTACCTTGAATCTTTCTCCTGTTTCACTCACATTTACTTCTCCGTCCATCTCTGATGTCTATACAACAGAAATTCCCTCCCTGGAGCCTTTATCTCTCTGCTGTGTGCCAACTGCTCTTGCTCCATCCTTCTCTTAGCTCTCTGTTCTTTCCTTAATACCTTTGGACTTCACTTTCTCAGATCCTTAAAGTAACCACTTCTACCCCATATCTTTATCTGCCTACCAATTCCTGCATTTTAAAATGGAAGTATTCTGCACATGCAAAATTAGAATTTATTTTAATGAAATTAACCTCCATCTGCAACAGACCAAAATTAACCAATTCTCTAACAGCTCCTAAAGTAAGAAAACAGTCTATGCAATAACATGTGTGTGCATATATATTTAAACGTATATATATAATTATAAAAAATAACTTCTTGTTGTGCAGTACCTAATACATACACTAGGTCATACATACTATGTCAGTTATCTTTTGCATACAAACATTACAGTCATTATCATGGATTTACTAACAGAAAGTTTACTATTATCAATCATAAAAAAGGAATTCACAAATGACCCAAGTACAGCAATTCTGATGAACTGCATTATTCTTAGCCCACTAATTATACCAAAGGGAGGCCTGTAATAGTACAGTAAGAAGATAATGTAACAGGATACCTAGTAAGGAAACATTCCTTCTCTATTTTCAAGAATCAAAAGAAAATCAATAGGATATCAATTTTAAAATTCCATTCTAAACATGCCACCTGGGGAAAACCTCAAACTAGAACTTGACATATTGCAGATTAAAGAGGAAGATACAGACCTGGTATGAGTAAATGAGCTGAGCAATAGGAAATTTTCTTTTATTTTGGATAGCAATTTATCAGTTAAAATAAACTGTTACTCCACTGGATTACTTAAGGCCATTTTCCAGCACAATTAGTATGTGCCAGTTAACATCACCAGTTAGTGTGATACAGCAAGTCAAATTACTGTCAGGACTTTCAGAAGTCTTTTTAAATTTAGGTTTGGGTTTAACAGTAATTGACGATTCATGGCAATATAACCTGATGAGTATATTGAATCTTTTTTCTACACAACTCAAATTTTTAGAGAACTCCAAGTCTAGTTGTCATGATTAAAAACTATGGTTCCATTTACAGATGGTAAAGTTGAGGGACTGATCATGTTGAAAATTAAATACTATTATTGTATAAACCTCAGAACTGTTGGACATTCCTCACTGCTGTGTCCTAAACACAGCACAGAAAATGGAGTAGTGACTTGTCCCTATATTTATAAAGTTATAAATTACTTTTTGAAGTTCAGAAAATATTTTTTTAAGTATTTTTCTATTTTTTAGTAAGTATTTTGAGATATTCTAAAATTTCGTTTTGCATTTTTTTTCAGGTTTCACCGATTAGCATCTAGTTCATTATATTAATGAATGCTATGGCCAGCAAATTAATATTATCAATGGTAGATCACAATACCTAATTGACTTTCGTCTGGGGGAAGGAGAAGAATGCAATGCAATTCCAATCAGAAGGAAAAGTTCTGGTCATGTCTCATGCGAAGCATGTAAAACTCTGTCATATCCATTAAGTTTCTCTAAAGCATATGATGAATCCTTGCAAAACCGTGGCTAATTTTTTTCAAGACTGAGATGCTCAAAATTCATCACTCATGTATATTTTGTAGCTTCTTTAAATTCTGAATGACACAGCAGGATGAATTAACCAGTGGTCTTAATACATCAATAATCTCATTGCTTCACCTGGTAAGCATTACTTATAACTGAAATTCATAGATGATAAGGCTAAAAAATTAAGACCAAACAGATTTATTTTAGATTCTCAATGTACTGAGTTTGGGGTTTTTTTTCCAAAATGACTCTTCCACCAAGTTCCATCAAGGCACCTCATTTGTACTTTTGCTCAGCAAAATAGAACAATATTTAGAAAACCTATATACATTCAAATAAATAATGAAAAAATGTGTAGTTTTATGCAACTTCCTTCCAGGAATTTCAGAATGCTTTGCAAATACTTGTGTTTCTTCCTCATAACACAGAAGAAGAAACTAGACCAAAGAAAGGCTTATTTATAATGGTCACAAGCCAAGCCATAGTCAGAACCGACACTGGAATATATTCAATTTTCAACTTCCTGCTTCAGATGTAAGTCTGAAAAGAGGACAACATAGTCATTTTTTTCTATTCTTAAAATTTTTTTTTTCAAGACTCTCCTACTATTCAAATTCTATTTAAAAGCAAGAAAAGAACAGCAGAAAAATATTACTGAATAAGAAATTATGGGGTCCTACCATGTATTTTAAAATGTAATAAAACAACACACATGTTAAATAATTTGCAGCTATTTATGTAGCTTACACCTTAACAAAAGATAGAAAGGAATTAGCTATGCAATGTTCTAACAAACATTATGTCCTATTTAAATCTGAACTAAGTAAGCAAAGAAGCATCATGATATTAAAAAAACGCCAAACAACAAAATTTAAATAAAACAAAAACAACAAAAAACAAAACAAACAAAAAATCAACAACAAAAAAAGCACATGCAAAAGAAAATCACACAAAGGACAGCATAAAACCAAAAACCACAAGAAACAAAACACAAACCAAGGGAAGAAAACAAACAAACAAATCAAAAGAAAAAACAAAACCAAAACAACAACAACAACAATCCCATATCTCCAACCCTCAAAAAAAGCGAAAAAGAGGCAAACCTTCCCAGAACAATGCAAAGAAAAAACATCCATTTTGGAGGAACTTCAAAAGCAAGAGTTTCTGTCAGTGTTAAGTGACAGAAACCATGCAGCTGTGAACAGTGCTGTGTTGAAGTTCTTTTGAGACACTGGGAAGAGAGGCTTTGTAACAAAGATTGTTGAGGTTTGAGGTGATAGGAGAGGAAGAGAAGGTAGCACAAAATGTCAGTAACACAGAAACTGCAGAATTCTCTACAGTTTTCTCCTCTAATAAATAAAACCTGTTTGTAAGCCCCATATTTCCAGTGAAGACACTGACACATTCTTGCTGTAAGGCATCTTGCAGTCCTATGAACTAAACTCCTCAAATATTCCTATCAGGGTAGTAAAGTGGCCAGTTGAGCACAAAAACAGCAACAACATTCAGGAATGAAATCTACTTACAACAAAACTATAATGGCTACTATCTTGGAACACCAGGTTCAACTATTAAAGCCACTCAAATATATAACTCGCAAAAAGAGGAATCAAAGAAGTGAAACCAGAGCATTATGTATTTCACCTACCACAAAAAGAGAAGAGTAACTGAACCAAACAAAAATTCACTGACTTAAGTGTGCATTCAAAATAAGTGAAACTACTCTTAGACATTTTTGGAAGAAATGGAGTATGTTTCTGTTGACTAAAGCTCTCGAACAAAAAGCCAGACTCACTGATGGGAAACAAAGCCTTTTTTAGCAAGCCCTGGGTTATCAACAAATACATCATTGTCACTGAAGATCCTAGAGAAACATCTGCCAATAGTCATGGAAAACTGAACTCATTCCTAGAAAATATGAGTTTCCAACCAACAAATATGATAGGCAAAGAGAAAAGCTCAATGTAAACAGAAATTGCATTCAATTTAAACTCTAATGAAAAAAAATGACAGACCATTCACAGCAACAGAATTTCGTTTCACTCAAGCAAAGAAGAAACAAAGGAAAAATTATATTGACAATGCAGGCTTTTCCCTTCCCTCCTTTTTGGTTTTTTTTGGTCAATTTTTTTTTTAAATCACTCACCCTGACTTCCTATCATAAAGCTTTCATTAAAATGTTTTTAAATCATCCTGACTATTATTAACTGTCTACACTACCACTGTGTTGCATGCTACCTGGAGTCAATAATCTTCAACATTAAATCTTTATTGCAAAAGACATGCTTTAATTTTAAACAAGCTAAGGGTAAATTTGCTGCTTTAATGTAAATTTCTGTATGACACAAGACACAACCTTTATAAACAGTTAGTAGGTTAAAAATTCCTTGTCTCAAATAGGATTTACATTTAGATGGGCATATTGTGGTACTTCTCAACACAAAACACACAACTTTCTCAGTGAAGAGAGTTTCACCCATCAGAAGATGGCATTTTCAATACATATATATTCCTATAGCTATACTTATCTATATAAAATACACTTGAGAGCAATGACATACTAGTGCAACAGCTTTGTTTCACCCTGCAGAGAATGCGACTGAACACCAACTCCTTCAACGTTTTGCCTTTGAGAATAATGAAAATTAGGTTCTACATTCTTGTTCTTCTCTCCTCTGGTCTCCCTTGAAGGAAAAGATCGTTCATCCGCCTTTATTGCACCTTTTAAACTAGACATTTTTATGATTGCCCTTTCAGCTGTGTTTTTCAAAACAACTGTTTTCATTTAACAATTCTATTTAAGTGGCTGGAGAAAGGAGCCAACAGGAACCTCATGCAGTTTAACAAACGGAGATTCCAAACACTGCACCTGGGGAGGAATAACCCCATGAACCAACAGCAGCTCACCCAGGAAGGCCCGGGAGGAACATGGGCCGGTGGTGAGCGCCCCAGTTCCCTGCCAGGCTTACTGGGAGTGCTGCCAGCAGGACACGGAGGGATCCTGCCCTCTCCTCTGCCCCGTGAGGCCGCATCTGGAGTGCTGTGCGCGCTCTAGGCTCTCCAGGCCACGAGAGATGAGAAGCTACTGGGGAGAGCCCAGGGAAGAGCCACAAACTCGGTGAAGGAACAGGGGTTTCCCACTCCCACGAGGGAAAGCTGAGGGAGCTGGGTCAGTTCACCCTGGAGAAGATAGAGCAGCACCAGACCCACCACAGGACCTGACAAACTGAGGGGTTTAAGGCCACCAAAAGACGTCTGACACGTCTGAGTGGGATCTTTTCCCTCTGGGCTGTTTGTTGTGCTCGCCAGGCAACAGCCGGGTGCCAGAGGCTCCTGTATTCGCACACTCGGCCCAGCGTGCGGCCTTCAGCAGGACCCAGGCCCTGCCCTGGCAGTGCCCCACAGCACCACTGAGGGCTCCCGGCCACTTCCTCGCTCCCGGACGCCTCCTGCAGGTACCCTGTGCCAGCCGAGTCCCGCTGGCTGGGCGGGAGCAGCGTGGAAGGGAGATTTCTCCTGCCATGGGGGGCAGCGTGCCTGGGGGAACGGAGGGGGAGGCAGGTGTCGAAGGCAGCTGAGGAGCTGCTCGATCACTTTCCAGTAAAGTCTCCTTTTCCTGCAAGAAGACCCTTCGGGAGGCCCCCGTCTCCCCTCTCTGCCCTACACGGAGACCCTTCGGGAGGCCCCCGTCTCCCCTCTCTGCCCCACACGGAGACCCTTCGGGGACCCCCGTCTCCCCTCTCTGCCCACGCTCTGGGCCCTCTCTGCTGCCCGGTTCCCGGCGCCAGAGAAGCTCCGGCCCTGGGCCCGTCTCTCGGCCGCCCATGGCGGGCGGTGCCGCCGAGGCTCTGCAGGAGAGCGGCTCCGCCGCGCCGGCCGCCCCGAGCGGGGGGCAGCGGGAGGCGGCGGCGGCCGGGCTGTGCCCCATCTGCCTGGGCGACCTGGACGACGCGGCGCACGTGGACACCTGCCTGCACACCTTCTGCTTCGCCTGCATCCGGCAGTGGGCCGCCGTGAGCGCCGCCTGCCCGCTCTGCAGGCCAGCGCTTCGGCCGCATCCTGCACTCCGTCAGGGCGGACGACGACTACCAGGAGTACGTGCTCGGCCCGCCCGGCTGCCGCCAGAGCGCCGCGCCCGGGCACAGCGCGCTCGGCCCGTCCCCGCACTGGCGCTACCGGCTGCGACCGCGGCCCCGCCGCCATCCCGCTGTCAGGAGAAGGGGGCGGCCGCCAGGGGACGGACGGAGAGCTCCAAGAAGCTCTGACACCTCTGCCCGATAGGCTCAGGGCAGCGCCCGGCCCGCCCCGCCGCCGGACCTGCCGTCCTCTCGCACGTGCTGGGGGCGCGGCTTACGGCCCTCGTGCACTTGGGGCGAACGTCCAGAGGGTTCCCAGAGCACGCGTCTCTCACAACCCCTTGGTATTCTGCATATGAATACAGTAGTTCGGTGGAGGTGTTATTTCATCTCTGTCTCTCTTTTTCATTACTATTATTATTATTCATAATAGTATTGTTATTTTTTAAATTATTAAAGTGTTCTTATCTCAACCCAAAAGGTTTATCCTTCTTTTTCCAATACTCCTCCCCAGTAAGGAGAGGGTGGCAAGTGGGTGCATGGATCTCAGTTCCTGGTTGGCATTCTCCAGCTGGAAGAACCCCAGCTTTCATTGGTGCTGGTGCTGGAAAATCATTGGCTTTGGACACGACAAAGATCCGGAAGCTTTTCAGAGCATGGTTCCCTCAAAACCAAAGGAAGCCACTTCAGGCAATGCTTTCTAACAGTGCCTTGTTAGTGTAGGAAAACAAAAGGGGAGACAGTGTCCAGAGCATGCTGTGAACTTCTTTATATAAATGCTGCAACAGAGCCTATTTCACTTGAACTCCCAAAGCCTTCCCTTCTAAACACCAGAGCATCGCTGCCCAAGCTCTGTGGCCATCAGCTGGAATGCCTGACCTGAAGCAGCCCAAGGACACAGGCCATGCTGACAACCCTTTCCTTCCTGGTGCCTTCACACCCAAATGGATTTGGTCATCCCCCGTCACAGTCCACTGAGCCTTCCTCTGACCCTTCCAAGCAGCAGCAGCCCAACTCCTCTGGCCCAAACCCCACTGCCATGGCTAGAATGCAGGAGAGGGCTGTGTTCAGACTTCACAAAAGATAGTGCTGTATTGGAGTAAAATCCCAATATTACCAGGTGGAACATGCCTGGGCTGGTCTGGCCCTCACTGCTTGACCAAAGGCGGCAGCTGTTGTGTTTCACCTCAGAGATACCTTTGGTCAGTAATATGCTGCAGCTAGGCTCTTGGAACAAGTCCAGGCAACAGGAACTCAGGCTTGACCTCTGATGGAGAAGCTTTAGGCGAGGCAAAGAGGAAAAGGAGACAGATCCAGCTAGGGGGTCTTAATCCAGAGTTTATTCCTGGGCACGCAGGCCTCTGAATGTTGCGAGAGCTCCAACCAAATCTCGACCGCATGGTCCCGTGTCTTTTTAAGCTCAGGGAAAGGGGGAGGGAAGGGGTAGCTCTTCCTGGTTGGAAGAGCTACCAACCAGGTAGGAGGGGGGAGGCTCAGGGGACAAATGACACTTGGATGGCCCAACTGTCCCCAGGGCTGAGAGGCATCTTTTGAACTTCACCTATCAGACGACGGCCTTGCTGACCTTCTGAGACTGATGGACAGCTCTCAGGGGGAAGGTATTACTACACCTGGGAGGAAGTGGGATAGTTAAGACAGGACATTGCTTCACACTGTAACACTGCTGGGGACATCTGCTGACCTGCACCCCTTGGCTTGGTGTTTTTTGCAGAGCAAAGCTCTAAACTCCAAGCATCCCAGAACTTCGGGAGCCGCCCAAGAAGCAGACTGATGTGCAAGCAAAGCATATCTGTGCTAGGGGCCAAAACATGGGTTTCCCACCCCTCTCTACCTCTGAGTCTTACTGGGCCCATCCCAGTCCCCCACTTTCAGTCCTCTCCCCAGATACACCAGCACCATATTTGAACATTTCCACGAGATCCACACAATCCCCTTTTGCTGGGGCAGCTCCACAAACTCTTATCCCACGTCCCACATGGGTCCTCAGCCCTGCTGGCAGAGTTCCCATAGCCAGTGGTGCCTCTGCACTGCATTCCTGTGGGATCCACACCATTGGCAGGGAAGGGTCTGGAGGTCCTGGGGATGTGAACATACAAATGACACTGGTGGTGTGCCCTGTGGCCAAAAGGCAAAGAGGCTCTGCGGGGGAGACTGGGAGTGCTGTCAGCAGGACAGGGAGGGATCCCAACTGCTTCCCTGTCCACACCTGGAGTGCTGTACCCAGCTCTGGACTCTCCTCCCCAGGAGAGATGAGGAGCTACTGGAGAGGAACGTGCTAAAGGAACTGAAGTCTGTCCCCTTTGAGGAAGATCTGAGAGAGCTGCAATGGTTGAGCCCGGAGAGGAGAAGGTACATGGGGATCTCATCATTGTTTGTAAACACCAGATGCAGTGAGTAAAGAAGAGGGAGCTTGACTCCTCTTGAAGGAGCCCAGTGGCTGAACAGGAGGCAATGTATACAGAGTGAAATGCACTGCATTTCATTAAATTCCATTTAAGCATGAGATTAAACTTTTTCACTGTGACAATGGACTTGGACTGGGCAATTGTCTATACATTTAATCACCATCTTTGGCCTTCAGCACCCTGAAGAAAATGGAAGCAGAAGGTAATCTTCTTCCCTCTACCACCTCCCTAGGTTGTGCAGAATTAACGTGACAAAATAAGGCAAGACCATCTCCTGGACTCTTTACACTTGTAACAACAGCTGTGATGAAGTTATGACTAATTACCTTCTATAAAATATGGATGAAGGATGTAGTGAAACACATAATAAAGCCAAATTACAGTTCCCGGATGGCAAGCTAAAAGTACAAATAAAGGTCCTGACACAAGATGATGACCAGCATTCCTCTTAATTCAGATAATTTACCATGCCCTAAGATTGGGAAAATGAACACTACTTCACTGTGCTTTACTGCACTTAAGTTTCTCAGAGAACAGTAAAAACAAAACATACTAATTCTGAACAATAACAGATAAATCAATTCAACTTGTTTATATATTCATCACCCTATAAAAGAGAATGAGAGGCAGAGCAAACTAAGTATCAGCAAGTGTTACAATAGCTAAGAATGCATACAAAACTCCTATAAGGAGCTCAATGGGGGGCGTGCAGGCTCATCATTATGTAAGAAACTACAAACCATTTACTAGGGTAACAGAATTCCTTGCCATGTTTCTGGTGTAATTTATTTTATTAAACCAGTCTATAACAGGAATTGTCTCAAAACATTACTCTTTGTCTTTACTAATGTAGATAGTATCTTCAAATACCAGTAAAACTCGAAATAAAAGCAATGACATGTCATTAGCCAATTCAGAGGTAGGCTAGATGGTGAAATTATTGATCCAAGAAGTATCTTGTAGCATCAAACACTGCACTGACAATAAAAAGTAAAAATCAAATTTTTTCTGATTTAATTCTGAGATTCATGTTTAGCTGCATTAGATAGGACTAATACAGGACAGGAAAGAAGTACAGAATGGGAAATACAGGAAATACAGAACAAAATATGTTCAATATTGCAGAGTATTATTACCCTATACCACAGGACACAATGATAATTTTAGAACCAAAACCTGTGTTAATCTATGTAAAAGAAGAGATGACCACATACATCCATGATCTTTCTCCCACACTCCTACATCCATGCAGATGCTCCAGCCATTCTCCAAATCTGGGAAGGTAGTATGATCAGGGATATGTGTGGTTGCAAACCACAGAAGTATCATCATTTCCTTGGCTAGGTGACTGCACCCTTACCATGTTTATAGCAGCTTATATATATTGAAACCACCACAACTTCTTGGCATTAGGAGGTTGGGAACATGTGAGTTCAGAGAGTTTTGTCCTCATCAGTAAATATTTAGGAATCACTCGACATGCCAACTGTTCTTAAACTAAAGCCTCTTTCACTATGCTTTAGTATTTTTAAAACAGCATACAATTAAATTAGCTGGCAAACTTTTTAAAAACACTTTCATCTTGCGGGTAGGGCTGTATAAATGGAGACAGAAGGGTTACAGACTTCTCTAGAAAGAGTTAAAAGGCAGTGAGAATTTGCCAAAAATGCTGATCTTCTGTTGCATATAGATTCAAAAGGCATCACACTTATGACAAAGTTATGACAACTTTGCTCTTGCTGAACAGTTTGCTTAGTTTTAGCTCTTTTCCTTTTTTATTAACCAGAACACAACAAAGAATATGTGTCATTTTATCACTATTCCTTTTGGGTGGCTGTAAAAGATAAAAGGATTTTTTGAGATCTATATGCCTTCTTTCAATAATTACTTTCTAAAGTAATCAGAATTGCCATCAGCCAGTTGTTCCTTATGTTTTGACAAAAGATCAGGATTCTGCTTATGAGAGTGACAGTATGATGTGCTGCTTATTCAATTTTCCTGCCAAATTAATAGGAGATATTTTCCCACAACACTGCAAGAAGATAAAGAACTTCTCTAGTCATAAGGTCTAGTAAAAGTAATGAAGCTTCTACAATGAAGCTAGCCAAACAAAAATTTGACTAGCTTCCTGTGGGTTAGGTTCCCCCCCGCCCCCAAAACTGAGATAAACAGTTCATCAAGAGTAACTGTTTGATTTTTTTAAGACAGTGAGGTGATCGGATTTACCTCTTCATAAGTAGCTTACCTAGAATATTAAATATTTTTTTACCTAAATATTAAATGTTTTTACCTAAGGATTTTGAAAAGGTGTGAAAAAAGCTGCTAGAAAGAAAAAGAGTGTGTTCCAAAGCCCCAGATCCTTAAGAATATTTTATTCAGATAGACACAAGACATAATGCCTGGATTTCACACTACTGAGATTCTTACTTAAAAATGGCAAAATGCATTCTTTTACTGATTTTTAGTTCATTTAAAACATCCTTTTATCCCACCTTAAATAAATAAAAGGGCTGTTGAAATTTAAAGTCTTTAACTTCACATAAATATCTTGCTTGCATTTCATGCAAAATAATGTTATGTTACATACCTTCCCCTCAAAAAGCCTCTACAGGAGGCTTGATTTGGCAGAACTGGTAAGACTGAACTAACAGTCCTATATGATATCCCAGTCACTTTTTAATCTGTGAGAAGTCTACTAGCCACAAAGAACATGACAAAAGAGTGGAAGATATTTCTGCATCAATTCTGTACTAGTTCCTGTTCCATACATTTCTATGACATGTCCTATGCTCACTTGCAACAAGCCTGAAATCTATCATTAAACAAGCTTGTATCAATTCTATGGGCTGGCAGGCAGTGAAGACCAATCTTAGATAATTCAACCTCATGCTACCTAATTGTATCTTGTATTTCTGGTTTAAACAAACACCACATTAAAAACAAACAAACAAACAAATGTCAACAGCGGTATCTTTCCATTAAGAAATGCAAAAGCCACTTCTCCTGGCTGTTTGTCACAGTAAACTGAGAAGGGAAAATGAGATTTAAAAGAAGAGTAAAAAGGATCAACAAGAAATAGTATTGACAGTTGACTAAATTCAATCATGCTGATTAATTAAATTGCATTAATTTAATCAAATTAATTAATTTAATTAAATTAATTAAATATTATTTATGTTGATTCAGTATTGCAAAACTCAAATAATGCCACTGAATCTGCTCTTAAAGGCTTTCACTAAGAAAGTTTTCTATGCAACCAGATAATTAAATTTCTATCAGAGAACTACCTTAATGTAGTACTTAACTTAAACGAGAATAATCAGAATTTGTTACACATTTCCATTATTTTACTAGATTTTTTCCTTGCTTGCTGCATGTCTAAAAAGTCAACAACAGTTCAATTAAAGAAAACAATACAATTACATTCTGTACTAGTTTTAATTAAGAATTGCAACTTGAGAAACAGAATTGAGTTCAATTTCCATGCAGCATCCAAATTTCCAGGTATTTCCATTCCACTTTGAAAAATTGACGAAGGAAGGGAAATCCTCAACTGCAAAGCCTAAAACAGAAGCTCTGCCATCTTGATATGCAATCGTGCACAAAATAAAGTGGTGTGAGAAAGTCCTTGTAGACTTTCATAAATTTGGGAAATACAAGTCTATGTTCTGATTCGCAGAAGCTTTCTCTCCAAGTTCAGATCTGGCATTCTAACATGAATACACTTTATATTGGTCTCATTGAATCACCACTGCCATTTCATTCAGGCAAAAGCTGTAATTGTGTCCTTGTGGTTTTCCGACAAAAGTGAAGACTGATGTTAAGTCACATATCCTGATAGCAGGGCCTACAGAAGAAGAAGTTGAACTACAGAAAGCATAGAGCTGCATATGCAAACATTTTCAATAAAGGATGGAAATGACTGTAGAATTTTAATTTTTCTCCTAAAGTTATTCCCTTATTTCCTGTTAAACATATGTAAGTCCAAATCGTAGAAAATACCATTTGGAAGTTTTGTGTTCAGCAGGGTCTCTGAACACTTAATAGGGTTATTTTTTATTTATATTGCATGTGATAAGACCAAATTAGATAATTAAATTTTAACATTCCATGGAGGAATGAGAATGGCTTTCTGATGATGTCAGAATACTTTGTATACAACTTCTGCATTTACTTTTCCAGTGTGATCAGCATCTTATTTTATTGCACAGATGTCACTCCACCAAATTATTATCAGATTGTTCCATCTTTAAGTAGATAATTCTATGCCATATGTTTTGTAGGAATTAAGATTCTTGCACTGGTACATACCATATTGCTCTCTCTTACTAAATACAGTTAGAGAATTAATGCTTAATAGACACATGCAGTGAATACTAAACCTGCCGCTGGGAAGGACGTGACATAAAAAGGGGGACATCGCTTGATGTTCTTCTCATCAACCAACCTACTGGAAAAGAACTAGCAATTTAAACTCAAGACGTGTACGTCATGACTCCATCAGGGAAGACAGAAGGACTGGGAATTAATGCATTTTAATTAATTGATAAGTTGCCTCTATCTTCTGAGAAAATACAAAGATTCTTCAGCTTCTATTGACTGAGGGTGGAAACTAAGGATGCACCATGCCTTGCAGATTCAAAAGTTTTGTGAACATAGGTACCTTAAGGGGAAAGTAAAACTGGGCTCAAGAGAGTCATAAACAGAAGAAAAATTAGGTTAAGCCAAAACCAATTACTGCTGCCTGGGTCAGGAACACTGCACTGCATCATACAAATTAATCATGAGCGTGTGTGAAGTATTTGTGCTACAGGACAAAAATGTAGGTAAAGCTGACCTTTCTAAAACTAGACGCCCATCTTCGTGAAATCATTTTTCTCTGAAACATTTACTCAGCAAATAATATACCTGCTACCCTTTATGCTAAAAAGACAACATTACCCTTTCCAATTTCTTCACTATTGCAGACATCTAAAGAAGGCACAGGGATGGATTTATTGTATGCTATGTCTTCTCCAAGGACAACATTCCTATGGAAAATGTCAACTGCAGTAAGCAGAGCATCTAAAAAGCCCTACTAAAAATTCACATTCTTCATACAGTATCAAGTCAAATGAAACATCATCCAACAAAGGCCTGCAATTACCACAGGAATTCCCACAAATAAGCTCTTTGAGTAACATACCTAACAAATAAGGTCTGGATTGTGAGGTTCATTTCCTTCTAATGTTTATTTCTTTCAGGAAAGAAAATGGAGGAAATTGAAAAACAAAAAGAAAGATACCAAGCAGTATATATCAAACACAAAAAGCTATCTATTTTTCCTGGGTTTTTAGCACAGGTTTTAACCGCGTTGAAATTTTATTGATGCTACATTTATGGGAATCTTAACACGCAGAATTGCGATGTCAAGTAAATGGTTCTAGTCACAAAATGAAAGCATTTGATATGAAATGTATATTTCTACTGCACAAGAAGCAAATACTTCCATTATATGTCCTTTCTTGGCCTTATGCTTTTGAACTCAGCATTGACCTCTAGAAAAAAATATTACTAATTCATTCCTATTATATGGGTTTTCAGTTCTGATCAATACCCATAGAATTACATGTATGGCCTCCTTGTGTCTTTTTCCTCATTTGACCTACCCAGCTGCCCACTCTAATACTAAGAAGAGAAACAGAAATTTTGTTATCATGTTTCTAAAATGTTTTTACAGACCCCAATCTGGAAGTTCAGTTCCACTAGGCATAAAAATTAATTGTGATGCTAGCTTAAATACATTCATAGACTGCCTAAGTGTTTTTTTCATTTTTTGTACTGGGATTAACATACTTGCAAGGATAATGTTTCTAAACCCACCAGGTCTACAATAGAGCTACAGAACTTGGTTACTTACAACTCAAGTACATGTTGGTGTCCTGGATCCAGCCTATATGGAGAAAATCAGAAAGCTAAAATGCATTTATAAATAAAATTGGAGCCTGCTGTTCAATCCAGCTTCTGTACCTTTGTTGTCTCTCTGTGTGCCAGCTCTGCCCTTTTCAATAAATGGGTGTTTCCTCCTACTTGCTTTCAAATAAGGCTCCTTCCCGTCAACTTTTTGAATTAACTCTTTTAGAACACAAATACTCAGAATTTCATAGTCTTTCAGGTGAGTTTTACTGTGGTCTTCTACAATGGTAGTGACACTATTGTATCACTGCTACCACAGAAAAATTGTTACTCATAATATCTACAACTCCATTTCTTTTATTGAATAACATCCTGTATTCACACAGTCATCAGCTGCATAGACCCTAGGTCTCGGTCATTTCTAAGAGATTAAGTCCCAACTGCCACAAGAGGTCCATCTTTTTACATCACTGAACAAACAAATTAAATTTAAGCATTGACACTCTGCTGGCTTGCATACCTCTGCCAGAAGCTGTGCCACATCACTCTCCTGTCAAAACAAAATCACTTAGGACTAATGCAACATTGTCCTCCACATTTGAGAAGAGACACCGAGGGGGTGACAGGTTTGCATAACTGAGAGAAGACCATTTAGTAAAGAGACACCTCCCTGCCATGGTTTCAGCATTTTAAAACAGTGGTAATTAATTTTTTCATCAGACACAATATAAGAATAATTTTTAAATATCCATGATGCTAAAGAGCATAAAAATTACCAATAAAGCAGTCCCATTACCACCACTCCACAATTCTATAGGTCCAGTTGTCATTCATAGCTTGAATACTTGTGCTCAAGGCTTCCTACCCTTACAGCTGACTTTGTCTGCATCCTGTTATTCAAAAAATTGTATTTGTTCAAGTACAATTTTGAGATTTCTGGGAAACATAAGTTGCTCTACACTTGGAAAAGTTTCATATGTTTTACACTTGAATAAAATGAGAAATAGGTAGCAGATTTGTAACTATTACAGGCAAAAGAATCCATATCAATCTTCCCGGCTCCAGCTAAAAAACTCTAACCCTGAAGTAACTTGAAAGTTCATTACTCCTACAACCTGCCAGCCAAAAGAGGAAAC
Organism: Camarhynchus parvulus; assembly: GCF_901933205.1. Lineage (NCBI taxonomy): Eukaryota > Metazoa > Chordata > Aves > Passeriformes > Thraupidae > Camarhynchus > Camarhynchus parvulus. The sequence goes on from NC_044601.1 coordinate 42,101,881, forward strand.
AAAGCTTAAATCTGTAACTGAGCTCAATCATAACTAGCCAGCCTGTCTGCAGGTCCTTGTTTCACAATCTGTGACCAGTAATTCATGCAGCTTTTCACAGCTCTTTTGAATAGAAGGTTTTAATCTTAAAGGAACAAATAATGAATGAAAAACAATGTTTAAACAATGAAACACTGTCCATGGATATCTGTTTTGCACAAGTCTAGTTCAGATGCCTAAGATCATGTGTGCAGTCTCAATCTCTTTATCTGCCTGTTCTTCTGCAAATAATTCTCATTTTCCTGACAATAGTATTTTTCTAATCATTTCAATTGTCTGAATTAATGTCTCCAAGCCATTGCATGAAAATACATCATTATGAGCTAGGCTTGGAATGAATGTTTTCTCAATTAAGAATGTGTGCATTGTTTCTTATCCTGACAACTGGGAGATTCTGTTACTTCACATAACAATAGCCTCATCCTACTTCTCTAACACACTTGCTAATGAGTTACAGTATCACATATGCAGCAGCACAGCCGTGTGGACCATAAAATGGTGCCACACTACTCTGCATGTTTTGCACTCCTCAGTTCCAGCATAAACTAAGGCCATCTCTACTTCCAAGCTACACACTCTGTATAAACACTACAAAATACTGGCAAAAAAGAGAGGTAAGGTTATCAACATAAAATATTTGTTTGATTTCCTATATATTAAAAAAATCTTATATTCCACTCATCTAATTTTGTAAGGCATGGCAACACTCTTAATGGACACTCTTACAGTTTGCTAATTAACACAGATTGGGGAAATTACAATATAAATACATAATGCTTTACTGCCCCCAGTTTAAGACATCTAACAAACACAAGAAACAAAACAAAACCAAAACAACAACAAAATCACCCGGTACTCCCTCACCCCCTTTCTTGACTTTGGAAGACTAATTTCTTTTTAGCACCTTTTGTTTAGATTACATCTATGTAACTGTCCAATTCCCTCTCTTTAAGAAAAATGTAGATAAGAAATCGTGAGTTCAGCAGAGGTTCAAGACTGTCAGAGAAAAGAGCAAGAGAAAACTGAGTGAGATGAGCACATTTAGCATGGAAATGTTTCAGGGGGAAACCAACAGCACCCCTCTGCTACTTGAGAGATTACCAAGAGAACAGAGTGAGAGTGGTGGATGAAAAAGGGTGAGAGACAGTGGTCATTTATTCTAATACAAGTGGGTAGAGATGGGAAATAAGAAAAATTTTTCTCCATGAGGACAGACTAGCCTCAGTGGAAACAGGCCCTGAATTATTCTTTGATCCTATGAAACGTACAAAACAGCTGACAACTTCATTTACATAGCAGACATATACTGAAAATGGTAACTTCCACAAGGTTTAAAAGTCAGTAAATTTTCTCCATCAGTGATAACAGAAGGTGAATTTTGAAACTCTTTAGTTATGGTACACATTAACTTTTACAAATTCTGTTAGTTAGCAAAAGAAGACAAAAGAGATTGGTCGTATTATGATGTAAAATGCAAGAATGATTGTTTAACAAATCCACAAGCCTAAAGAGTAGCATATTCTTAGAGGAAGAAGTGGGAAATATTTTTTCCATAATACTGATAAAGAGTTAAATCACAAAAAGTAAAAAAATCCCAAGAAAACTCAGCAGGTCAAATAAAAATAATTCATCTGACTTCTGAGTATCAGATCTGACAGTTTCTCCTCAACTCATTTAAAACCTATCAATTCTGAACATCAGGAAATTTCACCATTTAAATGTAGTGGTCAACATGCATTGAGTATAGTTATAATAAACTAGGGGGTAATGACATACAATCTTCCCTCCTACATGGTTATGTAAAATTTTAATGTAAACATAAATTGCTCAGAGTTTTAGTAGTCATATAGTCAAATGCTTTGGACTCAAATTAAAACTTCAGTCATAAACTATAAGCAGGCTTTCTTTTCATAAAGTAGTTATCCCTGATATATTTAGGCTTTCTTATTGCTCATTAAACTTCATGACTACTTAGAGCAATGCAGACCATTGCTACTTAAAAACTAACATATTTTAAGAAAAAACAGACTGTCTGAAGAAAAGAACTATCATTAATAGTATACAGATTCCATAAAGTGACTCATTATGTGGAACTTCTGATAGGGTTGTAGGCCTGTTCTCACATGACATATTCTAGCAGAGGACTTGTATCAGCGTGACTGAACTGAACTATTTTAACCACAGCTGCAAATGCACACCAAGAACAATGTTTTGAATGCATTCTTCAGCTTCTGGGAATGACACAAGAGCTGCTTGTTGCCATCAGGTGAACCATCAAGTTTGTTTTAATTGCAAATGAGAACAAAAACCAGGAACTGTATGTGTAGAAACCAATAAAAAGCTGACCTTTTATCCAACTATCATCTTTGTACATAGCACTTATTTTTTCTTCAGATTCACAAAGTTTGTTGAATGAATTTCTTAAGAATAAACAACTACAATAAATCAGACTTCCCTCTAACAATTCTAACAATGGTATGTTTCAAAAAAGCACTGAGTCTTTTGTCTGGGCATTTGTTGTCTACAGTCAGACATGTTTGATGTGGAAATATAAGACTCCCTTAAACAACATTTAGGAGCAAAATATAGAGAAACATAGCTTTAACATTTTCCCCATGGCACAGTGACCTCAATAACAACAATTTTATGCATAGCATTCATGAGGTTTTTTCAGTGCATAGGGATTTTGAACATACTTGAAAAAGAGAGTAGTAATTACAAAGCAAAGCATACAAAGGGAAAGAAACAGTACATATATATTACTGTTCTTTCCCTCAGCATTAACTCTGAAGGAGCTTTACAATAATTTTATAAACTTCTGTTACAAAAACTGTTGCCTAAGATTGCAATTAATATCAAAACACTTATTATTTTCATTAACCAGATTTTTTATAATATAAACCAGGAACTTCAGTGTGACTGTACAAGAAAAGAACATACAATGACAGCTTATGTTAACATACCTGTACTAACCTCCATGAATGAGCAGAGGTTAAAAAGAATTTTTAAAAAATGGGAGGAACACCAGTTAAAAACCACCACAGCTATCCACAGTTAGGACAAGTATCTTCAGCTATTTCTCAAGTACATTCATTTCCCAGGCATGTCAAAATTACAGAAACTCACTACTACTTATTTAAGTACACATGTGCTAGCACAGACTAACTTCCGTTTTGCAGTTTGACATGTAGTACAAGCCAATATTCATGGAATTTAATGCCCTCGATACCTCAAACTTCACTGCAGAACAAGTCAGTCCATAAAGCAACATTGTTTTTCCCAGAGAATATGCTGTACCTTAATAATCAGCTATGGTATGCAGAGAATTGTGTTATACTGCATTTGTCCCTAAGAACAGAAAGGCATATCTTGAATTCCCAGCACAATAAAAACCAAAGCCAAAAGTAGCATAGATGTAATGTCACATTTTTAAATGTAAATGTGACAGGCATTTAAGGAAAGACAGATTCCAAAATGAAATACAGCGGGGGGATTAGCAAAACCACTATGATTCAAATAACAGTGAATTCTCCAAGGGTTCAAGCTTATCTGAGTCTCAGCAGCAGCATAATAAGCAAAAGTCCAAATCACAGATGCAGGGATTTTAAAGCACTACAGCAACAGATACATACCACTAAAAAAATCATTATCATGAAAATGTAATTTCTTAACAACAATTCTGGATGATGAACCTTTGCTTGAAGACTAAAAGTAAAATAAAAGCAGAAAATTATCTAATAGTATAAATCACTGTATTGTGTGCCTATGGCACCATGGTATTGGCAGGGGATAACTGCAGGGGCAGCCTCCATGGAGAGAGGCCTGAGGTTGCCCAGCACTGGACATAATCCATTGCAGTCAGCCCTATGGACAGACCCTAAGGCATGACTGAGCCCTGCAGCCAAGGTGAAGGAGACTCAGAAAAAACATGCCTAACAAAGGGAAAAGCTAGCAGGTAGTAAGAGGAGGAGGGAACACAAACTAGAATGAGAAATGGCGAGGGAACACCAAGGTCAGAGGACAAGGGAAAGAGGTCTCCATAGCAGAGCAGGTACTTCCCCAGCAGCCTGTGGAGAGTTCATACCAAAGCAGCTGGAAGCCTAAAACAACTGTGACCTTTGGGCAAAGCCCATGCAGAAGCAGAGGAAAATTGAGAGAAGGCAGAAGTGGCACAGAGGAAATTTCTGTACACTGAGTATATACTCTTTTCTCCTCCATAACCCTCAGAAAAGCAAAGGGGGAAAGAGTCAGGAATGAAATGTGAACTTCAGAGGTGGAGGAAGAAAGGTGTTGTTTTAAAGTTTGTTTCTCACTACCCAAATGTATTTTAATTGGCAACAAATTACCTTTCCACACGCTGAGCCCCCAACAGTAGATGGTGAGCGAGCAAGCACATGGGTGGGTGTTTATCCTTCAGCCAAGGCTAACTCATGACAGTGGGGTGAGTTGAGAACAGGAAAATAAACTATACAAGGGCAAATGCATTGCACTGTTTTCCCTCAGACCTAGTAATATTATGAGGGACTGATTTCATTTGTGGGAAAAAAATTTTAAGTGTGGCAGGCAGTGTTAAAATACTTAGTAAGATACACAATGTTAAAACACTCAAGAAACTGGAAAAAATTTCCAAGACTATAACTGGCAGTTTACTATTTTCTTCTGCAAAAGGTGAAGTGGTTTTCTGGGGGTTTGTTTGAAAACTACATTGATTTATGTGATGTATTTTATTATGATACTACACTTAATGCAGACAAAACATTCCAGGCAGAAATCTGTGCTTCATTGATAAAAAAGTAGGAAAATCTGACAGCTGACTCAAGGCAGAAGGATTTATCCTGAATAATTTCAGTTTTAATCCACAAATTGAATCTCTTATTATATGGTCAAATTAATATTGCTGGGAAATCTGGTCATTTCCACTATCTCTTTTTAACATTATTATTATTATTATTATTATTATTATTATTATTATTATTATTATTATTATTATTATTATTATTATTATTATTATTATTATTATTATTATTATTCCATCATGAAATGTTTTGGACCTTTGTTATCTCTTGTTCAGTCATTCAGATTCTTTCCTTTAAGCTTGTAAAATATCTAAATCTTAAATGGACTTACCTTTTGTTATTCTTGAGAGTCAGTCAGTGGGGCCCCTACTGTAATTTTCCACAATTACAATCACTTACACATTCTATGTAAGAAGTTACAATCCTATTGTAAGAAGCTACAATATCAACGTTTGTTTGTTTTTTGTTTCCATAAAATCAGTAGTTTTCTGATGATCATTCAATTTGTCATAATTCTACAAGTTATCCTCTACCAAAAGATGGCTTTTTATTAAGCAAAGCACAGGGCTTTTACAGCTTCTCACTTTTCAGAGTGCCATAAAAAGAAATTCTTTTTCTTAAACATAATAAAAAACTTGTTCAACAGAAATCAGCTCACACCTTTTTTCTGAGGCTGCCTCACTTGACTCTTCAACTATCTCCTTATCCAATTAAGCACTGTTGACAAGAGCACTGCTGAAAGCTATGAAAGAAGCCGTATCAAATCCTCCTTGGCAACCATGACATAGGCCACTGAAGGATTATCACTGGGCTCCCAACAGCTATGCAGAAAACCCATGCTGGTTTTGCACCAACATTTTATTAGAAGAATTTTCATAGTCTTATTACTACCAGCCTGTACCCACCCAGAAACAACAATGATGTAAGCTACAACATAGGCAAATTTCCATTTTATGAACTTTGCCCATGGCAGATTTAGAAAAAGCGAAAAAGCAAAGTTGCCAAGAGCTTTCAGCACCTTGCATATGCTGCAGCTCTCACTGCTCCTGCCAGCTGTACAGCTGAACCAGTGATAACGCCGGCTGGAAATTTTAGAGTAAACAGACATGACTCCAAAGGGATAATACGAAATGAGCTTCTGGCGAAATAGTAAGATAAACTTAAAAAAAAAAGAAAACCTAGTAAGCTGAATGCACCATAAAGAGCAGAAATAGTTTTGTAGTAATATCTATGAGGAAACTCCTGAATGCATTAGGTATCATGTCATGCTCCTAAACAACTATGTGCCAGGCAGCTTTCACACATGTGTTTTCAAAGCATTATAAATAAAGAGTAAGTGCCAAAGTCATTATCCTCCTCTCCTTGAGCTAAAGAGTATCAGGCACATGCAGCTACTGTTCATGCTAATCAACACTGCTGTAAGACTGAACAGCAAAGAAACAGACCCGCTTGATGATTCTGACTAATAATTTCTGTCTAAGAGTAATTTAGCTAATAAAATGCAGTATGCAACAAGCCTTTTAGCACCTATGAATCATACTTTGCAATAGCCTTCCTGAACACTGGGAAATGATATCATTTTATATCTTGTAATTCATAAACAGAACATTTCACTCACATTAGTCCGGATGAACAAGTACCATCAGTACAAACAGATTTTTGTACATTTGGCCATGACAAACAGAAACAGATGGGAATCCGTTTTCTAGCTACTACGTAGAAAAAAAGAACATATGTAGGTTTCTTAAAACACAGTAAAGAAAGTTTTTAATCAATATTGGCATTTGCTGTGCACCAGTCTCTCTTTCAAGAATCGGGGTTAGAAAATGCACTATAACACATTATTTTCATAGACCAATTTTTTTGGTCTTCCAACAACAGTTAAAGCCAAGCTGGATTCTCAGCAAGTGTTGAACAGCTTTAAAGACCATAAAAGTCTGAGTAAGGAAGAAAGAAGCTGAGTACACAGGCAATAACATTTTGTAAAGCACACACAGACATACTCTTAGGAACCAGAAAGTAACACTAAACACCACCTGAAAGAAGGCTTTAGCGAGGAAACCAGAGGTAACACACATAGTATAGCAAACCATGAATGTTTGTATTAGTGCAAAAAAACCCTCTTAATATACAGATTCTACACTAATACCAATTCCTTTTTTTGAAAGGTGTCTTTAAAGATAAAGATACTCAGCCATATGTCTCTGTGACAATCTGGCTGAAAAAAATGTTTGTGATGACAAACAAGTTAATTTTTCTCAAACCTTTCATAACATCAAAACAGAACAGTTTTAGGCATATGTATTCCATGGCATTTCACAAAAGAATCACAAAAGTAATGGAATGGCAATCTTTAGACAGAATGTAAATGTCTGTGTTGAGAAATTAAATTTAAAATACAGACTTAAGGGAGAGAAGAACAAGAAATCTGAGGATTTCTCACGAGCAGAATCTTAGGCATTTTTTTGTCATATGAGGACAAATTGGACCAACCTAGAAAATCAACGCACAGAAGAAAAGATGGCAATCTCGGTTGTACCAACATTAGAACATATTAGTCTAAGTAATAATAAAAGGTTCAACCAGATCTAAGTATGCTGGATTTTCTCACTATTTAAATTGCTGTTAACAAGTACTGCATGCGTTGATTATCATCAAAACCAACACTGTACACTTTAAACACTATTTCCATTGTCAAACTGGAGATTTGAGAACTGGAAAGGAGAATTTGTAGAAACGGCACTTTTTTTTAAATCCAGTTCTCAATTATCTCTTCAACTTTACGAGCAATACACTCCACTTTTTTTCAAGCAAATAAGAAGCCAAAGTGATCTTTTTAATGGTTTAATGAATATACAAATCTATTTACAGACAAAGGATATATTTAAAATTTTTGGACAACAGATGGATTGTGTAAGTATTGCAAAGAGTATTCTCATTATTGAAAGGCAACCATTGCATCAATCCATTGATAAGGTAAAGGCAGAGACTAAGGCACTCCACAATATTTTTATTACAGAATTTTCAGGGTAAATAATCATTTCTATTGCTTATATCCAATATTACTTAATAAGCAAAAATTGAGAAATAACCAGAGAAGTGAAGGACACCAAATTAAGCTGAAACTCCCAATTTACTTTTTTCAGTACGAAGACAGTTTTTAATATATTTGGTAGCAGATAGGCACTCTCTCCTCAAAAATTGCTGAGTTGAAGAGAAAGGACTAAAACCACAACTTGAGCTACTCAACAAAGGAAAGGTTTTAAGGCTTTTTAAAACTACACAGAATTTAAAGATGGCAGTTAATCCTGTTTACTAAAAGAAGGCTGTACTCTAGCACTACAATATATGAGGTAGACTCAGCCTTTTCACACAATATTCCTTATTTTCCCTGACACTCCAGTATAAATCAGGCCTGAGTTTGACCCAGTCTATCTAGACGCTCTTCACCAATTTGTAAAAAACTATTTTCTGCAACTTTTCCTCCTTAACATGGGAACAGATACAACTGTGGTTGCGATTTTTTCTGTGATTAACTCAGTTTAAGTTCCTTATTTTTTAATGCTATAATGTATATAATTTTTTCATCTTTGCAATTAACATATATGGGTAGCTTGCAACATTTAATTTTATCATATCTGAGATAATATACCCAAGCTGGTTAAGATAAGAAAATTATAATCGCAATTTGCAATTTTAGCAAGTTTTTCTAACAAAAAGAAAAACCCTAATATGCAAATATTGGGAGACCTTGTTGAGATTTACTACCTAAAAAAGAAAACATGAGATCAATTCAGTAAAAAATAAATTTGCAATTCTTAAAACAAAGTGTAAAAAACCCAGAGTGTGATAAATCTCCTACAAATTAGGAGGATTTTCTCTTAGAGACAGCTGATAGAAAACTGATAGACAGTTACAAACTTTGTCATCAATTTAGTGTACAGTCAAATTTTCCAAAATCATAACTTCTCAGAACTTATGTGCATACTAAAAATCTTTACCTGCTATCAATAGCACAAAGTTCTCAGGTAGAACTTCCAGCGAGAGTACATGCAAAGATAAAGAGATTAGATAGACAGACAGACAGACAGACAGACAGAGAGACAGGACAGACAGACATGTAAGTTTTTAAAATTCCACAGCCGTTGTGGTTACATAGCTTTTAATCTCTTGGCAAGAAATTTCTGAAGGAAAAATAAATTCAGTTCTATTTACTCTCTACCAGATTACACATAGAATGTGTTGGTTGTTACTTGCATTTGTTTGAATACAGATGTCACACAGAAAGGACTTACACATTGGAACAGTAAATATATTGCAGTTGGGGAACTTCAGATGCTGTTTATTCTGCATCAAAAAATATTTCTGAGAGCTGTTCTTCATACTACGTCAGCTCTTTAAAAATCTAACACTAGATATTTCATGATCCGATAGCCTTTCAGTAAGAAAATGTTTTCCTAAAAGGTATTATAATCATCTTTCATGCAACTGAAGTATAACCTCTTTTGTATTTTATTTTGCTTGGACGCAGAGAACAAAGATATAACACTGCCTTTAAAAAAACCTCATGAAAGGCTTGTAATATCATGCTTCAGTTTTCCCTTTTCAGACCAAGCAAACCAAATTATTTCATTGTCCATGTAATTCTTACTACCTACTACTGCATTCTAATACTCTCCCATTTTCAGATTAGTATTTACTGACATCTTCTATCCAAACAGGAAAGAGCTTCTCCAAATGAGACTTCATCAGCTTCAGGTGAAATAGTCCACTTACATGTTTTCCATAATAACGTTGTTGTTATTGCAAGATGCTAGGAATTCAGGAGAAAAGTGAAAATTTTCATTATTCAACAAGTATCAGCAATACAGGAAACTAGAGAATAATTTGTGCTAAACCCTGAATTCTCTTTAACAAATTCAACGCATTTAATATCAGGTGTGTATACCTGGTAAAAATCAGTGCATTTAGAAAATGTCAGAAAATGTCAAACTTTCAATTATGTATTGTCATGATAAACCAAGTGCTGTAGTAAGAAGCATTACTTTGAGCTGAAGCTTGCAATAGCACATAGATACTATGTTTTGTTTATACCCAAAAGTATTTCCCTTACATTTTAAATTTTCTTTCTGGGTCAAAAATACAATTAATTTTACCCAGTTTAGAATATTATCTTCACTAAAAAAAATGCATGCTGATGACAATACCATTCTTTGAACACAACAGGACAAATTGGTAGCAAATACTGCATTGAAATAGCCAAATTCCCCATCACAAAGGACCTTCGTGATTCCTGAGAAACTCATGATTTGTGAATGCTTGAAAACTAAGGAAGTCCCATTCCTTTGTCCCAGAAAATTCTGTTCAGTTATCCTTGCTTTTCCTCAAGGAAATTGTGGCAGTTAAAAATAACCTTGTCAGCCAATGCCAAAGACTCAACACTGTCTTCACTACTAAACTCTTAACACTTGAAGGTATTGTGGCAACTGAGGTAGGGGGTCTGCTGCAGACACTCCTAATCTCCAAAACCAGCTCTCATGCCAATAGCCTATTCACTCCAGCAGTATTAGAAGGTGGCAAAGTATCTCTTACTCACAAGCAGTCAAAAAAAAAAGGGGTCCTTAAAATAATGCCTGAAACCCATCCTCTCCCCTTATGACCCAGCTGTGGGAAGGAGATCACTTAAATCCACAGCAGAAATCAAAAGGGCAAGCAGAAAAGATAAGAGAATGTTATTTTTGGTAACAGTGGTCCAGTGGCCACAAGAAAACCCACAATCCCTTCAGATACCATGTGATGGCACAGGACCTTCAACAAGGTAAGGTCATAGATGGAAAACAATACCTGGTATATCCTAATTTTTATTTGCAAGCAAAGAAAGCCCTCTTGTAGCAGAATTATTTTCTATAAATGTGTATTTAGGCATATTTTGCCTATAATGAAGACTACTTTTTCTTCTAACCATGGCAATTAGTCTCTATCGTAATAATTATATCTCCCATAAATTCCTGTATCCTTAGAATAAAGCTGGTGCAAGATCATTTGACATTCTGTCCAGTAAGATGCAGAAAGTATATTCTTTGCATAGTATGACAATAAACTAGTAGTTTGGGAAAATAGTAATATAATCAAGACATTTTTTGCAGATAAGTATAAACTTGTGCTAATGCACTGGCCCAGATTCTACTCTGTCCTTGAAAGATTCAGAGGAAATCAGAAATGACTTCAAGTGATCACTACCTCTTATGCATTTCCCTTTCTTTTGTCTGTAGCTGGAGGTCAGTTGCCAAATAATAAATATTGCACCCTTTAGGCTGCTTTTCTTACTGTTAGAACAGTTTCTTTCAGAGAGCTATTCACTGATAGAAACCTCCAAAACTGAGAGTCACTGGTTCCTTGCCACACCGGCCTAACTGAAGGCAAAAAACAAGATCACAAGTCTACTGCAGTGGCTCCACATCACTCATGGATTCCTTTATGTAAAAAAAGTTTCAGCCTGGTGAAATCTCCCAGGCTTCATTCTAACATGGAAAAGTGGGATGAAACACAGGAATTTCTGGATATAATCCATTACCTTAATTTAATAACTGATATGTCTTAAGAATGTGGACATAGTATTTCATCATCAGATTTTATCAACTGCTACACTTAAAAAGTTGAGATAATTGAGGAGGGAGGCAGACAGGAAGAGTATTTCAAAACAGTTTTTAAAACTAAGGAAAGAAAAGAAAGATTGAGAGTAGTTTCTATGATGGTATAGTTTTGTATAGAGGAATGTTCAGAGTAAAAGAAATTCAGAAGTAGTTAGAGATAACAATACATACTTTCTGCAGCTTTTGATGTTGCATCTTGTCACTGACATATTTTATGAAAATCCTTTTGCTAGGATTTTTCCTCCTGAGAAGTTGAGAAGCCTCAGAAAAGAAATGTAAATAATGACTACCTGATGGCTGTGGAATGCGGTCTGGAGATGGTTTACCAACAGTGCATCTTTGGTCTTATGTGGATTGTTTTTACTTAATGACCAATCCCAGTCCAGCTGTGTCAGGCTCTCTGGTTAGTTACAAGATTTTATTACTCATTCTTTTTTAGCCTTCTGATTTCTCCTTTCTCTTTCTTTAGTGTAGTTTTAATGTACCATTTTCTTTTAATATAATATATCATAAAATAATAAATCAGCCTTCTGAAATATGGAGTCAAGATTCTCATCTCTTTCCTCATCCTGGAGACCCTCAAACACCACCACAATATTCTTCCACACTCCTAAGAAACTCTACTGTGTCACTTATATCCTTTAAAGCTGAGTCATCCTCAGGATTGACTCCAGCAGTCTAGCAGCTTAAGGAAACCACTAATGCTAAAGCATCAACTATTCCTAGTTACATACTCAATATATAACTATATATAATTATATATAACTATATATATATATATAATTATATGTGTCTGTGTGTGTGTAGATAGACAGACAGACAGATAGATAGATAGACAGATAGATAGATGGCTATAAAAGTATGTATATAGTTATGAACTCAGGTCTATGGGATTTGGCAGAAATTTAGCCGCTGCAATGTTCACTCACTAGAGGCAAAAAAGATCAGAACTTCTAGGTATAAATCACAAGACTTCTCAAAATTCTTCACATTTTATAATTTTAACTCAAAATACTGTTTTACTACTGTTTTCAGTGAACAAGTCCATGATATTAATGTCTACACCTTCCAAGATGGAGTTCAGCTTCAATAACTAGTTTAAATTACTTTCAAAGTACTTTAGTTTTAGTAGCTTATAAAGCAGCTTGTGTAAGTTTAAAGATGACTATTTGATTTTCAGATCATAATGCTGTAATATCCAACAGTGATGTAATAGATTGCTAGAGAAAGAACATTAAAATGCACTTAGAGCTTGATCCTACTAAAGTCTCAGCAACTTGGTAAGATGCTGAATGCCTGGATGCTCCTTTTAAGTGTAAAAAAACTCAAAAAGAGTGCTATGTCTGAGCTTGGACTGTGTTCATACAGACATATAAATCAACATAAAGAAAACATCACCTTAGTATTTTATTACATTAGCTGATGCACAGAAACAGACTAGATTTTTGTCTTATTTTGGGATGGGGGGAGGGAAGAATGTTGCTCACTACTTCACAGGAAATAATCCTCTCACTGAAAAAGGACAATACCAAAACACTAACACATAACTGCCAGGACCCAATTTTAAAGGTCTTGCTTGATTGTCTTTCCTCAAATATTTAAACACGTTCCTTATGCAATAAAAGCAACATAAACAAATGCGGGGAAGGAAAAAACCTACCATATCTGTCCTATTTATACACAAGAAAGCAGTAAAACAAAAACCTCTACATCATGCATTCTGTGTGAATATTAACATTTTTTAATTTCAGTCATTAATTAGTGCCACATGGCAATGAATTTTATTTCAGATAATAAAGTGAAATTGCAGTTGCTTTACTATTTTTCTTCAACACATCTTTTTGTAATTAAAAGTACATTGTTTAGGAATACTTAAAAACACTTAAAAAGTTACATCTATATTTTAGAATGTAAACACTTCAATAAGGCAAAAGTAAAATTGCCCAGCAGCCATTTAAAGATTGTCTAACAGTGGCATCAAATTCACAAACAATATAAAGTAAACCACTTTATTATCCACTAGAACTATAACTCACCCTACTGCTTGACTCTTACATTGTGCTACCATACTCAAAACTGGTTGGATACCATTTGGTAGTATGTAGAAATAGATCTGAATTTAAACAAGCATCCTACACTGGTAACCAGAAAAACTCAAACAAAACCCAGAAGCCTAGATAAGGTTTTATTTTGTAGTGCTGATCTTATCATTCTATGATACTTCGTAGTACTGAACTACAAAAGATGTAAACACACTCCTCAAAGAAAACTGTTGCTTTTAAAATTAATTAATACAAGTCTAATTTCTATACAGGCAATGGGGTTTACGGATATACATGAAAATTCCAAACAAAGTCACACCATTGTATGTCCAGTTAATGTGATAACAATATCCATAAACAAAGGGCAAAAGTCTGTAGTAATGAAAAACATTCCTATTTGAAGCTCTGAATGAAAAAAAATAAAAAAGAAACTTTCTCCCTATATACCATGCCAATATATATTGAAGAACTCAATATAATGCTTACTATAAAGATACTAACACAAGAGAACAGTTTTCAAAAGTTTTAATATAATGACTATTCTGTACTGCAAGTAATTATTTCCCCTTTCAAGAGAACAAAGTAAATACTAACTCTGAAATTGAGAAGAATGTTCCATGGAGTTGTGATATCCAGGAAAGACATTGAAGTTATCTGGAGTGCCAGAAAGGACTTCTACAACCTTTGAATTCAAGAAAGCAGCATAGGGAGTGCTGATGGAGTAAAGACAAGAAACCCAAATACATGGGCGCATGGTTATTCATCATCTTCACAGTGGCTGTGATAGGATGCCTTCATAATGCAGTTCTCCCCAACAAAATCAGACTCCCTGGCATGTTTCTAAGCTTAGACCCATGAAGTGTGCATCATCCTCCTCTTGACAGGACACATGAGCTTGAAGTCAAGGTACAAGAGGTATGTTTTAACTTCATCTCCCAGCCTTTCACAAGTCATTGTAAGAGAAAAGAGAACAGCTTGGAGCACCCCCACCATAGGGTGGCAGGCAAGGAGACTGCACCATCAGATACAAATTGCGGTCATGTCGCTAAAAAGCAGGACAACTGATATCTCAATAAAGTACTACTAAAATCTCAATCTCTTTCTTTACAGAGCTGCTCTACTCTGAAACAATCCGCATTTAAACAGCCTAAATCTGTAAGAGGGAAGAGAACAATACCTGGAGACTTATAAATGAAAACATACTAAATGGAGTTCAAGGTCTACAATGCAAACATGAAAACAAACTTCTAATCCTCTCCTTTCTGTGATTCTGCTCTTGGAAGGAGAAACATTTTATCCCACATCTCTTCAAGAAGTGCTGAACTGTACAAAGTGCCAAATATAAGGTCACCTTGCTGTGAGTGGGGATCAAACTAGCAAAATAATGGAGTCATAATTCAAACAGATTAAAAAACAGAGTGTCTCTCAAGGGTTTTCTAAAATGTAATTATAAAGGTTAAAAAAGCTTCTTTTTTCTTAGCTATAGAAAATTTAATTGCAAACTTTTTAAAACTCACTATTCAGAAACAAAATATTTAATGGCTGCCTGAGCTAAGCATCTGACCTAGAAATGATTTTCAGAAGCAAACCCCAGCTGAGCTACTGTGTTTACAATCACGATTACGATTGTCCAATTTTCTAAAAGCAAACATAGCCATAGAGTATAAATTTGTCTCCAGTGGGTCTAAGTCCCAAAACAGACTGAAGAAATCCTCTCTTATCCAGCCAGTTCTCATATCTTATAATGAGCCCTATCACACAGTGGAGTAATTAAGAGTTGATTTTATATAGGAGAACAGCACAGGGGCTTACTCATGACACAGGTATAAGGCATCCATAATGAAATGCTGCAAGAGAAAAGCTAGGGGGAAAAGGATTACTTACAGTCTTTATCTCAAATTACAGCAGGCTTTGTTTGCTAATACCATTAACTTACTGGGTCAATTTTAAATCTTGGAACCTATTTACACTGTAGAAAAAGACTTCTCTTTATGCACAGAAATTGTATTTACTGTGTCTACAATATATCACTTTATTGACTAATCATTTATTGGCATAAATCTTTTTGAATCAGACGTGCAGCTTAATACATATAAATACAAAACTTCAGTGGATAAAACACAAGTCAGAATGAGAGTGTCAGACTTTTTATAACATACCTATATAATTACCTAGTGTTTAACAATGGTTAAACTTTGCTTGTTCCCAGAGAAAGCTCACAAGGCAAAAGAACTTTTATATACTGCTAAGTATCACTAGTAAAACAACTCCCAACAAAAGGTATAGCATGTATCAGAATATAAAGGACAGCACTTTAATCACAAGCAGGAAAATCACACAACTGAAGTATTTTAAAATGTTGTAGTGAAATGCTGATGCCATATGTCAGTGTGTAAGTCCTACCGTATTTCCCTGAAACCTGCTAGTGAAACAAACACATTGCAAGTTTAATTTCACACTGTCTACTCACAGCTAGTTCTGTGTACTTCAAAATCTCCTTTGCAAAATGGCCAAAAAAATTCCTTTATCTACCTGCCCAGACATGAAGAGGTTTCAGCTTTTGTTTTAGTTTTCTTTTTAAAAATGTAGGACAAGAATCATATTAAACAGGATGGAGGAATCATCATTATCTTTTGCACTGAGTATCAAATTCACAAACCAAAGATGCTGCAGGAGTAGCTTTTTTTACTTACCTTTCCTGTGATTCTCAAAATCAAATCTGCCATATAATTAATACCATGAATGTAATGTATGTAACTCACACTTATTTGCAGCAGGAGGAAAAGGGTGCTCAGGAATGCTGCTTTTAAGATGTTCACAAGCAAAAGGAAAATTTCACAAGTTCTATGCACACTTCACAAGCAAATATCATAAACTCACTTTTAAAAAGCATAGTAGTTTTACAATACCTTACACTGTAGTTGTACCAGTGAAAGTTCCATGACATTAGGAACTTCTGCTTTCTATACTTTCCTGAAGAGCACCTCACATCATACTGTCGGGATCTCTAGCTGGTCAGAGTGACTCCGAGAAAAGTTCGAAAGTCTCTTTTCCCAGCCCGGCGCTTGAAGAAGGAGTCAGAGCTCTTCATTTCTCGGTCTCAAGGTTGTTTATTTTATCTTATCTACAAAAAATTTTCTCCTGCCCTGCCGAGGCCAGCTCAGCAAGACAGTTCCAGGCACTCTCCGCCCGCCCCAAGGCCACGTCGTCTTTTGTACTACAAATTACGTATATCATATTTACCTTTACCTTCCAATACCTATCACCCATGCTAGACAGTGCACCTCTATTCTAAACCAACCCCCAAGTGCTAACATCACAGCAGAAGATGAAGGCCAAGAAGAAGAAGGAGAAAGGCTGGACACACCCAGTTCCCTCCATCTTGCCTCCTGAACCCCCATACCAAAAAACCCAAAATCTTCTTTTCCAGCCCGTGATAATTTCACTATTATTCTACCTAAACTGTTGTGGCTTGCTGATCTTCATATAAGGTTGGTAATTTCCTCCATGGGTCATAATCAAAACCACAGGTGTCTTGGGCTCCGTGACAGGGTCTCTGAGACCCCTAGCAGGGGTCCTGGTGTCCTGGACAGCCAGAGGTGTGTCCTGGGTCCTGACACATACATTTGTATCTGTGCTTATGTTCCTTGGTTTAAAATTCACAGAAGAGTCTGAAACTGAAATATAAAACTAATAATTTACTACCAATTTATCTATCTGGCTATTTAACACATTAATGTAGTAATTTTTTTTCTGACTTCAAATATGTGATACTTTACCACATGAGACAGAACTTACATATCTGTACTTGAAAAGACATCATTTTAACTCATGAATCTTGACTGGCTGATCACCATCTTTTCATCTGCTGTCACAATGCTCTGTTTCCAGTTGTGCCATAACTTCTACTAAAAATGTCAGATACATTCATGAGACAAGCAGTTTTTAATAAAGTCACGAATTTCTGAAAATCCTGCATGTATTTTAATAAATATTTCATACTTGCACCTTTATTTTTTTGGTTAACGAATGTATTTATAGACTTTTTAGGTAAAGCCACTATTTTCTTAGTGACTACTGAAGTCACAGGGTGATTCCATCAATGTAATTCTAGGTTGATCTGTAGGGCTGCTTAGAGAAAAAGGGACTTGCTACATATTAACATATTATACTCCCTAAATAAATTACCTTGTCATACAATTTGAAGGCAATTTTTAATTTATATAGAAAATCACATTCTTCTGGTACATCCAACACTGGAACCTATTCTCTAATATTCTCCAATTTAAGTAAATACTAAGTTGTTTTGTTTTGCTTTTTAAATCAGAGCTAAAAAAGGATTTTTATAGGCAAAGTGCAGTAGTCATCATTCAAAATTGTCCTGCCTCTGACGCTACTCCTTAGTGATACCCTGTGTATCTACTACAACACTATCTCACATTCACAATGTCTAACATATGTGATGCTTCTGATTTCACCATCTAGACCCCACAGGTATATCCTGGATATTTAACAGAATTCAGATAAAAACTTATAGATGCAGAGAAAGTGAAATGACCTGCTGAAATATCACTGTTTGCAGAGCTGTGGAATGGGAGAAAACAATAAATAAAAAAATACTTTAAACATAAAAAAATACAAATTCTAAATATAAATACAGGCAAGCAAATATAAGTTTTTCCCTCTCAGGTGCCTTTAAGTAATTTCTTAATAAGATCAGTCATTGTCTGTTATTCATAAGTAGTTTGACAAACTAAAGGAAAACAACTCATTCATATTTTGTACCACAAACAGGAGGCTTTATTAAAAGATACCCTTTCTTAAAGAAAATCTTTGATGTTTCCTTGAGTTGTGTTTTAAGATATGTATTTGTCTTACATTATAAACTATTAAGTATGTCTCCCATGTCTCAATATACATTTATGTGATTGTCCCTTCTGTATTTAATGCTCACCTTCTCTTCTGGACAGAATGTTAAGAAGTGGCACTACTGCTACACTGTTGTACACAGCACTACTGCAAAAAAGCACTGGGCAAAACATCAGGTGAGGCTGTACAAGAATGCTGTATGTGGAGCAAGTCATACTGAATAAAGCGGCTGTAAATCCTAGGAAGAAGCCCAGTGTAACAGGAAAGAGGCAGGTGCTGAGTGGGGTAGTGACCAAAGCCAGGCCACACCACAGCTAAGAAAGCAGCAGCAGCACCACAGAACATAACTTCACCTGAGAAAAGCATCTGCATAAATCACAGAGAATTCAAGAAGAAAAATATGAGATGAGAGCTTGAAATTCATGTCCCCTTGTCTGTCATATCTCAACAACTAATCCTAGTCAGACTGCTTGAACACATCAGGAAATATGCATATGTTAAGGTTGGAGAATGGCTGTAACAAAGTCAGTGAGCAAAATCTACAAAGACATGAACACAAATAAAAACAATTCTGCTTAATTTTTTTAAAATCACCTTCCTCTCCTATAGAGTCTTGCACTGAGCTTTTCTGTCATGAGAATGGTATGAAATATAATTATTTTGTATCTACTTTTGCTGCCAGCACCAAGTACTACACACAGGCAGAACGGGACGTTTTTAGCATATTCAGATCTTTTCTGGGTTTTCAGTTTTCCTGGATTCTGCTTCTAATAACATGTCCGTGAAGTCTAGTTTGTTTCACCTCTCAGCTCAATTGATAGTTTAAGCTATGCTTTGCAGAGGGAATCACAGCAAAGATAAAGAAAACAATTACTTTTTTTTTCTGGGCCTAAAGCCCCTACTAAACTTATTTTGTAGACAAAGCAAAAAATCACTAGAGGACTGGAGTTTCAAATTTAGTATTTCATTCCTCAAACTACTAGATGAGAGAAAGCGCCCCAAAAAGCCTAATTAGTCCCAGCAAGTTGTGCACTGGGAATGCACACAGACTGTTCAAAAACAGCTCCTACAAGGTACACGGCTCTCGACAGTAAATGGTTCCAAAGGGAACAACACCTTAAGTCTGCTTGAAAAGGTCTTAGCATAATTCCAAAAGGAGGGATTTTTTAAATGAGAAAATGGGGGGAGGGGCAATAAATGTAAAAAAGGAACCCTTTGGGGAATTCATTACCCACAAGGATTTTAAGAACTTCCACAAAGAGTGAGGGGGAAAAAAAAAAAGCTGATCACAATCTAATATAACAGGAACCTCTATGAAACTACAGCAAAAACTTCAGGTAAAATGACATAGCTACAAGATTCTAGTGAAATCCAACTTAAAGATCATCATTAGAATTTCGATTCTGTTTAAAATACTCAGAAGGAAACATAATCTACAAAAAATTAATTTCCACTACTTTTACTGATTATTTTTCTGTATCATTCACCCTTTTAAAGTATTGTTCCACGGGTTTTGTAACAAACATATGCTCCACTTGTTGTCAATGCCACACATGTTGCATAGAACCATTCCTTGAGATTTGAACTAAATGTCTCGGACATTGCTAAAAACAAGAGCACAGCCAACGGGGGCAAAGCTATCCAGACAGAACACTGAGCTGGAGAGGATGGAAAGGCACAGCAGGCAGAGAAGCACACAGCTGCACAACACTGCTACAAAAGCCAGAAGAAGGGGAAACCAGCTGGAAAAGAGATTCCGATAAAGGCAGAGAGAAGGTGGAAAAAACTGTGTCAGAGAAACAAACTGGGAGGGAAAAAAGAAGAAACTACCTCTGAAACCAGGGCCTGGGAGTTACAATGGAAAGAGAGGTGACTGATGAAACAGACAACTGGGCAAGGCAGGATGGTGTACAGCACATACAGAGGGGAAATCAGTGACATACTGGTCTGTAACCATTGGAATATTGTATTCTCAATGCTTTTTTTTCTCAACAAAAAAATCAATGTATTTTTCACTAAATCTTCAGAACAGATACAACATAGGACAGAACAAGAATTTTGTAACCATTATTTCTGCACATCTTTGTAGACACTTCAAAATGTAAAGACAGCACAGTGAAGAATATTCTAGGCAAATGGGAAATATCACTTTTAAGAAAAGGGCACACCTATCAGAAGAAATCAATTCTTTTCTCTACTCAGTTACACAGTTCCTGTGTGACGGCTTGGAAACCACAAACTCCAATTTTTCATGAGCAGTAACCAATAAAATATTACAAAAGGAAGCTGTAAAAGTGACAAGCTACTATATTCACAGTTTAAGTCAGCTAAGTGTGGCTCAAAGTGCTACAAGAAAATACTAAAATTTAAAACTCAAGTCACTGGCATCTTCAATTGGATATTTTATATCTACAAATATTTCAGCCTTTATACATTTTGAATCTAATGTTCCACAGCTGTAAAATACAGATAGTAATACAAACTAATCCACAGGAGTACTGTAATTTTAAAGTAATTTTTATCAAGTTTACAGATGCAACAGTGAAAGTACTACAAAAATGTCTAGAAGGATTTTTTTTTTGGTAGCTGGTTTTAATAGTGAACAGTATGTCTACACATTATATACTCTGATAAAGGAATATGAAATAAATGAACCTTTCCACAGTCTGTGGAAAAAAAATTCTTCTGTTCATAAACTTAAAGATTACATATTAACATAACAAGGGTGAACTGAAGTTGAACTGAAACCCTAGTTTTGACAGACTAATTTTTCAATACTTGATTTTGTAACCTTTCCTGTTCTTTCACACTGAGTTTCTTGATGAGTATAAGAATGGCCTACTAAGATGTTAATTGTTCAATTTTAGATTTCTCTAAACAACAAAAAGTACTCAACATCTTGCTGTTATGCAATCATGTCGAAATACATGAATTGTCTGAAAATCTTAGGCTGACATTATACAAGCACTTGTCTGTAAAACACTATGTAAAAGTATGTTTGGTTTGTTTTTATGAGTATGATAGCTTCTTCATGAAAATACCTACTTACAGAAAAAAGCACAAAAATTTTTTAAAAATGCAAATTAAGTAGCAAATCTTACAGTAAAGCACCTCAATGAAAGTGTAACATCTTACAGCAGCTGAACTGTGTTATGTTTGCTCAAATAATTATTTTGAAATATCCTAGCAATGAATTTTGAAGAAATTTAACCATTTGTGCACACAGCCTTTTGAAAAAGCATCTGTACAAGATGATTACAGATGTAATCACAGCTGATTGAAAAGGACCTCTTGAATTCACACCAAGCAGTATTTCACCCAATTGAATGAATTCAAGGCATCTTAATTTTAGTGTACTGTAAAATATTTTTTTTTACATTTCTAATCATGATTGCTCAAACAGAAATGTGTAGTTCTGCTGGTTTGACTTTGGCTGGATGCCAGGGCCCCACCAGAGCCACTCTATCACTCCTCTTGTCAACCAGACAGTTCGACCATCAGATCGCACACCAGATTTCTACAAGAAGGTTTTGCAGCTCTAGCATAAGAATTTTGCAACTTTCTGGAAGCTTCTAAGTCTACCTGGATAAAACATTTGAATGGAAAACCAAAATGCAGAAGAGAATGGTGAAGATGACAAATGTATTCTAGAAAATTTCCAAGGCTGTAATATCACTACCTCACAGCACTGGAGTAGCTCAGACATGCACAGGAAGAATTTATGGTCACAAACAATACACAAAAGCAACACAAATAATACACAAAAGGGAGAATAAGTAAAGAATTGAAAACAAAACAATTTTTACATGCTAGTAACCCATATGTTGAAGAACCATGCGCCAAACTTTCTTTTTGCTGGAAGATTACATAGGATGAGTGTAAGAAATTTTACAATACAAATACTGTCAAATGTGTGGTCCACACATCATGAAAAGCCCTGCCCCTATTTTTTAAAACAGCCTTTAGAGATATCCTTAGAGGTTTTACTTATCTCATTTATGTCACCAAATTGAAAATGTTTGCACCTAAATAGTCTAAACTGCACCCTAGAGATTATACTGTCCCTGTAGAGAACAGAGTTTATTCATTCATGCACTTGTGTCACAAGTATGGCACTAGAAAAGCTTATCTAATTAACCTATATTTCAGCATCTTTTTAAAGGAGAACTTTAGCATCTTTGTTTCCAAACATATTTTTTCCTCATGTGTAAGTATTTTTAGAAATTGGAATGCGTTAAAATACAGGAGGTGACTTAAATCTAATGCATAATCTGAAGTAAAAGAAATCTTCCTGAAGAGTAATTTTTAGAAGTACTTACACACCTAAATATCCAGGCAGGTATGTTCTGGAGTTTCTAGAAGTGTACATAAGCCTAATTCACAAAAGTTCTCTGCTGTCATTGGCCAAAAGAAGACCTCACCACCATCAACAAATAAATATCTTTTCCCATAATACAAGAGATTGCATTTTCTTTGCACAGCGAATCCACTAGACAGTAGAAAGATGACTGGATTATCACATCCGAGCTTTATGAAAAGTAAACACTAGTTTCCCTAAGGCACCTAAGAAAGACACACTGATAATATTAAAAATAGCACTAAGAAATTTCTAACAATATCAGGTAGGATGATTTTTCTCATCCTACATGCCCTCAAGAACCTTTCCCTTTAGCACTCCAATGATAACAATAAAACTCCTTTAAAAACGCACAGGCAATTTACTCCTGTTATATTTTTACATAAGTTATTTACATAAAAATCAACATTTAACTCTAACACTTAATACTATTAGAAATTTACTACACCAGAAAGTAAAATATGGTAAATAATTGTAAACATTAAAAAACCACTGAGCTTAATTTTCCTTTTCCTTTATGCAACATATTTTACACTGCTAAAGAGAATATATTCTGCCTAGCAGCCTGCTTTTTCTGATCACATGCATTTTTCAAATAAATAACAAAAAGAAGACTGCATACATAAATGGTCAGATACTGCTGCTTTTTCATACCTGAAAGTTGTTACAAATGAAGCTGAATGAGCCACAGCACTTTTGCTTTCAAAGAAAAGTAAAATGGATTGCTCACATCTTTCCTAGAACTTGTGAAGTCAAACACAGAACCTGGATTTCAAAGTGAAGTATGAAAATTCTTTTAATACTAAGTGTCTTCTGAAGCCTTAGCGAATCACTTCACATACAATTTAAGCAATTATCATAGCAATTAAATGAAACAAAAATGAATTCAAGGAATCTACTAGTTCAAATGAACTCCAATTAGATTGCATTTAATCCTCTTGGTCTAATATGTTTGAATCCTTAATTTCCCTTCTCTCTAATATTTTTATTCACATTTAATAAATGTTATTTCTGGTCTGATAGCTTAAGTCACCTTTTCAGGAAAAAAAAGCACCTTCACTAAAGACATACTTTACATTCTACTATCATTTTATTATTTAGAACCTCTCACTGGTTGTATCTACAAAGTAAGTTAATTCTGTTAAATGCAAAACAAAAGCACACAACATCCCAGTAATGGCTAAGAAATGTATCTTAGGAAAGACACCTACTTTCTATTTCTCTCGCCTCTTTAGCATTGCTTTTTATTTTGTTTGCCTTCTAGTAAACACCTCCTTTCTCAGATGCTGTATCATTAATTCCTCAAAATGTATTTCCATTACCAGCAGCATCACTAAAGCTTGTCAACATGCTCATACTTGTGACTCTTCTTCAAAAATTACCTCATTCCAGAAATTTCTATCAAGAAATCAGCAAATATGTCCCTTTTTTCTACTAATGTAGAGCTCTCTCTGCGGAAATTATAACTCTTACAATTTCTCTGTGCAAATTCACACAAAAACACGCAGGTGATAGCTTTACTGTTTGTTTTATGATTCAGTGAATAATGTTTTCCACAAAAATTTTTATATAAGTAAAGTTGGACTAAACAAAGCTACTCATTATAAATGTGACACTTAGGATTAAAATACTCATCCCCATAAAAGTAGGTATGATTTTTTAGGTCTTCTTCATTGTTACATGAAATAGTTCTTTCTGTTACTTAGGATAAATTTATTAAATGTTACTGATAAAAGGTAGTATTTTCTCATTGTTTTAAGTTACACTAAAGAAATCTTCCCAGTTTTAACTGGGTGTCTATTTAAGAAATTATGGGTGAAATTTAAGAAACTGTTTTCTTTTTTTAAGAAATACAAACAAGCAGTTCAAAAAAATTATTTTAATCTAAAATACATACTACGCTTTAGCAGCTATGATAATAGCTGATTTGGCAAATTGCAAATAGAACTTATCTTATTGCTTGATGGCCAATAATCATTTGTATAAAGGTCTCACTCACCTCTTCACAGCATGAATGACAAAATAAGAATAAGCAGAACGAGTAAAGAAAAGAGCACAGTGCCAGAATAAAGTAAAAATGCTTTCAATTATTCACGGAGACATAATGTGCTTCTTTATGATCAAGGAGCAGTCATGGACAAAACAAAAGAACAAGACTTTCAAACACAGTAGTGTAATGAGCTTCAAAAAGCTTGTAGTCTATACAGTGCACAAAGCAAAATGGACAGAGAAAAGTATGGAGAATTCCAGCCTAAGCCACTAACACTGCCATTTAAACAGAGCACACAAATTTTATTAAGCATTTATAAAAACTGAAGTTATCCATGCACATAAACACTTCTGTCACAGAAAGATACAGAATAAAATAAAAATCCCAACATCCTTTCCCACAATTATGTACTTCTAAAGACAGAATTCTTCCCAGACCACTTTCCCTCTTGTTATTTTCTCTGTATTCATTGCTTCCCACATTTTTCTCATTATCTCTATTCCTCTACCTTTTCCATCTATAGCTTTATAGTTATTTTCTTTTTTGTTCTTTTATCTTTTTTCTACTGCTGCTAAAACTATGTTCCAAAGAGGAAAAACTATGTAATGCCTCAAGGAACTTCATGCAGTAAAGAGGGCTCTGGGTACAGTGCCATTCACCAATCTGAGTATCTATCACCTTCTGCTGTGCACAACATCTCAATCCCAGAACCCTGTTGCACACAGGATGTCAAACTGCATGGGCACTTTAACAGACACACTGTGTATCCACATAATTCTCAGCCTGGTTGAAAGCTAGGTATCCTACAGCCACAGAGATAAACATGTGGAAATTCTGTGCCAAATATCACTGTGTGACCCATTTCTGGATATGGTCACTCACCACCAAGGTACAAGCAATGAGCCCCTTTCTCCATGCTCGTCTCACCAGGCTACAGCCCCACAAAAGGACACTTTGTTTAAAACACACAAGCTCATGCTTACAAGCTCAGACGTCCCCAGCAAAACCCAGAAGGAAGCTGTAACAGGCACACCTTCCATAAAAAAACAATGGAAAGAACCTTACTTCCAACATCCTATAACCACTGTAAGACCCACCTGAACTTAAAGCAAAGATGAAAATTATGCCCAGAAATCAAACAGGCCACGTAAACCAAGATGTCACTGTCAATCAAGGCCGGTAGAGCTGCCCAAGGGACATAATTAAAATAAGTACACTGTAATTAACTAATTAAAGGGCTATACCAAAGAAATGCTGAATAATGCTTTTATTCAGTATTTCCGCTCTTCTTATATAGGTGTCAGAAGTTTACGAATAAACTTGGAACGAGCTGTGCCACAGGCATCAGGTGTCTCAGAAAAGAGAGAAAGTGCATTCGAACAGTTTAGAGGCAAAGTAGTTTGAATGACCTACTTCTTCTCCTCTCAACCCCTCTTGAGAGCTTTTACTGAAAAAAATATACTGGACATGTTTTGAGAATGGATATTTTTTTAACTGAAATAACAGTTTCCATAACTTAAGCCGTTAAAAGCCCCCATCAGGAACTTCCTTCCTTCCTTCACACAAAGGCTAAAAATTACATGTATACAAGCTAATTCTAGTCTACATTGCAAAGAATTAAATGAGGGTTCACAGAGCCTTTGGAAGATGACTGAGATTTGGTAGCACAGTTTCATACATAATATAAAATCACAAAAAGGGTGCTATCTCTGTCTCAAAATCATTCCTAAGTAAAATATCTAACCACAATTAGCCTAGGAAACTCCAAAACAGAACATATACAGTCAAGACACAAATCACACAGAACTGACTGAACTCTTAACACAGTTTCCTTGTATTGCAGACTTTCCATATAAATTTTACCTAAACACCTAGAATTAAAAAGTAAAGACAGTATGCTGGCACACAGCACCAAGCACATGAAATTCAAAGATGAATAGCAAACCATCAACACCATTTTTCTGCCGCTTGGGACCATGCTCTTAAGGAACAACCATATTCCCTAAACAGTTTCTAGAAAGTGATCAACATTTTGATTTGAATTGTTGGAAAAAAGTTTAAAACTGTTCCTTGAAATACAGTTCTATGGGGAAGATCTTACATTCTCAAAAGCGTATCTTCATTTTTTTAATGTATCTTACCTTCAGCAAGACAGCAATAAAATGATACAAGTAGTTTCTACTCAGTGAACTTTTTCAACCATTATTGACTAGGTGTGTGTGTGAATATACATTTGAAGTTAAGCTTGGCTGATACATAACAAAATCCCTAATTAAAAAAAAAAAATACAGGATAATAGTATATCTCCTTTTGATTTATCTTAAACACAGCAATGGGCTAAAGGTCACTGCAGTGATTTTTCCACAACATTTGAATTCTCTTTCCACATGAACAAATGTTTTAAAATAATATTGAAAAAGTTATCAAGACTTACAGCAAAGTCTGGTTTCAATGAACATGAAACTTTGTTCAGATTTTTCTTCCAACACTTCCTTTGTTTGTTTCAAACAAATTTAGTTGGCCTCATCCCTCTTATGTATTATCACAGCAAAATAAAAAGACTGTCTATTTTCTGCCAAGTATCTGCTTCTATAAGAGCAAGGATTTTATTAAAAAATGCCAAGGAACCCAGCAGTGCTGAGATTACTCCCATTAAGACAGCAAAACTGAAGGAAAAAAAGAGACATCTGACTATAGCCTCAGAGAACATGCACCAAATAGCATTTTCTTAACATGCTCTAATAGATTCAGGCAGAGAAGAGAATTTGATTTGGAAATGAATTATCAGCTGTCACAAAACATGGACATCATTAAAAGGAAAAAATATGGCAAACATGATAAAGCTTATCCTTTTTTAAGCTTAAATCTAAAATATTACCAAATTAATAGTCAAAAACCGGTTAAAATTGTGTCAAGAAAAAAGTTCAAATATAAACCTTTTTTTAACAGTCCTACAATTAGAAATATGAAAAAAACCCCAAATTCATATTCACTTTTGTCCTGCAATTTCCACCATCTGTACTTCTGGTAACAGACAAAGTTTGAAACCTATTAAACAACTGCACTTTAAGAATATAAAGTCCACATATAAAACCCATTTTAAAAAAAATCTAATGGAAGTCCAGTCTCAAAACTGCTATGCCAAAGATATTGTATAGAAAGCAGAAACCCTGATGCAAAACCAAACGTGAAATCCCACTACAAAAAAAATCTATTGTCTCCTCCTGACTTTGGGAATACTATGTTCAAACTCAAAGAAAATGGACTTTGCACAGGACTTCATTCTTTTCCTTATGTGAGGCATAAGATTTTATTTAATTTTTAGGAGGCATTCTGGATTAAACATCCTTATTCATATCACAGCACCTTCATGCTGCCAACTGGCAGGAAACTGGAAATGGAGTGCTGTATTCCCCTCATTAGTCACCATAATGCCCCCTTCTGGGAATCTGTACAATATAGATACATAGCTACAGATCAGCCTTTCATTCTATTCAAGTAGGTATCAAAAATCCATATACCAAATTACTCAGTATGTATCAGACCTGAAGACAGCATTAAGGACGGTAGAATATAATAGGTATCCAAAAGCATGCAATGCAGAAAATGTAGCTTTTTGGCACAGGATTCCCAAGACCAAGGCGCAGTAGGAGAACTGATACTTCAGGCCCAAGTACCTCTTCTTCTCTATGCAGAAAATAGGGAAAGGTACTTCCCTCACCCTATTTTGTACAGGCTTCTTTTCAAAAACCTTCCCTTTTTTCTCAACAACATATACAGAATTCAATTCATGTTTCACCTTCCTTCAAGAAATTATTTAATATAGAATCATTAGAACACCAAAATCTACAAATATGTCATACATGTAGTATGCCTCAGCTTGCACATATATTCAGTAAAGTACAAAAGGAGCACAGATGTGCAAATGAGTATGAGCAAAGAAATGCAAACCAGGAACAAGATAATCAAGACTGTCAATCATGTGAGAACTAAATGTTAATTTTCTTTAAGATTACTTCCTATCCCAGCTTGTTTCAAGGCAAGAAGGGATGTATCATTTAGGATGGTAACCAAAAGGAGGTATTCAAGTACTTTAACACTTCCAGGAAACCATGTTTCTCAAAATGTACATTCTGCACCTGAACAGGTGAAGGGAAAGTGTACTGAACTTTTATCTTCTCATTTCAGTGTCCAAAAGAACAGCTGAACAAGTGCTGGGTTCAAACTGCAAACCACCTCATAAGAGGCAGGTGGGACAACTCTTGTCACCTAAAAAGGCTCTATTCCCAATGGACCTATGAACAGCCTTTTGAGTTACATAATCAAGACAATAAAAATTGATTTAGCAGTTTTGAGATCAGAAAACTAATGGAGAACAAGTTAATTTAAAATTCCCCCATTACTTCTGTAAGAAAAAAATCTGAAACAATACTGTCAACAAAAAAAATAGGGCATGGGGAAAGGAAACAAAGGAGACAAGCGGAGGAGACCCACAGAAAAAGAAAAAGAAAAGAAAAAGAAAAAGAAAAAGAAAAAGAAAAAGAAAAAGAAAAAGAAAAAGAAAAAGAAAAAGAAAAAGAAAAAGAAAAAGAAAAAGAAAAAGAAAAGAAAAAAAAAAAAAAAGAAAAAGAAAAAGAAAAAGAAAAAGAAAAAGAAAAAGAAAAAGAAAAAACAACAGGAAGAAGCCCTGACAGAATCCTTATTATTTCCTTCGTTATCCAACAGTTCTAAACAGAAATATTCCATATTTTGGGCATGAATGATTTTATCATAATAAGCTATGCCATTCCATGAACACACAGAATATGAGAAGTGACACAATATATACCTCCAGTTATAGCGAAAGCCACAGAAATTACTGAAAAAAAAACCAAAACAAAAAGAGACCACCACAAAAAACCCCACACTTAGAGATGCGTTTGATTATACAAATAGCTAAATAAAGTCCGAGACATGAAGTTAAAAAAAAAAAAGAACAACAAACCTCTTATTAATTTAGACATGACCAGTTTAGGTAGAACTATCTAAAATAAACTCTTCTGCAATAACCAGGTCAAAATATATCTGTCTCTGACAACAAGCTTATCACATCATTACGTCAGTTTAAAAGCAGGTTCTAACAAACAATCAGAGAAAAATGCTACAGATACATTTGCTCACAACTAGTTTACTAACTTCTTCACAAACCATATTTTCCAAAACAATAAAATGTCTGCTGCTGAGACAGGGGTAACTAAGGCAATATGCTTTGAAAGTTTACCTAGTACATTATAACTGAAGAACATCTACACTAAATTCGTTAGCCATCAATCACCATGTTAAATAAGCTATCTGGGTACTTTATATTTTAATGAAAATGTGCCTAATAAAATTAGCTACATCTCAACCTGTTCTACAGTCCTCAAGATAAAGCTCTTTTCTGATTTGTTCAGTATCAATTATAACTTAATTATAAAAAGTGGTGTCATACATATTTGGTTATTAACATTTTAACAACAAGGATGTTTTAAACATCAAAATTTTTACGGAATTGTCCTTTGTCTTAGAGCATGGCATAATGCCAAGTGTCTAAAGCTACGGTAATATGATAACTTATCTATTTATTACATTTCAAGACATTATTCTCTATGGAGACACAGGAAATTTTCACATACACATGCCTGGATATATCATCAAGGCTGACAATGGTTTAGGTCTGAAAGGCATCTGATTTATTGTGCTAGCTTCTTATTTCCCACTTAGCCCAGTTAGAATGGAAAACAAAATCATCAATTGGAGATTTCTGTGAAACTGTCTTTACATTCCCTGCAACTAATGATTTTTTTTTAATTCATCTTTTTAGAATAAAGGAAAAGCCTAACATGCTTTAGAACAGTGACTTTTAAACTACTTATCTAACTTACATGATGCCAGTTACAGTTGCATAGATACTGTGTTCTTTTCAGCCATCTAACAATGCTTTATTTTATTAACCATCAGTGTATGTTGCAAGATATAACCATATAATCAGCACTGTATTTGTGGATGAAAATCCCGTAGGGTTTTTCTAAATAAATTTTTAAAGCCATAATAATTATTATTAGCATTTATGTATCCTAGCCTAGGACTTCAATACCTGCTGAAGTTGATTTGAATTTATTCCCATTTTGCATCAGTGTGATAGTGTAAAAGATTGAATGATTTAATCAAATCCTATAATTAGGGCAGATCTCAAACTGGAACACAAGCACAAACACCTGGGCAAAAGAAACTGAATGCAAAAGCTGTGTTATACCAAATACATATATTCTTTATGATCTGTTTTACCATTTTTATCTACACTCAATACCTAAAGGAGTTCTATTGTTATTTGCAATTTAAACATTACAGCTTAAAGAGAGGCAAATTAATCTTTAAAACAATTTTAGTAATAGAGGTAGGCCAGCATTATCCCATGCATTTCAAACAAAAGTAAAGAGAGGGATGCTACTACCTAGGGTCATTCAGTAAGCCAAGCTGAACAACAAAATACTTCAACCTAGCCTTGTGTTTTAACACTGGTAAATGCTGCCTATCCCAGGCTGTTAGCTGGAGCTGTATTTATGCTCTGACAGTAAAGTAGACTCATTGAATGTTTGATGCCCAAAGGAGAAGATGAAAAACAAGAAACCATATGTCTGAAGTCTTTCTGAATATGCCTCAAGAGCATTAGGAATAGGAAAGCAGATCTAAAAAAAAAAATTGCCACACAGGAACATCCATTTTAGGATTCCTGACATGTCCTGAAAAAAGAACTAAATGGAAATTTTAATGGCAATATAAAAATCAAAGAACTATCACAATATATTAGTATTAACACAGTGTATACTAAAAGATTATTGTATACAAGCTTCCTAAGGAGTGCAAAGGCTCATTTTACCACTCCAGTCATAAAATAAGACTCTTCTTCTAATATGTGGAATGAATGAGTTGAAATGAAGGCCTAAATCTAGTTTTTCTTAATTATTACAGCACAGCTTATCACTACACCTAATTTACAACACATGTACTGAGACTCTATCAAGTAATACAAGTTCTCCCTTCATAAGTGATTTAATCCTACAACTGAAATAGATGTAAAAAGCATGCCAAGCTTTGCACGAGACTGTCCTAAGGGAAAAAATACACATGTCCCAGAACAAACAAACAGAAGTCCACAAACAAAAAAGAAAACAAACAAACAGACCACTGAAATGGCACGTGAGCTAATTGCTGAGGGTGTATCAGCTAATCCAGTGGAAAAGTAAAAATACATTTTGCTGTCTGCTTATGTCAGGACATTTTCTGCCTGCTTATGAAATCAGGGAACACATCCCACAGAGTACAACTACCAGGAAGTTTACATAGGCTTCTGAAAGTGCATAAGGAATACTAACACTACAGCTCATTGCTTTTTCATCATGAGTTCACATATTTTCTCAGTATTTAGAAGTAGGTGCTCCCTTAGTTAAAATTAGAAATAAAAAGATCAACAAATTAAATCCTTTCAAGGAAATGTATGAAGTTATATTGCCCTCTGCTGATGAGTACTAAAACTGGATATAAAATCAGAGCTTGCGCTCCACTATGAATATGAGTAACATCTGTTACTGAAACTCAAATTTTTGTTTTGTTATTATATAATTCTAAGACACCACAAATTTTGGTTTTACAAAGACTTGTCAAAAAAACCCAATATAAAGATATCCAAAGACAAGAAAAGATGCAAATGTTAGAAAGAGTTGAAAAATAAACGTTGCTGATTTCATGTTACTGTAAGATAGATTTATCTGCATGATCTCACTTTAAATTAATTACTATATGAAAAGAGTAATTCCATTCAATTTGTTCAGCATTTTTTCCTCGAAATGAGTAAGAAATTATATTTAATTTATCAATAAGAAAACCAGTCTTCTCCACACTGACTTTAAAAGGCTGATTTTAAAAAGGAATGATATATAAGCAGTTAGGAAAGAACACTATTTTCAGTCTGTACAGACTGTTTGATGACAAAACATAGTTACTTAAACTACAGATCAACCAGTATGCTCTTATACAGCCTACAGATATTATACTGGTTAAACATATTCACATTTATAAATATTTCAATCATTAGTTAGAACAAATTCTTGCTGCCTTTTAAACTTTTTTTTAATGAATAGTACAGCTTACTGCTGGTAATGCTAATATGTCATTAACATCTGCTGGAGCCAGAGAGAACTGTAAGCCACCAACAGTTCAAATTAACAGCAGTGCAGATACATACTTTGAAAGGCTCAGGTGGATCATATGACAGTCTAAATTTCATTCTAGCATTAAACCTCTTGGTCCTGCTAAAACAAATTCTTTACATTACCTGCAGTTTTATGATGTGTCCATTAGATCACACTAAGTAATTTCATCTCAATTCACATTATTTTAGCATGTATCTACACAGGCCTCTGATTCCTTTCTATGCTGCTTGAGGTATGATTAGCAGCACACACAGCATAATATCACCTTGGAAACAAGGCAGTATGTTCTCTCAGCACATAAACAACAATACTGCATTTTTTCAATAGGATGTTTTAATAATATCCTTTTTATTTTGTTTAAACCACAGAAGGGCTCAGGACTGAGGTAAAATGGAACAAACAAAAAGAAATAGTACCTACAACATACTCTAAGTAAAAGGGAATTGTGTTCATCTTAACATCAAGTTTTCTTCATTATTCCCATTTTAAAAGCCTCTTTCACCAACATTTGGCAAGCTTAAGACAATATAAAACAGAACACTAACTTGTGATTTTCTCTAACTTTTGTCTTGCCCCTACATATATTTCATTTATATACTGGAGAGCTACAAGAACCATTTGAAAAGGAAAAAGAATAGGTACCATGACAATACTAGTATTTCTTTAACTTTCTTAAGTAGCAGACAGTTTATCAACTAACATTTATAAGCGATGTGAGTAGACAAAAATATACAGCTGTCAAAATGATACATCAAAGCTGTAAATAAAAGTCGATTAGCAAATCAAATTGCCAAAGTGAACACCTTTTTAATTTTGTTACTATATTCCTGACCACTATTTTCCCAAAAAAACCTTAAATAACTATCCTAGAAAGCAAATGTACTATAAATGTACTATATGTGCATTTATCTCCATATTATTAAATATATTATCCAAAAGATATTATATATTTATACAATGCAATTATTATATAATTATGTAATATAATTAATTATTATTTCGTTTATATTTCATGTTGTTTCTATAAATATGCTATAAGGTAAAATTTCAAGTCTAGTCTTACAGGGAAGGGACTTAAGAAGCTCATATGGTTCAACCTTTCGTAAGAAAGGTAGCAGAGATTCATCCTCCACCTGAACATATCCCAAATTTCAAACACCAGTTAATGTGAATAACTTTTCTCTGCACTGAGACCTTGCAGGCTAACTCACCATGCCATAGTATGGTGAAGAATAAAAGTTCTTCAATTAATTCTAAATGCGAATAAAGGCAAATTCAGTTTCTTTAGAATATAATTTCAATTCCTTCGCAGTATCTGATTGCTTATAAACACAGCCTAGTTTGTAAAGGAATAAAGGAATGTTCCTTCTAAGAGTAAATGCATTAACACCAATAAAACAATGCTTATTCTCACTTGTTATAACTTTAAATAATGCATTCATGTCCAGCAAACAACTTGTATTGAGTTTCTGCCTATAATAAACCATCATAACATACCAGTAAAAACATCTTTCTTAAAACAACAAAATCCTGAGAACTACTGTAACAGACTGAAGATTTACTTTTAAGAGGAAAAAGGGGGGGGGAAGAAAAAAAGAGAAAAGTCTTTAAAAAATTTTTTTCCTCATTTCACTACATTTAAAATTTCAAGAAACTGCATATATTTTACACACTAGGGAAGCCCTCAAAAAAAAACCTGCCGCATGTTACCTGACTTTACACTTTTCTTCTGCAAATTACCAGTACTTCAGACTTTGCAGAGAACAGTTAATTATCATTCTCATTAATGACCAGTTTTGAGAAAACTGTATCAATTCTAACTTGCTTTCAAAAGTCCTACATTATCAGTAAACTTCTTGTATCTCATTTCTTAAGATTCAGAGTATCTACAGAGTTCAACGTGATTATCTGAATAATCCTCTGCTGTTTTTCAGCACACATTCATATATTTTCAATTGTTTACCACTGGTGACAAAACAGAACAGAGACAGCAATGTTATATAGTTTAAGCATTATTTTAAGTAACCAACTAATTCATATATAAGTTACATAAGGGCAAAAAACAAACCAAGGATTTTCACTATCAATTGTATTTCTAATATACACATTTGCTGATTGTTTAAGGAAAAGTTATAAATTCACTATTGCTTAATAAAAACAGACTCATTAATACTTGCAAATTGCAAATAGTGCATATATATAATACTTTAAACACAGATTTTGGTACTTCTTGCTGTACCATCTTGGTTAGCAGGACACAAGGATAACAAATAAATACAATTAGCAGTTTACACTAATGACAGGGAGACCCACTGTGCATTATCTTAGGGAAGTAAGGGATGAATAAATATGGTAAATAAGCAACTATGCTGCTTCAAAATGTTTTAACTCAACATCATTTTTAATTACTTTGAAAATGCTTAATCACACATAAATTTGAAAGGCAAGCATAACCACAGGCTAGGCAAATACAAATCCGTGCCCACATACAAAGCCACTGAAGAAACAATTTAGAAAGCAAGATTATTTTACTGTTAACTATCTTTCAAACCTATGAATAAAGGCATGAATAATGATAACTGCAGAAAGAACTCACGGAAAAATTCCCAGACTTACTTTCTGCTATAATTTTATTACAAAAAATAACAGAATGTACCAATTTGCCAATGAAATCTGAGAAGATATAATGACCAAATCAGAGCCCGGGAAGCACCTCAGGACACAAACTGCTAGTTAGTCAAAATCCCATATAATTTTGATCCCAGCTATAACACTGAAGTGTAATTAGCTCACTGTTTTTTGAGCTATTCCTCTGACATAAAATCATTTACTTTTGAATAAGACATAGAATAATCAAGTCCAACCATTAACTCAGCTTTGCCAAGGTCCCTGGTACCTGGCCAATACCTGACAACACCTTCCATGAGGAAATGTGTGATAATACCTTATCTAAACCTCCCCTGGTGAAACTTGAGACTATTTCCTCTTGTCCTATCACTTGTGACTTAGAGAAAAACCCAACTCTCACCTCACTTTCAGGTGCTTTCAGGCAATGGTAGAGAGGTCTTCCCTTATGACAAATTATCTGACAGAATTTACTTGGTACCACTGCATTACCAGTAGCTGAAATAGTTACTTTGAACAAAAAAGACTTAGTGAGACAACATCAGATCAATCTTTCTGAATGAATTCAGGTAAACTAAATGTTAAAGTTCAAAACCTAGTGTTTAAGGCTACCACTTAGAAAGCTTTGGTTTGCACAAGCCTTTGCAAAGACTTACATGCACACTCAAATAAAAATGCATGTATATCACCATGACTCAAACTTAAACTCTTTTCAAACTGCTAATAGTCCTAACAAAGACAGGGGAAGGAACCAAAGCAATAGCAATAAATCTTAGCACAGCATTTATGGCCTCAGTTGATACAGCCAGCCTTTCATTCTGGATTGCTCTCGACATAGGCAGTTTGTTCTATCAGTGGGCAACTCCCTTGCCAGAAAAAGATTATGTGAGCATTCGAGTTTGAGACTGTTTCAGTGCTGCACAGATGCTAGCTCACAGGGAGAAGCTCCACAGCAAGTTACAGGATGCCCAAGGAAGTTACAGGGTCCTGCTGCACTTTAGTAACCATCCCATCAGCTTCGGAAGGTAGCCTTGGCAGCTTCTGAGGCAAGTGGAGCAAAAAATACCCACACTGTTTGGGGACTATATGAGGGCTATTCAGGTTGGATTTGCTAAGGGGACAAAAGATAAATTCAAGTAAAATTCCATTGTTGTCCTTCTAATAAATATTCCTCTGTATAGGATACCTTCATAGGGAAAAAAATATTATATGCTTTTGGTTTAATAAATTTATGAAAGTGTTAACTTAATTAACATGCTTTTTATTCACAGTCATTTTATGAATAGCTCTGGAAGGTAAAACAAGATTACTGAATCTTAATTAAAAACAAAAATCCAAATGAACTGCAGAAGCATAATCAATACAAATTACATTATTTAAATTAAGCAAATTTAATTAAAGGGAGTCGCATTAAATTTATTCCAGTTGGATTCAAAGCTTTTCCAAGTCAAACTGCTTTGCAACAATTTTATAAGCAGCACAGCAGTCAGTAAAATTCTACATTACTCTAAATTAGCCATTATGTGCTAGACACATCATTTTTAAGAAACAAAGTAATGACTAGGTTACATACTGGAGTTCAGCCACAAAGTCAGGGTAAAAAAAAATCCACTTCACTCTCTAGACTTATTCCATACGAAGTTAATAGACTATCACTGTATTTGATTGTGCAGACTCATGTTCACAAGCAATTGAACAGTTCCGTTCAAGTTAAGAACTCTCTCCACTCACAAGGCAAGTACTTGATGAGTGCATGGCAGAATACTTGGCTCACAGAAAATACAAATCTGCCTACAAAAACACAAGTAGCATTTCTCATACAAGGTGCAGACTCAAAAAAATGCAGGAGACTACCAGGACCCAGTGACAGTCATTATTAACACTAAAATTCTGTTTGAAATGAAATATAATTTACTTTTTAGAGATGGTGAATTACGCTAGCTATCAATAGGGCACAAACATGCTCAGCAGCTTCCAAAAGTGAGAAACAGAAAAACAAGTTAGCTGTAGAATCTTGTCAAAATATATTTCTGTCAAGGTAGCTCAAAAAATAAAAGTTTTAAAAATCCTTATTTTTTACAAAGTTAGCATTTCATTTATGTGGTGAAAGAACCGACTTTATTAAATTTATTTCCACATTCTACCTCTCACAAGACCATGAAATTCACAGACATGATAATGTTTCAAAGTTCTCATAATCTAAAAAACCCTCCAAATTAAACCCTAATTAAACAATTAAAGCAAGGATGTCATAATTCTGAATATCAGATTCAATAACTGCAGCCTTTTTAAGACTGAGGGGCAGTTTCTTTTCAGAAGTCTGACAGACTAGGTTGCAAGATCAAGCAAAAAAACTTGCCAACACCATTAAAGAAAGACCACAAGGATCTTTCAGCTACAGCCACCAGAGAACTGTAAGAGTTTCATCTTTTCTGGGCAGAAGATCCTATAATAATGAAGAGAAAGTGGACAAAGTGAAGATTGATTTAATATTTCTATCCAAAATGTGTACCTTGGTATACCTATGATTTGTTTCTAAGCTTAAGAAATTATTTAATATTGAAAAAAAAAGAATATATATATGTGCCACAGTGATAATGGCTAACTGGTTAAAACTTTGTCAATCTGCTTCCCTCCAGCAATATGTGGTGTCTGAAATACAGCAAAAGTGCTGTATTTCAGACACCAAAGATCTACAGTGGTAAAAATTAGAAAACTTTGCATAGGTTCTTCCTTTCAATGATCTGGCCATCAGAAACTAATAAATATTGCTAACAAGCTTCCACCTTTTGAATTTAGAACCTTTTTTTGTTGTAATCAACGCAAAGTATGTGAGGGAAAGAGGACAAATATGGCAAGGCGAACCATCTACCTGCTCAGCATGCTGCTAATATTGCAAATACTGTATTTAGAAATGCCTTACTGAAATAATCTAAATTAAGACTGTGCATCCGCTCTTTGTTTAGATTTACTCGTTAGTGCTAACTCTTTCTAATAACTTTGCAAGCAGGGGACGGGGAATTCAATATTCAAATAATTTCCTAAAAACACACCAGTGATACTGTCTTTTATGGCATGCTCTCAGCTGTTTGGTTTGGTTTGGTTTGTTTCATGGGACATTCAGGACTTATAAACAGAAACACATAAACAGAAAAACTATGAAACTGTCCTGTTTCAAAAATACTATCAACTATTCAGTTGAGTCATATACAAGGAGTTGCTGGTGACTGTTCTACCTTTAAATACATGTAACATTTTTACATTAATTTGGCATTACTTTTTTTTAAACAGATGGTAAGAGGACTGCTTTATAACAATTACAAATAAACCAATGTTTTTGTAAAGAAAACTACTTTTATAAGGAAGAATTGAATTAGAATGCTCTTGAAACACAAATCTTGTACAATCTTGGACTATTTTATAATATAAAATATAATAGAAATATAATATAAACTTTAAATAGTGGTAAGTAAAACACGTACAATTTTAACTGCTACTGCAAAGCGAATTACAAGAAGAAAGCCCTGTAAACAAACATACCTCTGCCGAGTCCCTAATTCTTACCTTCAAATAGCAAACCTGCAGGATTGTGTATGAAACTATCGGAAAACAAACTGCCTTGTCCAGAATTTGACATAAGCTCAGCAAGGATTATAGGATGTAGATGTGTGGGGAACAAGCGGCTGTGAATAGCAATAAAAATATACAAGGGCCCATATCCAATCACTGCTTTATTAAGGCACCAGCAATTACACTCTATTTAATCATGCAGAATACAAACCTTTACTAAAAACAAGGACTTTACTGACAGCTTAATTCTAACTTACTCATTTTTAGCCAAACTCTATGAAAATTTGACTTTAAATATGCCTGCTACAGCTTCAGAGAAAGCCTCAAATTTTTTCCTCTCCAGACTTGAACCAAGACCAAGACAGTCGAATCTTAAAGGCATAAACATCCCAAACTCTCATAGCATTTCTGCATTAAGAAAAAAGTCCAATATCTGGTTATTGTGCTCAAGTCCAGTCTAAAATTTAAAAAAAAACCAAACAACTCAACAAAATACTTCTGACTTCGCGAAAATTTAACTATATCACTTTTAATACGCTACTTATTCTTGTTCAGGGTATTCAACAAACTTGCCACCACTCCCTACATGAAATTAAATTCATTATGCAAGCAGGTATTTTTTGAGACTAATCTATCAGGACACAGGTAAAAAATATATGTCTTCTATAGACAACCGTGATCAAATAGAAAGAGCACTGAAATAGCAAGGACAGAAATTCTATGTACACCTCCCTTGGCCCTTTAGATGTCTCACTTTCCTCAAGATCACACTTTCAGTGCCTCATATCTGTTTCCTTCACTGCCTTTTCTCTCTTCAATTTCATAGGTCCCACATCTTTTCCATACACACTCTTCCTCTGTTTCAGGGTAGAGGATTGTCTGAAATTGAGTTGAAGATAGCTGCTACTATACAGATCTAATCATATGATGTAGCTTACAATTGGTTTCATCTTTATTCACTTCAAGATAACTTCTCTATCTTAAGTGAAGGGTATATTCCCTATCTCAAAATTTGAAATTTAGCCAAACCCACAATTTATGGGTTCATTTGAATAAAAATCCAAAAATAAAATCCTGTGTAATTTGTTCACAACATTACTTGACCAAGTCAGCTTTCAGTTAAACCAGTGTAACACTGAAGTCAGCTCAAACCATAAACACCTGTAATCACATCAAGCAAAATGAAAATCATCATGCTCTTACTCCCTGCAAACTCTAGCACATAATATCTTTAACATCATTATTATCTTTTTGCAGCTATATTCCATGTAGGGCAATCCCACTTCAACACTTAGATTTTTTTACTTTTTGTTATTGTCATCCTGATGCTACATAAAATAATAAAAATGTAACCAAACATTTATTTTTAGAAATAGTCAGGATTTTTTCAAAAATCTGACCTTTAGCACAATGCTCTTAGTATTTTTAACAGCCTTTTTCAGGACAAAAGCACTTTAGTAATTCCACCACCTTCAAGTAGTTTGCTTTATAATCACAGATAAAACAGACACATGATATCTGACTTGTTATACTGTTGTTCTTGAGGGTTTTCTATTTATGGTAAGATTCTGCCTCCCTGAAGTAAACAAGACTGCCTTTTCTTTACCCATCATGAAACTTGTATAAAATATAGTAACCCTGACAGCCACACCTTCTTCTTTTGTCCAATGTGACTGACTGAAAACAGTCTCCCTTTACTTTATTCACAGCAAGATCTAACACATTATTTCTGTATCCTCTTTTTATCACCACTTTGAAACTATACTTACACTTAAAGGGAATCAGACATGAAATAAGAATAGATATAAGACTCACTTCTGGCCAAGGTAGAATTCTCTATAGTTTCTAAGTCCATGGAATTTCTTCAGCAAAACTTCAACACAACATGAAGTCACCTCTACTTATATATCTCATCCACACAAAAAAGGAATGTAACTATAAATAATTTTGTGGAGATTTTGCCAGAACATATTGTATGTAGACTCACTCAAAACCCCCTACCCACTCAAACAGCTATCCAATAACGTTCACAGAACACCAGCATCACCCAGCACATTGTTTCATATCACAGCATAATTTTAAATTTCAGCATTAAAATTAATTTATATCATCTGAGTTTAAATATTTCATTCATACAGGTAAAAAACACAGAAACCCACAAGTAACCTGATTAACAAGAAAGTATGCTAATTTTTAACAAGAAAGTACTGGAATAATTTTTAACTTCAGAAACATCTGCCAAATTATTAACTTACAGTCTGTTTCAAAGGCATTCAATTGACTTACTAAATGCCACCGATCTGGATTTTTTTAGTAAAATCTTGTACAATCTTAGACTATAAGACAGATTCTTATAATCTAAATAACAACTAAATGGCTGATACACAAATCCCAGCATAGCAATACCCTGTAATCACCCACATAAAAAGGGGAGAAGAACACAGAGAAGGGGATTTTGTGATGTTACTTTATTGTAACTTTCCCCTGTAAGAGTAGATTTTTACAGTCTTCCTCAAACCACTGGAAACAAAAATGTATAAAGGTTACATTTCTTCTCTACATCTATCATAGGTTCATCCTACAGCATTCATACTAATATATCAAAATATCCAGACCTCTATGTCTTTCTTGTATATTGTGATTGGTCTCAAAAAACCTTGAAAAAACCACTGAAATACTGCATTTACTGAACTGTATTAACATACTCAGCATAAGTAACTGAAGTAACTTCACTGGAATAATTTGGAAAATCCAGCTATAAGCACAAGGAGAACAAGATAAATTACCTTTTTATTTTTCATTCAGGCGTTTGCTGGATACTTCAAACTGGACTGCATTCTAAAAGCAGGCACAGTTCTAGCTTCCTGGGGCAAATGATGTTTTTTACATATAAATACATTAAAATATATGAAACTTCAGTTCAACATTTTCCCTCAGAATTGCAAAATCATGGGATGTGACATGGCAAAGGTGAGTTCAGGTGATTTTTTTAAGACCTGGAAGATAGCAATTTATCTGATAACATTGTTGAAAATATGACAACATATTACATAAAAAGAACAAACAGAGAGAGTCAGTCTTAACTGCACTTATTTGATTACATTAGTTACAAAAGAATGAAGTAACTTATTTCACTCTCAGGATGAATGCAAGGTCTAGTAACATGCAGAAGTGCACTTTCTCTAAAACTTTAATGTGGCTTTTTTTTGTGTTAATATTTTGTCTGAATTAAGAGGTGACTCCATAAGAAGAAGATGACGCCTCCAAAGTGATTAATTCTACCTTTTTTTGCAACAACATAAAGTTGTTCACACTTCAGGCAGAAAAACAAACCTTAAAAACTGAATACAACCACACTAGCACTTGATCTTTATTCATTTTTTTTTTGCTATAAAACATTTCAGAAAATTATTTCTCCTCCTTTTGTAAAGCGTAGTGGTATGTTTTGTTGCAGGTTTTATCCAAAACCAAACCAAGGGCAAGTTGGACAGTTCATTTAAGACGCTTTTCAAGACTTTCAAAAATTTATAATTTCTAACTAGTAGCATATGAACAGGTTCTACTAATTCAACTAGCAAGCACAGTGGGAAGACTAAACATGCAGCTGAGGCATTTGCCTGTGTTCAGCTCCTGTTTCATGTATCTGCTAGGCTACATAAGCACACTGGTGCTAGAAGTAATGCCTACACTTTATTTACCCTCGTGTAGTTACCGCAGGATGTGAGTATGTAATTTATTTCTCTTCAGTCACAGACGCCTTCTCTACTACTCTAAGTCAAGGATTTTGAACTGTGTATTTATATGTACAGTGTTTTCTTTCAAAAGCAGGAAATAAACAAATAATGTGTTTCAAATCTATGCTACTGCTACTCTTCTTAACTTTTAGATAATACTCCCAAGACTCTAAGAAAAACAGAGGGGAAATTACAAGTACATGCTTATCTCTACAATGTTTGGCCTGAGCCAAACTAGCAATTCCTATAGTTGGTACTACTACAGTACCAACCTCAGAACCAGCACAGGCGCAGAAGGTCCTAGTAGACACATTAGTTAATTAAATGAAAATCATCCTTATAAAAAGTTTTATCTGTATATACAGAAGAGATGAAAAACGAAAAAAACATAAAAGAAAAAGCAATCAAACAGAACCCACTAACAA
Source organism: Camarhynchus parvulus (assembly GCF_901933205.1). Classification (NCBI taxonomy): domain Eukaryota; kingdom Metazoa; phylum Chordata; class Aves; order Passeriformes; family Thraupidae; genus Camarhynchus; species Camarhynchus parvulus. The sequence continues at coordinate 42,145,212 of NC_044601.1, forward strand.
ACAAAACAATAATATATACATTTGAGTTCCAAACCATGTCAAAGACAATTGAAATTGCATGGAGAAACACAGCAGAATGTGTATTTCTAGTATCTTGAACTCCCTGATGGTTCAAACACAGACTTAAAATGGTTCCAAATTAAATAAATGAATGAAAGTATGTAACTAACTAGCACTAGTAGCAGTATTTGAAGGTCTTGCTTTATAAGAAGAAAGGCTGGCAGCTGGTGGTTTTAAGAGAACTTAACCCTAAGTCACCTTTTTGCCTGTCACAATAGGTCACCACCCAGTGCCAAAATGCTAAATTAATCTAGCAAGGTTAGAGAACTGACTTCCTCTCAGAATACAAGAATGAGTTTTACATTTGCAGAGGGTATAAATAAAAGGAATACAGTAATAGGTGACTCTGTTCAATTGCCCCGGCATGCACTGACACCTGAACCACATCCTGGTATATATGATGTCTGACTGAACTCTAAATATTATACTGGATTCCTGAGATTTGTACTCTACTACCTAGACAGAGGAAGGAAAAATATCTGAGATGGTGTCAGACACCTGTGTTTCAGCAGTTGATTCAAGCCTGAAGAGCCTTTACGTGAAGCTCATATTTATGAAAATAAGTTCTCAGTTAAATTCTACTTTCTTTAAAAACCTGGAATGAAAATAATCTCTCTCCAAAGGCTATGACATTAATATAGAGACAGAAATTTACATAGTGGCAAAACTTCTTCCTCAGCAAATTGAGGATAAATATAATCTGCATTCTCACAAAAAGGAAAGGCAAACTGTATTGATTTACTCAAAATTTTAAATAAATTTTACTCTGAAAAGGCAAGTTTATTGTAAATTACTGACTTTTTCTTTAAAAAGATCACCTTGTTGAGTGCAAGTTGCTATAAAACAAAAACTTCTAAACATCCACCAAGTATCCCAGCTTGGTCCATTTTTTACTTTGATAAATGGAACCTCTTGGATAACACTTAGGGGAAAAAAAGGAAGATTAGATTCCATCATTTCCACTCACTCACAGTTGTCAGAATGTACTCCAACATTTACGATGTTTACAAAATTCTCCCCTCCTTACTTCATCAAAAACTGCATAAGAGAAAGAAGTGGTAGTATTCTTGGTTCAACTTTTATTTAATAAATAGTGCAGTAGCTTGCATGAGAGCCCTGTGCCAGAAATATACATCCGTAATGCTACTTACATGTACTTTACATCACACAGAAAACAGTTGTGCTATACAGCTGAAAAAGATTCACAAGAATACAGCAGAATTTCAGAACCACAGAATACACTACACATCACAGACAATATCAGTACTTGCACGTAACACAGCTCAGACTGTGGGAACACAGGAACAACACCATATGACATTTCATACGATTTTGTAATTAAATGTTCTGCCAAAAGGGGAAGGTTCCAAAAAACAGTAGAATATTATTCTACTAGAACAAGTAAAAAGTACTGTGATTATTACTATTCCTTTCTACTTCTAAAATCTAATTCTTAATTCAAAATGTCACAGTACTAGAAGTCCAAACCTGTGCAAGTTACAGCCCTGTGGGAGACTGACAATCTCCCATTTCAGCAATAAATTTTAGAGCGGGAAATTTTAGTAGCTGCTGTTCTGTGGACATTATGAGTTTGTTGTGTAAGAATTAAACAGAGGCACTAAATTATGGCAGTAAGGTGCAAAAAAAAAAAATAAGATAAGAGATCAATGTCAAAGAAATAAAGAAAAGATAAAAGATAAAAGATAAAATTCCATGACAACTGCAAAACTGAGACAGGCACTGTGATTATGAAGTGAAATGTCAAAATGCAGAATGCACAGGATTTGCTCTGAAGTAGTGTACTAACAATCCAGACCAGAAATGGAAAGCATATCTGGTTCCAGAAAACTTGTAAAATTTCATTAGCAGACAAGTCAATGATAAAACGTGGCTAATTATGATCTAGCAAGTAAAAACATTGATTTGTACAGCATGAATGATGCTGGTATTGTTGCAGACTGCTATCAAATGTATATACATGCAGTGTTTAAAAAAAGTTTTGAAAACCAAAAAAATAAATAAGTTGATAGAATAATAACTCATGAGCATATGCACATAGCTATTTCTGACATTCAGTACTAAAACACTGCAGTTGGGGAAGGGAGATAGGTTTTTAAACCTATACCTTTAAATTTCACTCATCCACATTTGAAAAATAAAATGGTTCACCTGAGTTGGATTTTTTTTCATTTTGAACAGACATTTTATTGTACAAAAGCAACATAAACATAATCCTCATTGAAAAAAAAGACCTCAATAAATTTTGAGAGGTGGAAGCCTTTTTGTGCAATAAATATCTTTTCTCCTCTGATAAAATCAGTTAAATCATATATATTGTGTCTCAAGATATATATTTCCAAATAAATATACTGTTTGGATAACATAAGCTGGATATAGCTATCTTCAAGACAATGAGTCTTGTACCCAAATAAATCAAGATATTAAATTTTCTTCCTTTTGAAACAGTCATAACTGCTTGAGGCTGCTGCAGCACAAAAACAAAATATCTTCACATAGGTCTTGAAACAGTCAAGCTGAAAATCTAAGCCAAAGTTTCATTTAACAGCCTGTCAGTTTTTTGATGTGAAGCTAATGAATGCAGTGGCAAACAAATCCATCAAACCTAACATCAAAACAACTGCACTTCATCCCACCAAAGGGAAAAATACAACCTGCAGGCCAGCACTTTGATCTAACCTATCCACAGAAAACACGTTGCTAAGCAGCTACCACTGAAGAAGGCATGAGTAATTACTGACTTAATTTTATGAAAGAGAGCAATAATACTTAAGTACCCCTAGTTTCAAGTAGAAAAGATTGGTAGACTTCTCAGGTTCTACATATCAGCTAAACAACAAAAGCTTCCCAGTACCAACATCTGAAAACAAATCACGTCTTAAAAGGAGCTGCAGTACAAAAGAATCATTACAATGACTAGTAAAATCACCTAGTGTGACGCTACTCCTGAGAGCAGGCAGTAAAATTTACATATATTTATACTGAGTGAAAGTCACCAAGTGGTCCCACAAAACAGACACTGTAAGCAAGAAGAGCAGTATTCAGAAATATCAGGACTTTCTCTGAAAGCTTGTGAAAGCATGGACAAGGGGTGTCTGAGAGTTGAGAGACCCTGACAAGAATCTGGAAAAGCAACAGACAGGGGTCCTTTATTCAGCTGGGATAGAATAGCTTCTTCCTAGTAGCCAGTACAGTGCTGTGTTTTGGATTCAGTATGAGAATAATGTTGATAACACAGTGATGTGTTTTGGTTTTCGCTCAGTAGTACTTACTCTAAACATCAAGGAGTTCACACTTTCCCATGCTCTGACAGCAAGGGGATTCACAAGAAGCCGGGACAGAGCGTGGCCAGAACATCTCATCTAAATTGGACAAAGGGATGTTCCACACCACAGAATGTCATGCCCAGAGTATAAACTGATGGGAATTGGCCAGGAGGGGCCAGTCATGGCTGTGAGAAGAGTCTGGCATCAGTCAACAACTTTGTCTTGGGTTTTATTCCTTTCTCTCTTCCTGTCCTGCATGTAATTCTTACCATATTATAATAATAGTTTATTTCAATTATTGAACTGTTCTTATCTCAGTCCACAGAAACCTTTTTTTCCCCCAATTCTCCTCCACATCCTACTAGGAGCTGAGGGGAGCAAGCGCTTTGTTTCAGGATGGGGTTAAACCAAGACACAGGGGACTGAGGGGGCTAAAACAGTAACCAGAGGAAAATGAAAGGAAATAAACTAAAATAATCATAACTGTATAGAGAAGAATTAGAGAGCCCTAACCAAAACTGCTAATATCACCAGCCTCCTGTACACACAGAAGAATGATGTGCAAATATTTCTATTCACCATCACCAATACTGATAACTAACACCCACCTATTTTCCCCACATAAGTTACCTATTCAGCACAAATCAAAGCAGATACCTAGAAAACATACAAGCTAAGAGCCACTGATTCATCTGCTTTATCAGCAGTAGCAAAATCCACTGGAGTAAGGAAACTCAAAAATGCACTTCATGAAGCCACACATTTCCAGCCTACTCAAATAAATGTAGGAAAACAAGAAAATTCACAGAAGCCTGAAGGAACCTGCTAGCTGTCCCTATTTCATACCACTCAATTATCCTTTTCAACAATAAACAGCATTCAGCAAATGAAAGTTATAGGATTATTAAAATGATTAAGAGTATCTAAAGCTTAGAGTACCTCTCATCCTGACAGAACAACACAACTACACTTGTATCTAGCACAAACACTACCCCCCTTTCTTTCACTAAACTCTGACATATCCACTCACCAGCACTTCACCAACATCCCTCTGCACCACATCCTTTTGCCAAGCATCTTAAGGAGAGGGTGACTGATTTGTTCTTTCCACCAGGATCTCCTATTTCTCTTCCTGTGCGTTCTTGCCTATGGAAACAGACAGCAAGAACTACACCATTTCTTCTCTGGAGCTGGGAGGTTTGGAAGGTTGTTTGGATTCTTTATTTTTTACTTCTACTCAATTCTGTACAACTTGATTTTGTCCAAAAGCAAGCTAAAACCAGTAGCTGAGCTGTAGCAAACAGCACACTGGAGGTGCTACCTAGTATTTCTTTTAGGATGTGGTCCCAAGGCTTTGTTCTGGTTTCAGCTAGGATAGAGTTTATCTATTCTCAGTAGCTGTTACACTGTTGTGGTTTGCATTCAGAATGAGGATCCTTGTAACACACTGATGTTTGGGGTTTTTCTAAGTTGTATCTATCCCATGTCAACGAACTTTTTTTTCTTTTCTGGTGGTCCACCAGTGAGGAGGTGAGCAAAAGAAACTGTGAGGGAGCACAGCTGGGACAGGTGCCGAGAACTGACCAAAACGATATTCCACTCCACAGAACATCATGCCCAGCGTATAAACTGGGGGGAGTTACCTGGAAAGGGCTGGTCTGAGTTCTACTGACGCCAGACCCCTCCACTGAAGCAAGAGGGGTCTGGCATCAGTCAGTGAGTGGTAAGCAATTGCATTGTGCCCCACTTGTTTTTTCCCTTTTTATTATCATTAACCATTATTACTGTATTTTATTTTATTTTGAATTATTAAACTATTTTTAACTCAACATGCAAGTTTTACTTTGATTCTCCTCCCCATTCCACTGAGTTGGGGAGGAAGAGAAGTGGAGCTGATGACTGACTGCACGCTTTTTCATCTCCAGCTGGGCTTAAAACCATGACAGTCTTGCACAAACTCTAGAAAACAAGCTGGAGGATACATCCCTGCTCTCAGGGTTCAACTGTTACAGGTAGTTAGGAGACACACAGTGAAATCAAGACCATAAGTCTAGCATTTTTAAAGACAGAAAATCATTGTTGGAATTTGCATTCATAGTCTTTGTTTAATCTAAGTGTCCAATATCAAGGGTCAAAAATATCTCTTATTTAACATTTGCATGTGATTTCAAAAAATATCTCTTATTTAGCATTTGCATGTGATGTTTAGCAACATCTCCTTTCATGCTGGAAAGCAGTATCATCACATACCCTAAATATTTACTACCACTTTAACAAAAATCTTTGTTGAATTTTTTTTTCCCACAAAATCAATTAGGAATATTGATTGTATTTCAGGATTTTTTTTCTTTTTCTTAGACAAAAATCCAGCTGTAAGCAATTAGAAATTACTCTATAAAAAAATAAGAGTGTTCCTGTAGGAAGACAAATAATCAGTCATCAGTACAGAATATTCTCTAAGGAGAATACAGCAATGAACTGACCTAGATAATGCTGCATTTTGCTGATGCACACAATTTCTGCAGTACCATACAGAGGAACTACAGGATACAAAACATTATTTTTAATTAAAATTCTTGCACTTTACACATAAAGAAAACACAAGTCAGCTGCAGTATCAGTAGTCCAAAGAATGACAAATGGGACTGCAAGATTGTGTGGGTTTTGGTTTGGGATTATTTGCTTTTTCTTTTAAATGAAATTACTGGACCTGAAAATAAAACTTACTAAAACATTGGTATTCTTTGGAGACACAACTTTTTACCTTTTCAATTAACACCTCCAGGAAGTTTTCTAATGCTGTGATAAAAAAACTAATCATAGATATACTCATGGTTTTCTAGAGAAATACAGCAAACAAGAAACAAAGTACAGTTATACAAAATCAAATTATCTTTTCTTTTTTATTATTATTATGGAATATTAAGTATTTACAGAAAACAAGTCAATTTTATTTGAATTTCTCTTTCATCCCCTTAGCAAATCCAACCTGAATAGCCCTCTGATATAGTCCCCAAACAGTGTGGGTATTTTTTGCTCCACTTGCCTCAGAAGCTGCCAAGGCTACCTTCCGAAGCTGATGGGATGGTTACTAAAGTGCAGCAGGACCCTGTAACTTCCTTGGGCATCCTGTAACTTGCTGTGGAGCTTCTCCCTGTGAGCTAGCATCTGTGCAGCACTGAAACAGTCTCAAACTCGAATGCTCACATAATCTTTTTCTGGCAAGGGAGTTGCCCACTGATAGAACAAACTGCCTATGTCGAGAGCAATCCAGAATGAAAGGCTGGCTGTATCAACTGAGGCCATAAATGCTGTGCTAAGATTTATTGCTATTGCTTTGGTTCCTTCCCCTGTCTTTGTTAGGACTATTAGCAGTTTGAAAAGAAAGTTTAAAATAAGTTTCAGCCAAGGTGATATACATGCATTTTCTTATGAGCATCCAAATGAGCAATGTGCAATTTAGGTCTGCACCTGTGCATGTGAAGGAGAAGCCATGTAAAGTGAAGGCTACTGGAAATGTCAAAGGGGAGATAAGATGAAAGCCTGGCTGTGGAGTTAATTATAGGCATTTGCCATGTACCTTGACACTAGACTGAAAAGCTGTAGAAATTCAGCTAGTTGAGTTCACAGAGGTCTATGCAAACACTTGTGCAGACAGTTTTCTAAGTGGTAGCCTTAAATACCAGGTTTTAAACTTTAACATTTAGTTTACCTGAATTCATTCAGAAAGATTGATCTGATGTTGTCTCACTAAGTCTTTTTTGTTCAAAGTAACTATTTCAGCTACTGGTAATGCAGTGGTACCAAGTAAATTCTGTCAGATAATTTGTCATTAAGGGAAGACCTTCTCCCTCTCTACCATTGCCTGAAAGCACCTGAAAGTGAGGTGAGAGTTGGGTTTTTCTCTAAGTCACAAGTGATAGGACAAGAGGAAATAGTCTCAAGTTTCACCAGGGGAGGTTTAGATAAGGTATTATCACACATTTCCTCATGGAAGGTGTTGTCAGGTATTGGCCAGGCTTCCAAAAGGACACGGCTGTGTCACCATCCTGAAGGTATTTAAAAGACCTGTCGATGTGACCCTTCAGGAATACTTTAGTGGGGACCTTGGCAAAGCTGAGTTTAAGAGCTGGACTCAGTGATCTTAAAGGTCTCTTCCAACATAAATAATTTTATGATTTTCTAATATTTTCTTTCTCTTGTTTACCCTATTTCTATGCTATTAACAAATACCAGTAAGTTTTAGGGAGAATTAGTACACCACTCTTCCTTTAGTTCTCTTCTTCATACACATCTCTATTTTTAAAAATCCTACCATCAGTACATTCTAGCATGTTCTTTTTCATTTAGAAAAGAGAAGAAAAGTAAACTTCCATTCTCATTCTTGTGGTAGTAAGTGGTAAGAATTAAGCAAGTAGCTTTAAGGACACTGACCATATGCCAAAGAAACTGCAGTTCATATTTGACAATGGAATCTAAGATTTCTCTACAGAGGGAGATTAGTTATTATTGCTTCGACACCTTTGAAACTTGTAGGCATTTCAATTTAACTAGACACCAGAGAAATACTTTGATTTCTTGTACTACATATGCACAATACTGCTCCTACATGCAACAGCCACCAATCATAGAATTCAGTGTCCTAAGATAAAGGTTTCATCCATACACTAGAGAATTTTGACAAAACATTTAGAGTGCATATGCAAAGATTTCCTAGCTAAAATTTCAAAATTTCACTAGCACTTTTGGGGTGGCGTAAAGAAACACAATTACACCAGCTTTAAAATTATCTAACTCTGCTGAATTTAAAGATGACATTAAATTTACAGTATAATACAATAATAGAGATGCATACTAGAGGCATAAAACATTTAACGGTTTGTACTGAGGGAAGCTGTCCACCAAACAGTAGACTACTTTTTAAAAGTGTAAGAAATATGAAGCCAGTACACTGAAAGGGAGATACCTACAGGGAGCACCAGCTCAGCTTTGCTACATCTGAAGATGCAGTCCGCTATTCTTGAAGTTCAGCTGAATTAATTTTAGAGCTGCCATGACGTTCAAATCTTTTAAAACCCAAGTCAGTTCTACCTGTCACATTCATCTCACGACCACTGCACCTTGTTCTTATGAGAGGCTTTAACTTGCCAGATGTCTACTGGAAACTCAATACAGCAGAAAGAAGGCACTCTATGAAGTTTCTGGAAAGCATGGAAAGTAGCTTCCTGACACAACTGGTAAGAGCCTACGAGGAATGAGGTCCTGCTAGACCTGCAGTTTACAAACAGAGAAAGGCTGGTGGGAGATGTGGTGGAAGGAGATTGTCTTGGGCACAATGACAAGAGTTTTTAATTCTTGGTAAAGTAAAGAAGGGAGTCAACAGAACCTCCACCCTGGACTTCAGAGGGCCAACCCTGGCCTATTCAGGACATCGGTTTGGAGAGTCTCCTTCACAGTCCTGAAGGCTCAGGAGCATCCCTACAGGTTGAAAGACCAGATGGTGGGGAAGAAGGTGGCCTGGCTGAACAGGGAGCAGGGAGATTTCACAGGAACTCCGTGAAAAGGAAAAGAGTTTATGACCTTTGGAAAAGGTGGCAGGCACCTCTTGAAGAGTATAAGGATGTAATGAGGTCATGTAGAGAGAAACCTACAACTGGCCACTGCTGTGAAAGACAACAGAAAGTGTTTTTATAAATACATTAACAACAAGAGGACAGCCAAGGAAAATCTCCATGCTACGCTGGAGGCAGGGGAGAACATTGTCACCCAGGCTAAAGAAAAGACTGAGGTACTTAATGCTTTCTTTGCCTCAGTCAGAAAGCTTCCCCACAGCAACTAGCCCCTGAGCTGGTAGACAAGGAGGAGAACAGATCCCCTGTAATAGAGGCGAAAGTAGTTAGTGGCTTGCTATGCCACTTAGACATTCACTCAGTCTATGGAGCCAGATGGGGTTCACCCACAGGAGGGTGAGGGGGCCGGTGGAAGAGCTCACCAAGCTGCTCTCCATCATTTTTCACCAGTCCTAGTTAACTGGGAAGGTCCCAGAGGCCCAGTGGTTGGCCAGTGTCATGCCCATCAAAAAGAACTGTTGAGGGAACTACAGGCCTGTCGGCCTGACCTCAGTGCCATGAAAGGTTATTGGACAGATTATCGTAATTATGATCACACAGCACATACAGGACAACCAGGAGATCGAGCTCAGCCAGCAGAGGTTTGTAGGAGACAGGTCCTGCTGTACCAACAGTATCTCATTTAATGAGCATACATGGACTGGACACAGCAAATGCTGTTGAAGTTGTCTGCCTGGACCTCAGCAAAGCCTTTGATATTGCCTCTCACAACACTCTTCTGGAGAAACTAGGAGTTCATGGCTTGGACAGACACACTGTTCACTGTGCAAAAAATCATCTGTATGGCTGGAACAAAGAGTGGTAATAGATGCAGTTACATCCAGATGATGGTCATTAACAACTGGTGTTCCCTAGAGCACAGTCTGGGGCCAGTCTGTTTTAATAGCCTTATCAATTATCTAGACAGGGGGATTGAGTGCACACACCCTCAGTCAGTTTGCAGATGACACCAAGCTGGGTGAGAGTATTGAACTGCTGGAGGGCAGGAAAGCTCTGCAGAGGGATCTGGACAGGCTGGATCATGGGTCAAGGCCAGTGGTGTGAGGTTCAACAAGGCCCAGTGCTGGGTCTTGCCCTTGGGTCACACCAAGCCCAGGCAGTGCCACAGGCTGGGGCAGAGTGGCTGCAAAGCTGCCACAGGAAAAGGACCTGGGGGTGCTGGTGACAGCAGCTGAACATGAGCCAGCAGTGCCCAGGTGGCCAAGAAGGCCAATGGCATCCTGGCCTGCGCCAGCAATAGTGTGGCCAGCAGGAACAGGGCAGGGATTGCTCCCATGAGGCCACATCTCAAATCCTGTGTTCAGTTCTGGGCCCCTCACTACAGGAAAGACACTGAAGCATGGGAGTGAGACCAGAGAAGGGCAATGAAGTTGGTGAAGGCTTTCAAGTACAAGGGGAGGTTCAGGCTAGACATCAGGAAAGATTTTTCACTGAAAAGGTGGTCAGGCATTGGAAAGGCAGCCCAGGGAAGCAGTTGGAGTCTCTATCCCTTGAGGAGTTCAAGAAACAACAGGATGCGCCACTTAGCGCTATGGTTTAGTTGATACATTGGTCTTCAGTCAAAGGTTGGACAGAGTGATCTTGGAATTTTTCTCTAATATTACAGATTCTATGATTCTATGCTGTACACAAAAAAAAAAAAGGAAGACATGCACACCACAGAACAAGATTTCAATCTAAAATATCTTCAGTTATACACACCTCAAACAGTTGCTTTATTATCTTGTACTACAAGTTTTCTGATCAGATTTATGATGAGACAAATTGAACTTGTTTCTTTAAACTTTATTTGAAGTTACACTATTTATGTTTCCTTCCAGGTATCAAAATTCCTAGTTAAACTAAAGTGCTTCCACAAACAGTAAAGCCTAAAGAAGATTTAAGAGCAGAAGTCTGTTGTCTTCACAAATATTAACGTTAGTGTACGTAGCTTCAGCTTAAAAACATCCACAAAGAGAACTGGTTTTGAAGAATAATAAATACATTAAGCTGCAAATAAAACTGACTACTGAGAGGAATATATATTGCTGGAAGTATAATACCTACTATCAAAATAACAACTATAAATTAAATTTGAATGGCAGCTTGATGTACTAGCTAACAGTTACCCTTTTTTCATCACCTCCCTGAGATTCTCACAAAGAAATAACCACAGGAAATATTTCCTTACACATTAATTTTCTGCTTACTTACCAATTTTGCTGCTTTTCCGTAATCAATCCATCGAACAGTGGCAAAGTTTGTTGACTCTGCACAATTAAATCCATGGTTAAACCCTGCATGGTATCCATATGGGAAAGTGATCATAAATTCTCCTGCCTCTTGGGTAACCTGTAACAAAAAAAAAAAATTAAAGGCCAAAATAAATAAAATTTTAAAAAAACCTCAATGTGAACCACATTACAAAGCATTTCTAGTCCTATAGCAATGAAAACTATATATTCCTTTTTAACTAACTAAAACAAATAATTTTTTGTCTGTTACCTTCCAGACAGATGAGATTTAATTTAAACAGAAACAGTATATTTGAGACAATGTTATTTATTCTAAAATACATAGCTAGGTGCAATACTTAACAAATTCAGAAAGAACACAAAGAAGGTTATCTTGGAACAGAGACTGGTAATAAAACTTGGAAATAACTAGAAAAAACAGTATGAAGAAATATCACTCTCATTGGCTGAGAGGAAGGAAAGATGGGCTGGATCAAAATAGCCACAATTGCCATGACTAAATGTTGTGCAGAATGTCTCAAGATAAAGCTATTAAGACACAAATTTTAAGCTGCCACTGTCCTTCCCCTCTTTCTCTTTAGGCAAAATTTTGGAGAGCAGGTGCATTCTGGCACTATTGGTAAGAATTCCAAATAGCTAAAGGACAAGGGGGTTAGAAGGCGATTCTAAAAGACAAAAAGCTGGACTACAGTTGAATTCTGACATTGTTTTAGAGATTGAGCAAGGATAATTTCAAAGGACTACAACCAAAAGAAAACATGCAAAGACCACTGGATCAACAAGATATCATAGAAAGCAGAAAACAAAAAATGAAAAGAAAAAGCCACCCTAAAACTCATTGCACAGTAATTATATTTTGTATATACAAAAATAACCAAAATCCCAACTAGTGTTACAAGACTTGAAAAGCTTTTAGAGTAAACTACAAAAAAAATGTGTGTTAACACAAACAAATCACTAGTCAGGTTACTCTCTTTCAAGAGAGAAATCTCATGTTCCTACACTAGGAAGCAGACTGCTGCTCTCCTATATGGAGAAAAGAGGAAACAGCACTTCTTGTCTGTCACTAATATTCTCTCCACACAGTGACAGCTTTAATCTCTTGAAGTCAGACCACCAGAGACTTTATCAAGGACAGGCTAGTCAAAGACTTGAAACAGCACACTGTCTTCCAAATTATCTGGTAAGAGTTAATGAATAAAGTAGATTATACAAAAGTAAATAGTTAAAAGAGATTCTCCATGCTCTGCTTGATACACATTTTGTGTGAAAAACACATCAGACAACAGACCCACTAAAAAGCAAACAGATCTATTTAAATGAAGCAAATAATGTGAGCAGTGACTGATGACTATTCAACATATGCACTTGTTTATTACAGGAAAATAAGGAGACTTCTCAGAGTCTAAATAGATTGTGTTGAGTGTGTGGCAATGCTTTGCATAAGCAATACAGTGAGAAAAACGGGAAGGACAAATAAGACTTTTTAGGGGCATATCCTTATGACTTAAAATCACAAAAAGGGTTAAATTTTAAACAGTCACCAAAATTAAAATTTACAACTTCAAACATTTTTCTTTTTAATGTCATGTCCTAAACCCCAGCTTTCTACTGGTATAGGCATCTCACATTCAATTTCTGCTTTTACAATCTTCTTCCAAATTGTTATTTTATAATTTTATACATCCTTTTTGTGCTTTTTCGCCCAGTGCAAGAACACACAGGGCTGGCACTTCAAAGAGGTCTATTTCTGATTGTATTAAGGGATGAAGGAAAGACAGGAAAACAAGAAAAATAGCCATCAAGGCTAGAGAAAAAAACTGGATCTTACATTTTGCATGGTTACATTTTTTGTGGATTCATATTTAGTATATACATGCAAATGCACATATAGTTGCATATATTGTAACTGTTACTGTAGCACTTCAACAATCGCTGTGGGAATGTTTAAGAAAGATTATTCTCAACGCTAACGATTCCAAAATTTATCTCAATACACCCTCCCACTGCTGACAGTTTAGCAGGTGTTCTATTACAACAAGCAGCAGTTCAGCTGCCACCTGGTAGGCGTAGGCTGACTTATCAGCATTCAGCACATTTCCACTCCTATCACTTTGAGCCATGAGAGATCACAGCCTGGTTCTCTATATTCACTTTCTCACTGAATCCCATTAATTACAATTACACTTGGGTACAGTCTGCTTCCTCCAAAGACTAGGTGATAGAACCAAACTTAAATATTTAACTGTTTGTAGCACTTTTTTTTCTTCCCCCCACCCCGCCCTTTTAGAGGATTATTATCCTCTACATTGGAATACAATAATAATCAAGACACCAAAATACAAAGATCAACTGCCTTACCCCACCTCAAATGTGTCACACTGAAAAAAAGTATGCTGACATTCTGCAATATGCTACTTTAAACACCAACCACTGAAAATAATACTGTTCAGAGTAATGTTCTGTAAATCCAAAACTATAAATATGGCTATAAAACCATCCAGCTTGGAAAGTTTCACCTGACATTTCATGATAAAACACAAGGTTATGAAGGGTGTCAGTATATTTACCTATATATTACAAAAACTGAATGCAGCTACATTTCCATATGATAATAAATCATTCAGAAAACAAACTACTTATTTTATGAGTAATTTATTCAAAAAAGCTTGCTTTCCAAGGCAGGCAGTATCATTCTAAATGCCTCCATTTTTTCAATTTTACACATAGGTTGACTTAAGCATGAAAAGTGAAGTGATGTTCCAAAAAGGCATAAAACACATCTTTGTCTTTATCCCATCTATGTTGCCAATAGGATTGATAACAGAGATGTCCCCGTTCTTGCTGGGCATGTCTTACACAGCCTTCTCTGCTCCCCTCATCATTACACCAGTGAGGAGGATGGGGGTGCACAAGAAGTTGGGAGAGGACACAGCCAGGACAGCTGAGACCATGGTATCCTGCTCAGTACATAAAGCTGGGAGAAAAAGAAGACAGAGCAATTGTTTAGAGTGGTGACATTTGTCCTGTCAAGTCACTGTTATGCATGACAGGGCTCTGCTTTCCTAGGAGTGGCTGAACACCTGCCTGCCCATGGGAAGCACTGAATTAACTCCTCATTTTGCTTGGCTGTTGTGAACAGCTTTCCCTTCCCCTATTAAACTGTCTCTGTCTCAGTCTCAAACTACAAGTTTTCTACCTTTTATCCTTGCAGTTCTCACCCCATCCCACCAAGGAGGAGTGAGTAAGCACCTGTCAGGTGTCTAGCTTCCAGATGGGCAAAAATGGACATAAAGTATTATTTTCTTTCTTTATTTCCTTTTTTAATACTGTTAGAAAAACATCAACTCAACCAGACAGGAAGCACTGTAAATACTGTTCCCTGTATTTTAGGCCAGGGAACAAGTTAAGCAAAGTTTGTATACACACACCCACATCATATTAATAAATAAATAGCACATATACAAAAACAGAAAACACAATAATAAGCAAGGTGTGTGGCAAGGATAGTTGACACAACCACATTGCAGTGTGAATAAACTGAGAAAAAATGTATATTGCCTGGTTTTTCTGAACAACTTAAAACAATCTGGACAATGGGAAACCAGGAATCATAGCCCTTTAATGATCAAAAGCCTTTTGAAAACTCAGTATTAAAATAAAGACATATTCTGGCAGGGGACCTTCCGAATTAAGTTCTAGTCTTCTAAGTAGGTTTACAGAACGCCAGAATTTAAAACTTTAGAATTCACAAAATGTATAAAATAAGTGCACTGAAAAATAAAAGCAATGCATTGAAAATATTCTATTAGCTGGCACCTACATGAAGTTCAAAGTGAAAAACAATTAATACAGAAAATCTTGTAGAAAGCAAAAGAAACTGAATACTTCAGATGTTTTTAAAAGCAGCTATGTATTAAATTCATCCACAAAGAAGAAAGACAGGTATTCTTCTCAGTTTCTGTTTGTATAATGTGCTTATCAAACATTTATTCTGCCAATTAAAATATATTTTAAATTAAGTAGAAGTCCTTTTGGCTTTATTCCACCTTAAACCTTTCAGACCCTTATAATGATAAAGTTACATTTAACTGCCTTAGAAAAGCAACATACAGACAAAGAAATTAAACGCTCGTGTTAAAATATTACGTACACAACTTAATAAAGTGAGTTAAGAAGTGTTTCAGTCAACAGAAAATCACATCCAAGTTACCATGGAAATAAATTAAAAATAAGAAATTTTGGTAATGTCTTAGAAAAAAAAATGACAGAAATGTTGTCATGGCTACAAGTGTTTAATGCTAGAAAACTCCCTGCTAAAACTATTAGAAGTTTTAACACATTTTCATGCAGCCACTATCTAAAAACAAATTAAAATTTCCTCACCTTTACTATAACAATGTTTATACTAAACACAATCTAACTCAATTCATAAAAGAGTTTAAAAAGAAACATCAATGTACCTTGTCAAAAGGAATTCCATACTTTTTCAATATTGAGGGAGAAATCAGAGTCATCTTGTGGCGAAGAAAAGCATCACATCCTTGAGAGCTGCTCGGAAAGAACCCTAATAAGGCAAGAAAAGCAAAGCTGTACATCTTTTCATTAAATCAAATAGGAAATATTTGTAATATTTTTCAATATTTGATACTGTTTAAACTTGCTTTAGAATTTTTTACCAGGTCATTCTTAGGTTCTGAGAGATTTCACAAAAATCAAATGCACCACCTAAGTTTTTCAACTGCTTTCCAGGGGGAGGGGCTACAGGGTCTTCCTTGTTTGTTAAGATGTGAAATTATTTAGAATAAATGCAGACCTGTACATTTAGGCATACTTTCTTACCCTTTAGAGAAATACATTGTTTCCGGAAGCTTTTTTTATGTTAATGCTCATTCTGCACACATGAAAATCAACAGCAGTAAATAACTTTAGAAGGATTCCATGAAGACTAGGTTTACCTTGCACTTACAAACTATGTCTACAATAAACAAATACAACTTCCTAACTTTGTACAATTTGTTGTATTCCTCTCACATGAACGGTAGTTCATCATTCACAGAAGCACTTTAATTCTTAGAAAAACATGCTTACTCAATTATTAAAAAAAATCATTTTCAAACAACCATCTGAATTTTTTTAATGCCTTGAGAAAAAGAAATTAATAATAATTTTCCATAATATGTAGTTTTCTCTCTAATGTTAGATTTAATTTCTTCACTCTGGTGAGTTATATATTATGTCCACTAATCCCCACAACTTCAGAACAATCTAAAACTTATCCCATTACAGTTGTTACATTCTATGTACATTCAATCTAGCACACTCACCAGTACTGGAAGAACAATATTTTTCTGATTTCTCAGAAATTAGGTTAAGCAGCACTTAAACAGTAAAAGTATAATGTAGACTTGTGCTGGTCAATGTACTAAGAAGCCTGCTAAGCTGCCCTGAGATCAAATTTTACTAAAATTCATCATTCTTATATTATTTTCTCTCACCAACAAGAAGCACTGAGCAATTCTTTACTCTTTCTTTGAATTGCAAATAATGTTTTAAGTTTCAAAAAGTACTATTTAATAGGTACAGTTATATATATGTGGCTTCACTGATCAAAAGACAGTTAAAAGAAACTAGCCCACAATTAGTGGAATCCAGCAAAAATAAATCAACTAATTTTTTCACAATTAATGCCTATAACATAAATGATAGCAGTCAAAACTTAGAATCTACAATTTCTGAGCGTCAATAAACCTCAGTCCTGAGCAGTACAATAACAGAAATACATGGGAACTTACTGTGAAAAACGTGATTGCAAATGATACTTGAGAGTTGCAGGAAGAGCTGGTATGAAAAGTAGCTAAAAGCTTAATTGCTAAAAGCAGAGTTTAACTGAATTTCCCTTGAGAAAACAAATTTTGTATCAAATTATGTTACTGCAATATGCTTAATTAGTTCAACACAAGATGATACAAAGCAAACGATGGGCAGACATCCAAAACTTAACTTGTACCATTCCAGCTCCAAGAGATCAGACATAGCTGTGACAAGTCCAACCAGAAGGCAGACTTGTTGCTGAATTCCAAGAAAGTCGCAAATAACACAGAGCAGCAGAACACAACCTGCTCAAAATCCACTACTAGAAATTTACAAGAGAACATTTGCTGTGGTTACAGAGCCCTCACAGTGAAATCAAAGTGCAGCCTACACATTCTGTACTGTTATAAAATATCTTTTGACTTGTCAAAGTCTACACTTCTGCACACAAAATTTTCAGCTTCATTCATCTCATTTTTTCAAAGGAACTGCCCTTCAATAAACAAGGTAAGAAAGGAAGGTAGTATTTCCTCATTACAAGACTCTCTTTTTATCAGAAGATCTTTTGTCTGCCAGGCTAAATGTAAGTCACACAAGCTTTTCTTCCAGAAAATAAAATCTCTGTGGGAGAACTGGCTAACGGATGCAAAAAATGCTGAATAAAGGACTTTGCATTAGAAATATTATAAGACTCTTACAAAAACATTAAATGCAGGCCAATTCAAGATATGCCCACAACATTAGGAATCATTCTGAAATACCAAGGTGATGTTAAAATTGCCAATTAAAAGAATTACCATGCAATTCTGTATGTTAGTGAAATCTCACTTTCAAAAGAAAAAATACTGAAACCTATCTAGACTGTAAATACTTTTCAACTTCTGTAGCACACTCATGCTTTTAAGGGACACATAAAATTTTAATTTAACTACTAACACTAATCCATTAACTCTAAATCAGTTCTGCAAGAGCAGGTATTTTGTAGGAATTCACATGCAACCCCAGTTTCTTGGATGGTCTCTTGAGACATGGGAGACCTATACCCTATTCATTCCTTGGAAACTACTACAAAGAAACAAAATAAGAATTCAAAACAATTACTTCATAGAAGCCAATGAGAAATAATCAGAGCGCAGGGTAAAACTGAATAAGGTTGCTCATTGATTTATGTCTACGAGAAAAAGACCATCAAATTGAAAATTCACCAATCCATGATTTACAGAAACACCTGACATATTTAACAGCTAGAGTGGAATTGCAAGTCTACATGGTAAGTAGGTGATTCAATACCTGCTGGCCAAATGTTTGGGTATAAACAACTACAAGGAGAGAACCTTTATCTAAACTCAAGGTCCCTCTCAGCTTTTTAAAACACTGATTTAGTTAGCCCAAGCAGCAACAGCAAAGAGTATGTAAAAGCATAGGCTTCAGACTGCGTCAACAAACAAAAACATGCCCTTGCAAGACTCTATATACATACTCGAACAGATAACATAGCCTAAAATGTACAATCTTACCAATGTTATTTGTACAAACAAAATTAAACTACTTTAGTAACAGCAACATCACTGGACTGGGGAAGACACATCCTTTGTCAATGCTATTCCACCTCAGCATGATCCTTCCACAGAATTTATAATCCAAATACATTCTAGTGAGAAGTCAAGGCCTTCTCATCTTTGGGCAAAGGTAGAAGCAGTGAGCACTCACTTTCCTAGCCATGGAGAGATATAGAACATATTTTTAAAAATAAGTTCAAATCTCTCAATTATTGAGGGACAGGGAGCATTGCTACCTGGCAGTCTCATTTTTCCTTTCCACCGTGACAGTGTCTTTCCAACATATCACATGCAGCTCATACCAGATGACCACATCAATATCATACCTATCACTCAGGCAAACTGAAGAGGACTGGGCTCCATTACCTGGCTGATTAGCATTTTCAAGATATTTGTAATGCTGCTTCTAAGAATATGCCCATAATGTTTTCAATTACATTGTCCAGCTAAAATCATATATGCACAAATTACAATACCATTCCTAGAAGTATAATTCTACAACTCCATTGGACTGAGCAGGTTGGTTTGCTATATTTTACCCTGAATGATCAAGGAACTCATAACTTGGTCACTAATAGTCATTATTTAATGACATCCACATAAAATCATATTCTTAGGGAACTTTCAAATCAAATCCTGACCAGTGCAATGAATGAAGCTAGACATCCTATAATTTTCAACACTTCCTTACTCAAGACTTCACCTGAAATTTAAAGGTGCTGCATTTCTCTTTAATATTATTTAAAATAATGTATAATCATAAAACTCACAACACAAGGAAAAAAAATCCTAAATTGCAAATTTATTTAATGTCATTTAATGTTAATGAAAGTAAATATAAATCAAATTAACATAATTAAGCTCAAGGTTATGATTATTTATTATTTATGCAGTCCTACATTTAAAGGACTTATACAAAATATTAATAATAATTTGCAGAGCAGTATTATCAAAACAATGGCAGAGATTACAGAAGTACTAAGTTTCCTAGTAATTCTCTTTTTAGATTTTACTTTGATAGGTATAAACTTTATATAATTTATTTAAATTATTTTGCCATGATCTGAACTAATTTGATTTAACTTTCTGTGTGAACATGAAAGAAATTAGAAGGGTAAGTCTGCATAACAACAACCATCACAAAGGAACAATGGCAATTTGTATGCTATACAAAGCTGAATACAAAAGCCACAAAGAGGCTTTCAAGTGGTATGAAACACAACTGTAGGTATGCCCAGATTAACATGTTCAAACTTCATTATCTCTTAAATAAGACTTTTCTAACTTGACTAATTATTTTCTGAGAAAAAGTTCAATTCTTCAACTCCTAAAGTTTTCACATTCAAGATCCTTAGAAGTTATGCAAGTACTACTTCAAGTCTCATTTCAACAATTATTTTAATTTGCTTTCATATAGAAAAGGTAGTGACCTGCATAAAAAAAGTAATTAATACCAGACACCATAAAAAGCTTTGTACAACAACCATACATACTTACAATACATTAAACTTTACTTTAGTTTCTTCTTTAACGTAATTGAACATCACAGATTGATGTCATCTCCTTTCTAAAACAGCTTCTACACTCAAACAATCTATTAAAAGATCTCCAAAATCCTTCAATACAGCATTTCTCATTTGCCACTCTGCCTCTATTCTCTTTATTTTCTAACCCACTTTGTGAAACAAAAAATCATTTAAGAATACCATGGTATTGCAGATTAACATAACAACACGTATAAAAATTGCAGTTAACAGCTCACTTGAGATTTTTATTACATTTATGTCTACATAAAATTGAAAAAAAATTTACATAAATGAGAAAGCAGCTGAAGGGCAAAATCAAACTGTTGTCTTTATTAGATGCAAGTCTAATGTCTTTCAGACAAAGCATTTGTAGGCGCCACAGTCAATCAAGATTTCAATGGAAAGCAAAACTGAAAGCATTCATGCACAAAAGGCATGTGTTGTAATTGTGATGTGCAGACAAGATAATGGAAAATATTCTAACCTTCCTTTAATTTTATGTATCAACTCCTGCCTTGACTTACACAATCTGTCATTTTTAATGTATTATTTTATTCTTTTAATTATTTAGGAGCATTCAATTAATTCAGTAGGCATCTGGTCATCAGAGCTAACCTTCCTGAAGAAACTACTTTCCTTTTCCTCCAAATGTTGCACTCATGCAAAAATATTTTCGCTACACATGGTATTAAGCACAAAGGTCTCATTTACACTACGTTTTATTAATGTTTTCTTTTAAGTGACTTGCAGCCATGCAGCTTACTTTATACTTTCATCTTTTTAAGATACCTTATATAGAACTGTATTTTAGAAGGCACCAGCTGCAAAGTAGAAGATCACAGCATGGAAACAATAAGAAATGGTAATTTTCAGTTAAAAAAAAAATCCATTGTTTTTATTGTTCATCATTGTAGCATCTTCTACATTCCATTCTCAGCTATTAGCTGGACCAAAAATATCATGGAAACAATCTACTCACAGCAAAATATCCCAGACTACATTAAAATGAAATATTGAAAACTTAGTTTCACAGAATACATTCTTCAACATTACCTAACTCACCTATCTTACATTGTTGCTACAATAATAATCTCTGTATGAGTGCCTAGTTTTCCTACAGAAATCCAGTTTCATTCAGTAAATGTAATGGAACAGACACTATTTGGAATTTTATCATCTCTATTCAGTATCTGATTCTATGATTTGTTATTTGCTATTCAAAACATAGTACTGAAATAAAAATAATTAAGTTATGATCATAAGCATGACTCATTAAGGAAGTTTTCCACTCACCCCACAGTTCTTTGCAACTTATACTAACATAAAATTAAGAGCAGCTTAATTCTTACTTCTGTGGAGATGCATCCTATGCTGACTAGCCCCCGGACATCAAGAAACTGTTCCCCCCATAAAACCTCTCGCTTTCTGGGAAGAGCGGCCTTGGAGATTTCCACCTCTCTGACGCTTAATGTTCCACTTCTACTATGGTTTTAGGTCACAATCAGCAGTAAGAGCGCTGTCTGCACCCTCAGGCCAGTTTCTTTTTTCATGTATCTCCAGAAGTTACCTACTTCCTGAATTTGTATAGGTTACTCCAATATCTACAGAAATCAAGGTATTCAAGGAAAGAAGAAGCTTTTTTTTGTCTACAACAGATAATAATACCGTGCCTCAGTACCACTTCATTTTTAGAAATGAGTGAACAAGTGTTGCTTCAACTGCCCATCCTTTTCCCTCACTCTGAAAATAAAGAAAAATTCGATGCACTCACTACAGAACATTGAAACTTGAATGGTTTTAGAACACTGCACAGCTGTTAACAAGCAATGCAAAATCTACAGTAAATGCCAAAGCAGCCAAAAAATACCACGTGCGAAGTCTATCTACCCAAAGATCTTACTCCCATCAAATGTAGAACTGTGTACAGAGAAGTGTTTACATACAGCATGAAAAGTCAGCTTCCTCTGACTGATACAGTAGCAAATAGTGCTGCTCCAAGATTCCGAAAGCCAGAGGCAGTTTCAACATATTTCTGTGCCACTGTGCTCCAATCTTGCTCAGGATTCCATGAAAATTTTAGAATCCACCAGGGAGAGTAAGGAACACATACTGTGAAATAAACTTTAGGCTAACTTTGAACCTGACAAGATACTTCATTTGGAGTCTCTACATATACCGGAAGACTCAATGAACAACTTTTCATGTTGCCCATGTCAGTCATCACAAGTCTTTACCATATCCCCTTCCCTTTATTTACTTCTACTAATTGAAAAGTTAAGTGTTTACTATCAAGTATGAAAAGGCAATTTTTTCAACAGTCTTAGTGTCTCTCTCTGAAAATTTTCCAATTCTCTACTTCTTTTACTCTTTTAGCAGTTCTTGTAAAACTAAATTATCTAATCATCCTAAGTCAGCATCCATTGCCTAACCTACAAATTCCAGTTAGTTTACCAGTGAAAAACAAACATTGTATAGAGTTCTATACTTCGCACTGGGAAAAGAAACTGGAAAGCAAAGAAAACAACTGATAACTTTTTCAAATGAAGCTATGACAAAATTTATGGATAGGAAATGTAATTATTCAGGTTGAAATCTGTTTTCCTGAGACATACTTTTAAGACCGGAAGTTCACAGGTCTTTACTTTCACATCTTTAACTGCAATAGTTCTCTAACAGCTCAGAAAAAGAATCATGTACCCATATACGGAGGAAAAAAAATTAATACAAAAACAAAATGTACACAAACTATCAGAATTTTGTCCTGATACACAAGATCTAATTAGGAACTTTCAATGGCATTCCTTTCCTCTCATTCCATTTCATTAAGCACTCCATTCCATAATACCTTTAGTAGTTATTAGCAAGCTATAAAACATGGGTGGCCAGGCCAAGAAACATCCCCAATTAGTCCCTTGTTCATAATCTGCACTCTTATTTCAGAAACAAAAATAAAGGTGTAGTATTACTGAAAAGAAAAAAAATTACTGAGTAAGAATCATTCTACAGACTAGTGGTTTTTATCCCTTAGTCCTCAACCTTACAACCATATCTCTGCTCCTTCTCCCAAACATTTCTGCCACCTCTAAATGGCAAAAGCCAGTACATGCTTCAGCTGAAGTTGACCTATATGCCTGCTAAATAGTCAGCAAGCTGGAAACAAATAAGACTTAGTGTTTCTACACTTTGCCTGCTTACCCCTTCACAGAAGGACTAACCAGGACTCTATCCTCTACCCAGCCATCAACTTTGATCAAACTTTTGGAGACTCATTTGTCTTCAGTACTTCTATCTCTGTATAAAATTTGGGTAAAAAGATTCAAAAAGTTGCTGATGAAAAGAAGCTAGGACAAGAAAGAGCAAGGGCACAGAGGAGACAAAAATACTAGCAATGAAAATCTAACGAACAACAAAATATTAAGCCTCATTTTCATAAGTTTCACCAAGCTATAAGTGGCAGTAAAAAAAAAAAAACTAAAAGAATCACTTCAATTCTTAAGAATTCCTCAGGGCAACAGTGTTGTGTGACTTTTATGTGTCTACAGTATTAAGTAATAAAACACTAGGTGAGTCAAGAACAATGTTTCTCACATTCCTCGAGGGCTGTCCTTCAAACACCATACACATGAAAATATTGGAAATCCTACCTTGAGCTAGTCTTTCAAGCCGTTTCCCATGCTCTGGAGGAATTGCATACCTAAAATTGACATAAAGAAAAGGATTAAATGCTTAAAGACATAATTACTACATAATGACTAAAAGTGATCATTCACGTATGATAAACATCTAAGTATACAGAAGTCAAAAAGATTGAAGACTGAAAACTTGAACAGGAAAAAAATATATTAGCATCTAAGGAAAAAATACAGACATTGAGTTTTGTGGGGCGCAGAGGTTTGAGGAAAACTTAGCTTATTTCTAGTTTAAATATTATATGATGTAGTTCCAAAATGTTACATTCACTATTTTAAGTCACATACATTGACAATATTTAAATATTATTATATCACCACAATTTTAAAAGAAACACACACTTTATTTTTCTAAATGAAATGGAAAAAAGTAAAATAAGTCTAATTTCTAGAAGTTTAATTTCTCTGAATCTCAGCATGCTTCACAAGACACAAGGGTTCAACAGAAAAATATGAGCATTAAAAATCTCTATTTTCTCCTATAGCAAAAGCTGTGGAATAAAACTTGCCCTTGTAGAATCATTACAATTAGAGTTTTAAAACATTATAGAAATAGACTTTCTTCAATTTATGGAATTGTACATATCTTAGAAACCCACTGTTCTTACAACAATCTAATTTTTTTTAAAAATTCCACATGCTGTCTGCAACAATTCAGCAAAAAATACCAAGGAACATATTATTTTTAACGTTTACTGCAGCCAAAACTATAGTTTACTGCAGAAAACTATTGAAAAGTTGTTTCATTTCTGCTTCTCTTTGTTATTAACATATTTACTGCACTTCATAGACTTACTGAATATTTTAATTAGGATTTATTATTGATTTTACCTGCTTTAATTAGTGATATAATAGGATTTTGTTTCAGTTATATGTTGCAATAACACTGGATTGAGTCTTCTCTATTAAAAAATATGATTCAGAAAAGAAGGAAATGTATATTCAGCTGTACATTATTAAACTAAGTAAAAATGTAGCCTTTTACTACACTGTGAACACATTTCATTCATCAGCCTTGAAAAAATCACTCAAAAACAAGCTTTAAACATCCAACTACCTCAAGTTGTTATTTGCATACACACTAAAATTTTACAATTTTACTCTATTACAACTGAAATACCTGCACAGAAGGAAGACCAGTACATAAGTCAGGTCTCTGTAAGATAAACACATGCCCACTGACAACCCATTCCAAATGGTATTCAGGAAATAGACTTTCAGTTTACTATGCTCAATGTTTGCAGTTTTAATCAGAATTTTGCTGTCTCACAAAAATGCACTTTGTTTATCTCCACTTGTACTTCCAAAGTGTTTGTGACTGTTTTCATTCCATATTACATACGGCCCAGTGCATCCATACCAATCTAAACTATATGTTTGCCATCCTTCACACTCCATCAGAGAAAAATGCTGTGTATCACATTATATACTGTACTGTATGTCTTTAAATACACAACTCCAGAAAGCAAAACATGAAGAGATAGTATTTATGTCTAACAAAAAAACTCAAAACTAGATACTGTACTCTGCTTTGACTCTAATTGAACTGGTTTTCCTCCTAAAATGTTGCTCCTTCAAAAGTACATGTTATACAATTCAATAATAATATGGATCCACATGCTTCCATTTGTACATATAAACATGTAAATATTACAAAAACACAGAAGTCAATTAAGCTCTCCGTAAGTCTTCTGGAAAGACAGTGCATGCTTTAACTGGACTACAGCTATTTATTTAGCTAATCCAAAATTACAAAGAAATACAGTACATGAAATGCAAATGTATGATGAAAATGTATTTTCATCATAGTTTTCACCTGAGTTGTACGGTAACATCTGCTACTCAATCCTTTACTTCTGTACTTTCTGCTGAAATTATTTGTTCCTCACAGCTAAGACAAGAACAAAGGAATGGAGACAGACAACCCTTGGTACTATGACACATTAGGAGTCCCAAAGTCACTCTCGAGAACCGTTCAGGCTTGATTCCTAACACCATTTATTAGAAAGCTGAGCTTAGTACATGTGCACCTGCCTTTCATGATGAAAGACATGAATCTTGCTGGATTCTTGGTCTACTCTGCATTAAACAAAAAGCTCCCAAATCCAAATGACCTAGTCAGAGAAATAAAAATTATTCACCCTTAATCTCAACAGCTAGCTTGTATGAGAATTTGAACAGTTAAAAGCTCATAGAAAAATATCTTAATCTTGTGTTCATCTTTCTTTTAGTCACATTACTAAACAGCCATTAACATTTGCTTGACTTCTCATTTAATAAGGTTAAGTCCAGCGACCTCCAAAGCAAATGCAATGGTAAATCACTAAGAGGCAAAAAGAGTGTTTCTTGGATAACAAGCAAATAAACAGACAAAAAGTTAAGAAAAGACAAAAGGGAAAATGATGATGCTAAGTGTTGGAATGTTGGGGGATACAAGATAGATTATGAACTTTGGACCTGGTTAACATAAGAGATTTGATAGCATGATGCCCTGGCAAAAAAAAACTGGAACTTCGAAAATTAGACCTGGATTGCGAGAAGATTAAATCAAATGGGTTTACCGTAAAATGAAAATACCATTAAACTCTGCAAGCAAGAGATGTTGTTAAATACATAAGTTTGTGTATGTTATTTCAACCTAACCATTGTAGTACACATTACTGGTCTCCCTGAAATAGTATATAAGCATTTGCATCCCAAAATAAAATCAGATTCTGATCACCAAGTCAGCTTCCCCGTCTCTCTCCATCGCCGACAGCTAAGTAGATTTTAATTTTATTAGTTCACAAAGACATACCTGGTAAAGTATAAAGAGTCACCGTTCACTGATACTCATACTACAAGGACAGAAAAAACATAGTACATATATTTACCAAGTATTGTTAATAAACATCTTCTGAAATATGTCTTAGTTCAGCAGATCAAGAGTACTGGCAACAAGATTTACTACAAATAAGTAATAAACATTAAATTTACGTCATTAACTTGTAATTAATTTTTATATATATGTTTCCAAGATTATGCTTCTTCTCAGTCACATCAAAACCAACAAATTGTTGCTTTACTGTGCAAACACTGCTTAGCCAACCAAGATGATTATCAGACAAGCAGCCTGATCATTCTCATGTCAGTGACCAGAAACAGAATGTGAAACAATTTGAGTTCCATTCTTCCAAAGTCAGGTGTATGCACAGATAATGGTTAAGAGCATAAATTTCAAGCAAATTTAGCGTGATGCTTAATATTTAACCAAATTATGTTTAATATTTAACCAAGCTACTTCTCTAAATCCCATGTTATAGACTGGCAAGGTAAAAACAGCTGATGATTTTTCCTGCAGATTGGTATTTTTAAAATTCAAAAGCTGCAAACCAATAAAATGTTGTTATAAGTAAACATCATCAGTTTTTTTCAAAATGAACTATATTCATTGGTTTTATAATTGACAACTTGCGAACATTCAGAGTACATCAAAATAATGCTATCTAACTCCAGGCACTGAGCTCAGAATACCTTTTATAAGCTGCTGGTTTACTTCATTATCTATTTAGGTGGGTCATCTTTATTATACATAAACCTGATACATAACTTTTTAAAATATGAGCAGATTTAAATTTCATAAATTTTATTTAGGAAGTTAATACATTTTTTTGTTTTGAGATGGGAAATGCAAAAGTCTGTTGCCACCTAAAAATGTACCTACTTAATCTAAATATTTTAAGAAACAAAATCCTCTTCCACAAGGGAAAAACAAAACAAATAAACAAGTAAAACTTCTCCTTTTCTTCTAATCCCTGACCAAAGTTCTTCCACTTTGTGAAGAACATTGAAACTAGCAAATGATTGCTCTGTTTCAAGCATGACAATTCATCTGATCTGCTGACAAACCATTATATTATTTGACTACAGATAACTTTTCACAACCAGAATCCCTATTTGATTACAGTCATCTCTGTAACTCACAGTATTTCTAATTTTTATAACAGTTTTCAGCAAGAAGTCTGACTAATCCTAATGGAAGCTTTATACTTTAGTCCCATTTCTGCCATACAAGTTTGACTTCCCTGTAGTTTTCCGTGTTTATTTTGTTTTCTAGGCATAGAATGTAACTAGGAAACATGTCCGTACCATCAGTGGGATGCACAACTTCTGCAAAGGTACCAAGACTTTTCTACTTATGCTGAACTTTGCATCACATAGCCAGATTTTGACTAATTTTTGTCAGCTGCTGATCACACTGAAAGTTCTATTAATCATTCCTCAGAAGGCCCTGTAAGGACCTAGCTGAGCCTTTCTAAATCCATTTAACTTATCGTCATATGTGTTCTGAGTATGCTTTTCCTTCTTCCCCTTTTTTGTCTATAATTTTGTCTAAAACACGTATCAGAATGCCATCCATTTTTATCCCGTCATACTCATAACCCCATTACTATTTCCCCTGCTACTGCGATTCAAAATCAGAAAGCCTTCACACAAAATGTTTCAAAGACTTCCACAACCCCTGCTGTGTAACTCTGTATCCTTCCTCATTTTTCCACCTCATTAAGCAAGATGAAAAGGTATTGATACACATTCTATACTGGCAAATCCATAAAAAACATTCTAGTCACAGCAATCAAGAGATAACAGTAAGGTTGCTCAAGGTATAAATTTTATGCGACCTAGAGATCAGATTTCTTACCATCCTACATCCACTGAAATCACAAATAGAGCTCCTGAACCTAAATCCCTGATTTAGTTTGACTGTCACAATAGATTTATTTCCTCTTACAACCTAAATAAACTGTCAGGTTCAGTCTCACTCTCCTAATCCATCTAAATTTGGCTGTCTAAGCATTCTCTCTTTAACAATCTGGTCTCTTTTTCTTGATATAGTCACAAAGATGGAACTATCTCCTCTTTCTGTAGCATTTATTCCTGTTTACTTTATGACTGACCAACCCTGCAAGGCATTTTGTGATTTATGAAAGACATTACCAAACAGGAGAGTTTTTTTAACATAATGTATTGTCTCTTGTCATTTTTCGTCTTCAGAAAAGCTAGGAAGCAAAGATCAGATGGAATGTCACAGAAAACATACAAATTGATACGTAAATTATTGTTTGTATCACACTGCAAGTTTTAACTGTGCCCCTTTCAAGGGAAAGTAAAAACCTAGTTCTTCGTGCAGAAAAGAATTCAGGCCTTCACCATCAGACGTAAAAGGTGAACGAACAGAGTACGATATTTTAAAACATTACTTTCTAAAGTAAAACAATTTATTCTTTACACATCTTTTCTTCAAAATAAAATAGGAAAAAACTGTCCTATTATTATTATTATATTTAAATACCCACAGTGCCATGAAAATAATTACCTTCTGCCTGATTAAGAAAATCTTCCTTATATTCATTATTATTCTTCTTCAAGAAGATTTATATCATCTCAACACTTAAAAAAATTCAACACACTGTTTTTCACAAGTCAGGTAACCAGAACAAAGAGTACGTCTTGCTTTCAGATACTTAATAAACCCAGAATTATTTTCAAAAAATGGGAATGTCTCACTCAGATTTTTTATTTATAAACTTATAATGTAAATTGAAGCATTATCCATATTTTACCCAAGGATACAGTACATATCAATAGTATAATATTTCTTCTAATAACAAAAATCTGATCTCTGCTAAGCATTAATTTTCAAGAGCACTTTAATAGCTTAACATGACAAAATTCTTTGAAGTATTACACAAAACAAAAATAAATCATCTTAAGACCTATACCCCTGAAACAATAATTACAATAGAAAAAAATTTAACAACAAATGCCAGAGTGAAGGAATTTTTAGTATTAGTAGGAGGTTTATAAATCCCATTACAAAAGACACCAATATCAAGAGACAGCTGAATTAATAAGCCACACTACCAATCACACCAATAGTTTGTCTTGCTAATAAGAACTTTTTCTAATAACAACTTTTTCTAAGAAATTGAGATATAAAATGAGGTAGCATTTTCAAGGTACCTTTCCCCTCAGAATGCAAAGAGAAAACTGCAGTAAAAATTCTTGCCTAATAGCAAGTAAATTTGCGTCTCTTTCCAGTAAATATTTCCCCACCATACCCAAATCTCTTCTGACCTCATATTATCCTATTTCAGGGCTTTGAAGTTCCTTCTTCTAAGATATTTCCTCTTCGGCAAGTTAAGAAAAATCTATAAAATTAATGTATGTATTATGTTACACATATTATGTGTTACATAAATATATACATAAACATCTAAACAGCTGTAATCCTAATTTTCTGAGTTATCAGACACAACTTCCTCCCATGTTTCATATGAAGCAATCAATGAAGGAATTGGTATACATAACATAGAACTACAGACTTCTCTGTAACACTTGAAGTAAAAGTGTGAATGATAAGATGCAATGCAAGTTACCCTATGCCTAAACACTGCAGAAAGCTTCAAAATCTATAAAGACTGCTACAGCAGATAGACTCAGCTAGCCACAAGTTCTAATTGTGACTCTCAATGGAAATGGCTGTCCTTTCACAATTCAGAGAAAATACATGGCATGTATTCAGCTCTCTGAAAGACCAGTGCATCTGTCTTGAAGAACAACATGTACAACCAGTGAAATCGAAAAATATGTATTACTACTATGTATGTCAAGTTACATTGCTCCACTAAGGATTGTCAAATCAGTTGAACTAAAGAGCAGAAAATATCTTTCATAAGTATCATAAGATTCAGCTCCTACCCCACTTTCTTGAAAAAAATACTATACTAATATCACGTTAACAAAACACATTTTACTGATAAATGAACTTTGCATGAATTATTACAGCATTCCTCCAGTAACAGAGACATGTGTAACATGTGTAAATAAATCTTTAGCTGTTTTTTGTTCACCTTTTTTATAATATTGCATTTCTTAAAAATATGGGCCAATGTGGTACAGAAAATGAATTTGTATCCACCACTATTTCTTCAAAATATGAAGAGGATGGTGTTTAATGATTTTGTTCATTAGAAGCATAAACAAGTAGCTGTAAACTAGAAAAGCATTTATCCTGTTATTGACTCATACCTCCATCAAAAATAATTAAAGAAGCTTTCCTAGCTTCTTCCTATTGTATCTAAGGAATTCAGAGTTTAAGTTATCTACTGTTTGGAATTTCACAAAATGCAGTGAGTTTTTTCTTCATACAGCACATTTTAAATTCCTAAGAAGCAGAAAACAACTTTATGCAATCATCATATTATTTACAATTGTCCTATCATCTTGGAACATTCTGGAATCACCTATCTTTACATCCATTTTTTTAAAGATATTGATGATATGGTTAACAAGACTTCCTATATATTTAATTCAAAGAAGCAACCTCAAATACCTAAGTATATAATTTATTAATTTCAGACATGGACCTGCTTTACTACAATAGATGGTATTCACCTTCTCTGCCTTAACTCAAGAGATCCATTACATAAGCAAAGCAGGTAAAGATAAGGCAATGATCTAAGAGTGAGCATCTGACCAATTTACCACACTCACAGAATAAATACATTATAGGTATTTGAATTTTGTATGGGTATAAAAAAAAAAACAGTGATGTTTTATAGAATTACAAGCTATATATTTTCTGTCCGTGCTCAGATGACTAGAAACTCCAAGAACTGAACTATGCATAACTTATCTTTTGCATATCTTTCTAATCATTCTACACTCTCTTCACAGGTATTCTGAATAAAAAGAAAGATTTTATGAACAAAAGGAATTTATTTGTCTTATATACTTGGGATACATGTATATCACAGTGTATTAAACCAAACTGCCTGTTAAAGCTGTTCAACCAAATATCTAAGATTACAGAGAAAGGACAGTAGAAGTTTCACATACAGAAAGTATCTTTAGCTCTGATTCTTATCTCCTACTGGTCCAGCTGAGTTAACTGTACAGAATACGACTCTGATTCAAAAAAGCAATTAAATACATGTTAAATACAAAATATGGTAGGTAGCCCCAAAAGGCAACAGAAGCAAAAACTGATTTCAAAGAGCTCTTTCAGAAGTTCCTCACATACACTTGGGGTTCCCAACATATTAAACTTCTCATATGGTATCTTTCAAATATTTTTCTGTTGAATTCAAGTAAATCTTATGTACTCATCTGTCTTTCCCTTTAAAATAAAAGAATGTATCCGTGTGATTTCACAGCATTATGAGATTAAAAAACCCCTCACTGAATTACTATCTTAGCTTTTTAGTAAAGCTTGCCACTGTGAACCAATCATAACCCATCTCTTTGGTTTAGTCAGCTGAAATAAACAGAAGTCATCTTAAAAAAAAAAAAGAAAAACTTGCCATGACTTTGGCTCCCCAAAATGGAGATAATTAATACTGTAGAGATCCATGTCTTCAGTGTGCCATGCAAATGTTGTTTTCCACATGCCAAAATAAAGATATGGTGTATTTACACCCTCAATAGAAATTCCACACTCTTCTCCTAGAACGTCCAATATTGTATTAAGATGGGCAATATTCCATTCCTCAATACCCTGAAAAAGATACATAATAAAAATATTACTAAGCTTATAAAGCAATGCAATTTCATACAACAGCCCCAGTCAAAAGATACACACCTGATGTAGACTTTCAAAAGATTGTAAGCATTTTAGAAGACAGCTGAAATTACTTGAAAAATTCTCTTGACCTTAATCAGTATTAGATCAGGTTATAAGTCTGAGATGTTCAGAGCAGAGAATATAAAAAGTTCCTATCTGGTTCACAATTTTAAATCAAATCTAACATAGACTGAAACACCATACTACATACAAAAAGGTACACAAGAAATAGAAGTAATGGCTTCAGACAAAACCTTCAATGAGTTGATAGCTGGAAGCCACTAAGTTTTACAGAACCTATCTATGCTTTTTTGTTACTTACAAAGTAATAGCAGATAGTATGAAAAAATGGTTTAAAAATTATTTTACATGAGTAAATCTACAATTTCTTTGGAAAGTATAAAAACTAAAATGATCAATTCACTTCAGATGTATTTCTAATCATAATGATGTACCAAATAAGAAATATACAACAGAAGAAATCTATTGATTTCAGGGGATTAAAGCTGTTTCCCTATGCTATTCCCATAAAATTCATATATTAGAAGTCATTAATAAAGCAATACATGTAGCTTTTGTTGCACTTCAGATTCAACTGGAAACTGCAATTCTAATTTCAGGTAATACAGCATGTAAGAGACAGTATAAGCAAGATCAAAGCTACAAAATTGAAGAGAAAAAATTAGACTTCATTATAACAGCAATTATTAGCACCTCCAGGGAAGACATTAGCTGGTGCTCAAGCACTCAGAAAACCAAGACATAGAATCAAAACTATTAAAAACTCAATTCAGACAAGTTTTATTGGGAAGACAACCTCTAAGGACACTCTTAAGCATGAGCTGCTCTGCTCAATCACTGAAACTAGAGTTCTGGTAATCTTACTGGGGTACAAACCGATGGCAGACTGCAGTCCTGATGCAGCTGATTAAGATGATGATATTTAATAACTGGACAGCTAGAATACTAACAATACAGGTTAATGCAAGAAGTCAGGAAAATTTAATATTCTCAGTTTTGATCTGTTTTCTGAGATTTTTATGTCAAACGAAGCAGTTAGAATTGATAGACAAGAAGGTAAACTCTGTATGAAGTTGAGACTTCTCACTGAACAAGCACTTCTAACCGCCTGCTTTGGCTATTTCATTTATTGAGAAATACTAAGTTCCTTGGAATTTTATAAATGAGTAACAATGTTTATAGAATTATTTAATTTCAAATCACATCTTTTCTTCTTTTAAAATTGAAGCCTTGGGCTTGATGCATTTGTGAAACAAAAAGGCACTTGAAATTTAAAAAGTAAACAAAAATAAAATTTATATCCTAATAAAAGAAGAAACACCAATCTGAGCTCAAAAGAGTAGACGCTTGTAAAATCTGCACCTTTCAAATATAAAAACTGGCAGCAGCAAGTTAATACAGCTGTAAAATAAAAAATTCGAAGTAATGATTTTGAAGTAATAAGTCCTCAAATTAATTTAAAATTTTATTTTTTTAAATCACAGGAAATTTATCTCTGTTTACAATTTTGCAGTTCATTCAGAGGAACAGATTAATACCGCGAAGAGCAATGATTTAACCACAGATACATATAGTGGATTAGAAGAAAACAAGAAATACTTGGAAAAGTCAACTGCTAACCTAGGTAGCTACTCTGAGAGTGGCCAAACAATGTAAGTACTGTAGCAATTTGCACTAGAAGGTTTCTTCAGACAGCAGATGTGTTATCTTTCTATTTAACAGTATTCCACGGGCTTTTTTACCCGTTATTCGTCCCATCACAACATTCACCCATGTAAGCTTCTAGTAACCCTAACATCTTGAAACCTTAGTCTTCTACTAAGAATTAAGTAATAAGAGAATTTTTTTTAAACAATACATCTCATCCTTGCACACTATGTCAAATCATATCACAACTAGTCACAAGCAACCTGCTGGTGATCTGCCCTCAAACAAAAGCAATTCCTATCATGGAGATCAATCCTAGAACAAATAACTTGCTTCAAACACCAAACAAACAGTAACATCTTTTACACTCAAGACAGATGAGCTACTTCCTTTACCTAAAGACTATTTTGGACAAGTATTCTTAGCCTGAAAGGAAATGTTCACTGAAACTGGCCAAAACACTAAAATCACACTGATTAATTTCAGCTCCTCCTACATTCCTCAGACTTAAAACAATAAATCAGTTTCATATTTATGCCCAGACTGTTATAAGTAATTATTACAAATTATTACTAAAGATGTTACTGTACCTCACAGATCTTTTTTTAATATTCAAAAACATTAAGTAAAATGCTTATATGATTTTAACATAAAATATTGATTCTTATTTTTACAGTAGTTGTATAACCAGTTTTAGATGTAGCAATTGCAATGCACACTAAAAAGATACCAGCTGTAAAAGTGAATTTTAATAGGTCAATACATAGCCATACTTCTCAAATTTTAAGTATATTTTTGCAGGTTATGCTATATTTAATAACAATTGTTAGAACAGCAGTACATATATTATTTGACTATGAATTTGAATCTGGTAGTTTCTTACAAATACATTTAGACATTGTAATCTATTCAATGTTATGACAATACAAAATATTTATTCTCCTCAGAATATCACAGTACTACCAGAATATTATAATAATTTCAAAGGAATATGACAAGATATTATTTCTAATTTATCCATATTTCTGATGGTAAATTCTTTAAAGAATACCTGTCATCAGTGACAACTGTACCACACAATCAAATACCTAGAAAAATTTTACTTTTTAGCAGTTTTCTTTCTATAAGATAACAAACAGGCTTGAAACACCTTACCAATTACAGTCATTGCTACACGTCACACTTACCTTGTACTTCCTTAGAGAAATATTATAAGGCACATAGTATTTATATAGAAGACTATTATTCCAATGTTTATTCATTTTGAAGGTGATTCAAACTTACTGAAAATTACTATAAAGAGTTTTTATTACTCTTTACTTTAACAGCCTTTGCATCTGCTTTTAATGCAATGTGGAGACAAAGTGGGACACTTGACAAGCATTGCTCATCTGAGTGCCTGCACACTTTGGAAAGAGTTGACCCATTGTTTTCCCAAAACCACAAAAAATAATGTTTATCTCAGCGCATTGGTAGAAAGTGAAATTCACAGTTGAAAGCTCTAACCTCTTTGCAAATAAGAATAAAAAAAGCTTCAAATTCAACGTTTTATTAATTTTTAAGAACTTATAAAAGTGACACAATACTAGTCTTTTCACTTTACTTAAACCAGTCAACACTATCATGAACATGATTTCTGTATGCATACATTATTACACACAATCCTTTTTCAGTGTTTAATTTTTCCTTCTATTATCTCACAGCTTCATCTCAATATTAATCTGGTGTACAAGACATCAGTTGCACAACTAAGATTGAAGAGCCCTTATGGCTGATTGTAACAATCCCCAAACTAAAGAGGAGTAAAAAACCTAATTAAGAGACAGAGTGAAAAGGAACACAACAAACATTAGAGAAAAATTTGTGCTTTGTAACCCACTCCTCCCTCCACAAAACCATTCACTCACATCAATGAATACAATAAAGCTACTGCCAGGCTTTTACTGTGCCTTGGAAGTCATTAAAAAAGAGGAAGAAAAATGCTACAAACAAAATCTCTACACCATAAACACACAGATTAGGAAATACAAACAATCGCCCTCATTAGATTGTTTTTACTTCTCATCATTTCTAAGGATATAGTCATTGCTTTTTAAGCCCTCTTTTGAAGGGTGGGCAAGTGGATTCTTTGGAAATCACTCTAGAACCTAAATTACTGCTCACATGGATCTCAATGAGTAGATCACAGAAAAGGACATAATAAATAGAAGGAATATAATAATTTAGGTTGGAAAAGACCTTTAATATCATCCAAACCCACCATTAACTTGGCTCTGCCAAGGCTAAACCATGTTCCCAAGCACCATACCTACAGATCTTTTAAATATGCTCAGGGATGGTGACAAAGGTACTTCCCTGGGCAAGCCTGCCCCAGTGATTGGTACTACTTCCTCCCCATGAAAAAGCTTTCCCTAAAATCCAAAGTAAATCTCCCCACTGACACAACCTGAGGCAGTTTAATCATGTTGCTACCTGGGAGAAAAGGCCAACTCCCATCTGGCTACAACCTTCTTTCAAGCAGCTGTACAGAGTGATAAGGTCCCTCCCTCCCCCAGCCTCCTTTCCTCCATGCTAAACAACCCCAGCTCCCTCAGCTGCTCCTTACAGGACTTTTACTCCAGACATTTAACCAGCTCCACTGCCCTTCTCTGGACATGCTCCAGTACCTCAACATCCTTCTTAAATTATGAGGCCCAGAGCTGGACATAGCATTCAAGGTGTGGCCTCACCAGCGCCAAGAACAGGAGGACAATCCCTGCCCTGCTGGCCACACTATTGCTGGCACAGGCCAGGATGCCATTGGCCTTCTTGGCCACCTGGGCACTGCTGGCTCATGTTCAGCTGCTGTCACCAGCACCCCCAGGTCCTCTTCCTGCGGCAGCTTTGCAGCCACTCTGCCCCAGCCTGTGGCACTGCCTGGGGTTGGTGTGACCCAAGGGCAGGACACAGTACTGGGCCTTGTTGAGCCTCATGCAGATGTCCCTAGCCCACAGATCCATCCTATCTAGATCCCCCTGCAGAGCTTTCCTGCCCTCCAACAGAGCGACATCCCACCCAATTTGGTATCCTCTGGAAATCGACTGAGGGTGCACTCTTACGTATGATACCCACACCTTATACATGGGACAAGGTAGGAATTAGGAATTGTCCTGTTAGGAGAAATAAAACTAAGAGGAGAAAAATGAAAGTAAAGTGTGTCTTTCAGACAGCAGCTGAGGAGAGTGGTGAGAGAGACACAAAACAGTACTTATACATGCTTCTTCCACACATGGTTTTTCACTGCAGAACAGCAGATGCCATTGTCAGCACTGAAGTCAGACATGTTTTATGACTCGTTATAAACTTCAAATTGGCCACTTTTCTTTGGAAATACTTTTGAAACCAAGATTTCCACCCCTCCACTGTAGCTAGATAAGTCCACAAGGGATCATGTCTTTTCCAGAGCTACCTACACAGACACTCTCCTACAAAGTACTGCCATTAAATGTAACAGCAATTAGAATGCAAGTAACAGAATAGTATTTCCAGCAAACCTTCAGCCTTCTCAAATTATAGAATTTATTTTCTATAAAGCTCTATAGAGTGCAAAGAACACTTGTTGTCACAGATTATTTCCTTATTTGTAAAGACTTAATCTGAGTACAAAGCTGTCAAATAATAATTAAAAGACATTTTAAACAGATTCTGGAATAATCCAATACTACAAGGATAAAATTGAACCACTGATGGCAGCTGTTAAGACTTCAAAGCATGTACTTATAGATTTGTTTCTTTATTTCTTTGTTTTCATTTGGGTTTGGGGTTTTGGGGGTTTTTGGGCTTTTTTGGTGGGGTCTTTTTCTGTTTCATGTAACACAGCCTTTAGAAAATTTTGCCCCATCTTCCAAATCCCTCAGAACTTATCATCCTATGGTCTAAAAAAGCAAATAGTAGAAAAGCTATAATTTCTCTGGCACAATGCCAACAAGATGTTGGCTTTCACAAACTACAGTAATGCTTCTTAAATTATCTAAATAGTAAAAATCAAGGTTCCATTATGCTTCAGATACAAATGTCTCAAAAAATTGATTGTCACCAAGTGGAAAAAAAAATGTAACTGGTAAACTGCTAAACTGATTTACAGAGCACAGCAGTATTTCTTACTAATTTTGATGGCCCACATACACATATGTGTCACATTTTCCTTAGGTTCCTAGCAGATTTTACCTGGAATTCTGCCAGATATTTACCTTAAGTGTAACATCTGTAACACACTATTTTCTACAATATGTATTTCATAAAAAGTAAGCATTTGTTTTGTTTCTTGCAAATAAGCTGCCACAAGAAACTAATCCCACCATACGCTTTCTCCTGAATGCTGCCCAAAATGTCAATGAGCTGTGTTCATCTCCTTTGCCCAAATAATCACAATCCTGAAGGAAATTGAATGAAGACATGAGAACAATCTCCAATTTCAAACAAAATAGAAATGATCCTTCTTAAGACTATCTTCAAGCACTACGACAGGAAAAGTATTAGTTGTGCAAGTACACCATCTGCTGGCCAAAAACTAACTGCAGCAAAATTATTCTGAGAGACACCATACTGATCAGCGGCATCATAACTTTCTCACCAACACTTTGGTACCAGAGTATATTCCTTCTGTCCTCTATACACCAAGTGGGTTGTACACCAACACTTGGCCGTCACATTAAGTGCTCAATCTGTCACATTCCTTAATGTCAATTCCTTTCACTAATATTTCTCCTTTGTTATTTATTTTTAAATGATACCCATTTTATTATAGGCATCAAGATTTCTTTATTCTACCTTTTATTGCTTTCTTCCCCAGTCACTGCAACTTTTAGTGCTTTGTTTCCTTCTCCTATGCACTAAACATCTGAGTTAGGATTCCTAAATGCTGCTTTTCTCACTTTCCTCTTTGCTTTTATTTGACCCCCCTTCCTTGTCTTTCCAAGAGTGTAATTCTGTAAGAAGATCTCTGACCTTCTCTTTGACCAATCAGCACTTTCAAATCGGATATTATTGCATTCATTCTCTTTTCTTTGGAAATGTTGCTCATGCAAGAGTAAACAAAGATACTCAACACAAAAAAAAAACCAAAAAAAAACCCACACAATCCAAAA
The DNA here is from genome assembly GCF_901933205.1 of Camarhynchus parvulus. NCBI lineage: Eukaryota > Metazoa > Chordata > Aves > Passeriformes > Thraupidae > Camarhynchus > Camarhynchus parvulus. The sequence goes on from NC_044601.1 coordinate 42,184,407, forward strand.
AAAGCATATCTTTGTAAAAAGTTATACCATAAGACATTATCTGCCAACAAAAAAGACACAAAGATCAGAGAAGAAAAAGGGCAAGCTTCTATTTCTTGGAACACTTTTTCTGTGTCTTGTGTTATCTTCACAAAGCAGCAGCCACCTGGAATGTCTCTCCACAGAACATTCCAAATTAGAATCTTCAATTATTTTCTAAACGATTTCTTAAAGCAGCTATGTGGACACACAAGGGAATTTGAACTTGCTTTCTCTAAACAACATACCATTGGACATTCTTAGCTGTCTTTCAAAGATCAAGTAACTCAGTGCAAGAACTGAACTGCCTTCAGCCATATTGGCTGACTGTATTTATCTCTGGACAGTCTTCAATTTGTCTTCCGTGAAGAACTGTGAAACACCAGGAGAGCCTCAGAACACCTGCCACAGCAAAATCATACTTTTTTTTTTCTAATGATTGGAAAAGGCAGTTACATAGAACATTAAATAACCCAAGAACTTCACATATGGTATTTTCTTTTCATACAAGTTTGTCCTATATTTTTTAAATTCTCAAATATTTTCTTAAATGCTAATATATCTTCTCTTAATCTCATTACTTAAATAATGCTTTAGAAATCTAGTTCCTGTCTTATTTACATAGCCTAATTGATATCAATGGATGTCTGTAATTCTTTGGATAATGAGATCTGTTTTAAAAAGTCCTTTTATCATCCATGGAGATCTTGGCAAGTTACCAGCAAACTTAATTTCTAATTGAGAGGTAAACAATATGAGTTTCCAGGAAACTGCAGACATTCCAAGCATGAAGTACAGCTACCAATATTCCTCAGTAAAGAGATAAAAGTATCCATCTTTTAATTTTAAAATAAAACTTAGTTTAAAATATCTCTAAGTGTCCACAGATACACACAGGAAATACACATACTAGAACGTTAATAAACAAATAAGTAGGAAGATATCTCAAAGGTCTGGAGAGTTCAAAGTGAAGAAAGGCAAGAGTCATGATCAGGAAGAGTAGCAATATTCTACTGTCTAAGGACAGAATTGTCTGACTCTTGCAGATGCAGAGTTAATTTCAGCCTTGGTTGGAGGCTTTAAGGAGTAACACAAAGATTTCAAAAGACAGATTCTCAGTCATAAAGCAAGAGTATATCATCTAAGTAGAGTACCCTTTGAAAGAGGGCTGGAAGGGATAAACTTCATAAAAAACTATGCATACTTCATCATAAATGCTCCCACTGATATCTGCTCCATAAATTGGTGCCACAAAAGTCAAGTTCTTCCAGTATTTACGCTCCAGATCTTCACAGTCTACATATCTTGGAGTCCGGTATCTGCAGAGAAAGAATTAGGCAAAGGTTCATCACCATCTTTCAACAACTGCCTCTACAATGGACTAAGCTACTATGCCATGGACAATACACTATGAACCTTCTACATGAACTCACTTTGTTTCAAATTCTCTGAAACAGAAGAATTACCAGTTGTCTTGAATTCTTAGTTTCATGATTAACCATATCATGGAAACCTCCTGGAAACCTACCTGACAGCTACAGTAACTAGATTCATCCACCAACCCACACAATATTTGCTTCAGTCTCCAGCCGCAAATCAGCCCATTTACCAACCATCCTTAGCCTGAGCTCCTCCCTTTTATTTCCCTTCTGTAAAAAAAGACACATATGGAAAACACAACTAACAAGTATTTATTTTTTTCCTACCTCACTACCAGCTCTGCAAAGATTCAGATATAGGTCCTGTCTTTACATTGTCTCAGAACAATGTAAACTAACTCAGCCAGGCAGCCCTCACAGGCAAAACCAATACTTTCTTCTCTTCTTCCTGCCCCAGAAAACCTTTTCAAGAAAAGCTGTGTTTCAAACAGCTGATACCAAAAAATTCTACAACACAGAGAAAAGAAATATTTAAGGGAACTTTTCTTTTTACTCATTTATAACAGCACAAGATATGTAACACACATGCTTAAATATACTTATGCAAATACTTTTGAAAGGTTACTCATGTAGCCTTTCAAAATCTTGTGAGAACAAGACAACATACTACCATAAAAACATCTATCAACAGCTTTGCCTCAGGATCCTTTGTCAGACCTCTGTACTTCCATATTTAAGTCTTCAGAAAAGCAAACTTACTCCCCTATTATTGCAACTCTGAGAACTACAGTTTCATTGTAGAATTGCCAGTATGCTACACATGAACAATTGGAAAGAAAATCCAAACATGCAACACTGAGACCAAGTACATCTACATCACGTAATAAATCTGAACAGAGAAAAAAAAAAAACCAAAGCTAAACACATCTTAACCAAAGTATTCTCAGCAACAGAATTGTTTTATTATTTCTAATGATAGCTCCAGAAATCAGATTGTACTTCTGTTGGGCCCTGAGTAACACGCACACATGGACTCCTTGATTACAGAATGCGGATATGCTCCTATTTCCCAGAGGTCAAGTAGAGAAGCATTTTGGTTCAATGGAGAGCCCCAAATGTCTAAACAAATAAAAGATTAAATGCATTAGACTGAGTACACTTGATCCTTTTAAAGGCAACTGTGACTTCATTTAGATGCTCATGGCCCTTCTCTCTTACCCAAAGGAAATACGCAACATCCTAATACTCAAGAAAAAAGTCCTTAACAGAGAAGTCTTCTCCTTTAAGGAACAAAATTATATTTACGGGACTACAGAGGCTCTCAGCTACGTGATAGTTTAAGAAATATCAACTGCAGTAAGAGTATCATAGAATGTTATGTCACACATTTTCTCAAGAGCAGTGACAAATATTTGGAAAGACCTACAGCTAGTAATAGACAGGAAGTCCTCCCAACTGTTCTACTGTTCCAAATGTAAATTTGCATGCCAATGCAAAATTAAGTTGCCATCTGATTTCAGTAAAAACCATAAAAATTGAAATCAGAAACATTTCCAAAATATACTCTGTGTTGAAATGATACCTAAGAAAAACTTCTCAGCATTTCTACATTAATCAATTATTTTAAGAAATTAGTGTACCTCAACTTATCAGGGGTTAATAAAATGTAAACTTTAACATCTATGAAAAAGTATTATTGAAAATCACATCAAATACCGTATAGGTCATGTGATTTATTCTCACCTCTAATATTTACTAAACAAATAATTTCAAGAACTACAAAATAGGTTCCCATGGAACATTTGGTAAGGAGCCTCCTTAAAAGCTTTAGATGTCCTAGTTTTTCCTGATCTTGATAACAGCTTCTATTCTTATATCTAATTTCTTAATTAGCCCATAATAGAAACTTGCCTTCAAACTAAGGCAGTATTACCTTTCCCATTCAAGTATCTTTTCTTTCTAAGATCCTTTGATTCATCTTCTAGAAACCACTTCCACTCAGTTTTGAGGAGATAGTCAAGTAAAATATATTCTTGTTATGCGGCCAAAATGACAGGCAAGAATTCCTTTTATCAATTCCCTCTTCTTGAAATGCTCTACAATTTGAAACATTGCAGTACAGTGCCCAGCTCTTCACAAACGTTTTTACCCCTTCCATAATATTCATCTTGCCATAACCATAACACTGACATTCACCAGATACCATTGAGTTCTCTCAGATTAATGCAAAAGTTTCTGGATTGGTTATAAAAGATATTGGAGTTTTCATAATTACACGGCGATAGGCCATTCTAGTATCTAGGAATTAAACATTAATAGGTGTAATCAAATTAAAACTCAGATACACATCTGTATCATCTTCACTATTTTCTGTATCTTCTGGAAGATAAAGAAAAGTAGACAGAAAGCATTACGTCTCAGGCTTTTCAGATGCTTTCTGGCTGCCATGGCATCAGATGCTTTCAACAACAAACCCAAACAATATTCACACTCACAATACTCACAAGGTATGGAAGGGTACCTTGAGAGACAGAAAAAAAAAGAAATCACCAGCAGCCTTGCACAATTCAAAGAAACCACAACATGTGAAGATAAATATTAGTCTTGCTAAGCAAGAGTACATACTTGTCACTGTTGGCTAGATCCCTGAACTCCTTCACTGTCATGGGCTTTTTCTGAATATTGTATTGTGTGAAAAGTCCAGACTGGCCAGTGACCATCTGTTGAATTGGAGCAGGAATCACCAAATCTTCAATATCATCATAATGCTTTCTTGGCTTCCATTCCTTTGGTGGGATAACCTTTACATATAGAAAACAAAACAGAACAGCACAGTTGCAACAACAATTCAAAACATCCTGGAAAAAAATTGAAGGAACCGTTGAATATGCCCACATGATCAAAGGAACATTTGCATACCAACTGTTTCATATTAACTGATACTGTAAGTGCTCCTAAACACTCTAAAAACCCATTCAGAACATGTCCAGTATCACCTCAATTCACAAGCAGCAATTCACCAATCTACAGCAATTCTTCAGCAACTGTGCAAAAATACACATTTATAATAACAGAGCTGACAAATTTTTTCCAATCAGAAAGCTTTATAACTGACAAATAGTTTGCAATCCATAACATCATATAGATTTAGTGTTAAAAACATGTATGGATGTTGCATTTGGCGATACAGCTTAGAGGTGAACATGCAGGTGCTAACTCAAAAGTTGGGCTCAATGACCTTAGATGTCTTTTCCACACCTAAAGATTCAAAGATATAAAATTTTTATCCTCAATTAAAATAAAAGTTCCTAAAAAAACCTGTCAGCCCTCTGTCTAAACATTATTTGGTATAAACAGTATGTATAACTATTTTTTTACTGAAGAATGGAAAAAATACAGCTGTTTTAGATTTCCGAATCTGTTCAATTTAATCCCCATAAAACTACAGGGTACAGCTCTATTACAGTAAGCATGTGCACTAATTTAGATACATTAGCTTTTATAATTACATTATTTAATCCTCATAATTGAAGATTAAAGCTATGTGCAGATTAACCAGCTGTAAAGTTAATGCATTTATTTCAAATACCACAGAACTACCCACAGTCTATGAAAACTCCTCAGCAGATTCTGAAGCGTTAGCAGAAGAATTCATCAAGAAGTTCAAAGAAGCCTGCAGTTGTACCAGTATTCTTTAACAGGCTGTGTAATTTTGAACATTTCTTGCATATATTATTTCAGCACAAAACAAATAACTCTAGATATATCACTTCTAAAACAGAGCAACAAAAAAATTTTATATAGAAATTTTTTGGCCTGGTTTCATTTTTGAACTTCTACTTGCCCAAAGGCTTAATGACATGGTTTTTGATCTACTCATTACTTTCATTCTTCTGCTAAGTTCAAATCAAATTTCCATGAACGGTGGCTTGGAAACTTTTAAAGTATCTTAAAACAAAGCAGGACAGCTCTTAGAAACATGCAACAAGTGAATGATATTATTTGAATAATTAATTCACAATTTAGAGGTAGTGTGAGAGACTGAAATTTTAAGATTAAAGGCTTAAACATTGTTCTCCAGAACTTCTTCCCCATTATGGTAAAACTGTATAAAGAAACTGTGCCCACCTAAGCCCACCCCTCCCTGAATATGCCTGGAACTTAGGACTGTGAGTTTAAGCACCTTAGGAAAGACAAGATACTATACTTCATCTGACATGATTGTTCAGTTATCTCTGGTCTAGGGAAAAGTAAGGCTGAGGGAGAAGAAGGCATCCACAAGAAAGCCAAACCCAGTAGCTGTCCTGAAAATCAGCTCTGGTTAGGTTTGGGGTGGGGGAAAACATAGCCCACAGGCCCATCTGCTGAGGCCAGGTTTGCTCACACTCCCCCAGTGGGGAGGAAGAGAAGTTTTGGGGTGTAGCATAACCTCTGGGCAGGAGTGAACACCCAACCTCCCTTACACTCAGTTGCAAATCCCCCCCAGCCCTGGATGGCCATATCCACAGGGCATTCATGTCAGAGGCAGCTGAGGAGGTGTCATAAGCCACCAAAAACTCTGAAGCACCCCCAGACTCCTCACTGAGGGAAAGGGATGCAACAGATCCAGAGTCTGTTCCAAGAGACAGTATCAAACTCGCCCCCACCACTGAGGTCTACCTAGGCATTCACACCTGGTCCAAATGTCTATTAATCTACTGAATTCTGTGGTTTTTGGGCAACTCTCACCACCAAGAAGACCAGAATAAGGTGGTGAAGATAGAAACCACAGTAGTGATATTTCTACTTAACCTGTCTCTCTGTCACTCTCTTTCTCTCTCCTCCTTTTCTGTTTCTATCTCTCTCTCTCATATTTACTGTTAAACAAAATCCATACTTCTGACTTCAGCATACGCTCTCATTTGCACCTTAATTCAGGCAGAGGTATCTCTCTAACAGTTTTACTAAAGGGATCACAATGAGGCAGTCCTTAAGCTACACAGCTAGACTGTTTTCTTACAAACATTTTAGGATTCCATCTATAAGAGTCCATTAGAAATTTCACTATTTCATCTCTCCATGAAAGTAATAAAATTCTAAAACAGACAGATCCTAAGATCATTTGCTAGCTTTGGAAAACAATCACAAATAGGCATATTTTAATGTTAATGTATTCAAACAATCATAAGAAATCCAGTCAAGACCATCAGTGCTAAAAGCACACAGCGAAAGACAAATATTAAGCCAAAGGAAATTTATCTAATAGTAACATACTTCCATAGCTAATGTTTTTATTTTACACATTAACAGGTGTTTTTATCTAGTTTTTACACAAATGCAACTCCCTCTTTCCTCTTCTCCTGCTCAGCTTCCACAGGACTTCTGCTGTACAAGAACTATTTAGCAAGTTTCAGCATTGTTTGCTTTTAGAGAAAAAAATAATCCAATCATCTTGTGATTCCTACTTATTTCTTTCACAGAACACTTAAATTATACTCACATTAACAAAATATGAAATGTTAGTTTGGAAGCAGAGAAGTCATGCATTCAGAAAATATGCATAGAAATCAAATATGTGCACAGAGATTTCCATTTTCATGATTATTAAGCATGAAGTCAGAGGTTTGGCTCAGATATATGAATACTGAAAAGCAAAATTTGCATTATCTTATTTAGTTCAAGGTCAATGCGCTTTAAGCAATAAAAATATTTTTATGAATACAGGTTCAAAATATCCCCTTCCAGCTAACTCTAGTATGTTTATTACTGTTATAATTGGAGTGCTGGTTAGAGAAGCGAATTCTGTGGGGATTGATACACAAAAAAAGTTTTAAAAGAAGATAAAAATAAACTTTCTGCCCCAAAGAATTTGCATTTTCTACGGAAGACAAGGACAAAGACTGAAGATCTTAATATATCATGCTCAAAGCAACACATGGCTAACCAGTATAACAGCTGGAAATAATGACTAGGTCTCTGTGGTTTTACCACTGACTTGTCCCACTGAAGACTCTTCATAATTCCTTTAGTAAAAATAGCATCTTCTAAGTCAAGCAAGTTAGATTTATTCAGTGGGAGCAACCTAGATCAAATTCATCAATCACATTGTTGAATGCTCAAATATGAACAAGGAAAAACCTAAGGCAAGACTTTTCCACTTACATATTTATTTATTTCTCAAAGTCCTAAGCATATTAATATAGTTTAGTATCGTTTACTGCAATAAACATACAGTTTTAGACAGGGATGTCTTAGTTATACCAGTCAGTCTCCTGCACAAAGACTGCATGTCAGTACTGATAGCAGAGTGCTATCAACACATACATTTCTGTTAAATCCTCTTTCACATACTGGTAATCTCCCATAGGTCTGATTCTGAATGGCACTGCCTACTACTTCTATGTAACTATTACTCCCCAACTCATTTGAAAGTTGTTTTTCTTGCACTTGCCAGTATCTATTTTCAGCACAGTGTTCTGAAATTCTCTACTTGCCAGTGTGACTGCAAATTAATTTAACTCTTTTGCTCTGTATCAATGCAGTTTGAGTTTTCTAAACACATCATTCTCCGGTAAAGACAAGTAATCTATCAGTGTCCCTTGTTTGTCATTTGTACTATTGTTTTCAGCCTTTGTCTTCCTTTTTAAGTATAGAATCCTCTGTAACAGTAAGACTAAAATAGATTTTCTGCACCTAAAGCTCATTTCAGACTTTCAAAAGCCTAATGGCAATTTTTTTGCCAATTTGCTCAAGGGATGCCACAGTACATTATCTGCTTTGGCAATGGTTTGATATTGTTTGTCTAGTACCTTAATTACTTGTTTCAGACATAGTATTAGAACTTCAATGGTGGTTGCAGTGTTTTTAACATTTTATTTCCCATACTTCTTCCTTCCTTCAATATATGCAAGCCTTATAGTCATTTCATCCCCATTTACACACACATGTTCTACACAGGTAACAGATCTTCTCTCTGTACACATTCACACTTAAACTAAAGTGTTGGGTATGCCTACTCTGATTGTGCTCTCTGTTTAGAGCCTAATCTACTGTTTCTGCAAATACTTATAGCTCTTCTGGTAGTCCTTATTCTTCTTGCATTCATACCTGAGACTGTATATCCTGGACTTTAAAAAAAATTAGGTTCCCTGTAAGTTAATTTTCTATTACTATCAAAACTGATTTTTTTTCCTGTTATTTTAAAGCTAGTATCAAAAACTTAGAAAATGTCCCTTAAACTTCCGCAGCATTAATTTTTCACTTTATAAGATTTGTTTTAAAAAATACTTAGTTGGTTAACTTTTATTTATAAATTTTTGAGATATTATCAAAATATAGTGAAAAACAGAATATAAAATTCTCAAAACAACCTAGTAATGTGTTGAAAGTACCTGACAGACTGAAAACAGAAAGAGATGCTTTAACTGCTGTTCAACCAAACAAGAAGATACCACTACAATGAAGGTCACTACTCAAGATTAAAGGACTGCAATGCGTCATCCCCATACAGACAAGCTCCAGAACATAGCTGAACATAGGAAAAATTCAGCAGAGGCCTTCCACTGTTGCCTATTTATCACATTTCTACTTCTTTTGGCAGAGAAAATTTTGAGAATATAACCTATGTACTCTATCAGCTGAATAAAAAAAAACAACCTACAAGGTTTTCAAAGAGTGAGGAGTTCAGTTTTGCTTTGTTTCACAGGAAGCAGGAGGCAGGAGTGGGCAGGGGGGAAACCAAGGATTTCAAGTTTTGTTCCTCCTTACTCAGATTCTAAATGTCTTGACCATGCAACATTAGCTTCAAAACCCAGTGATGGAGATAGCTGCTCCCACAGAGTACTTAAAATAATTAAGCTGGTAATTCTAGATTTGCACTGGTTTCTGCTCATTTGAAAAGTGGCAAAACAGACACAGCATAAACAATTATATGATGTATCACTAAATTATGTCAGACTGAACCTCTGATAATCCCTCTCTGATAGGGGAGGAGTTCCTGCTCTAAGGTCCTAGATGTGCCATTGTTCAAAGAGCAATACAGCTGCAGTTAGCATGCCTGAAGTTCCCACTAACAAGAACAAGAAAACTATTTCCACTCAAACACTGCCTTACCATCTTTATGTTTGCCATAATGAAGTGGGATTATTTGCTCCAGGAAAGCTCTACACAACCCTAAAACATGAAGTTCAACACCTGGTATATAAGGACTACTTTCATTTATACTATCAACTCCCTGCTTTGTTCTGATTTGACCAAATATATTTTGAATCTACTTAGAGATCCTTTTTTGCTATTGTAAACCTGTAAACAACTTACAGTTAGAGAAAAAACACTACACAACACCTTCATTAGTCTGCATGAAATATCAGACACTGAAAGGCTCTTCCTTAAAATAGTAACAAATCATTAACTATTCCTTGAAAATAATTTGGAAAAAAAAATAAAAAGGTCAAGTTTGTAATCAGCAAAATACAAGTAATGGGAGATCAGGTATTAGGAGCATTTTTCTTCTATGTTATACATGTTTACCTTTGCAACTCCAGCCCTATGAGCGCCTTGTGATTCCATGTGTGCTAAGTATTTGTTGAATTCCCTGAATTCATCCATCGAAGGCCTAAAAGTCATGATTTTGCAGCTTGGGTTTGGAGGACTATCTGAGGTAACAGCAGCCATTCTGGTTCAATTTCAATCTACCTGTTAAAAAAAAAACATACACTGTAGAGAATAATCTGTAAAGCCAATTTTGACATTCAACATACATGGTTTCAAACAGAAGAAAAATTGTCTACAATTATCTGCCCAGGCTAATATAAAAGGCACAAAAGAAATGCTTACATTTTATCCTTACTCCTTTGAGAATATGCAGTCTTTACCGAGCATAAACACTATTGTAAATGACAAGCACACAGTCCAGGCCACACCTCTGCTTTTACAGCATGTTTCCAAGTTAACCTAGGATCTTCCTGTGTAGATCCATCTGCACATTCTCTGTCTAGAGAGTTACATTACACAGGCATAACCTAGAATAACAAAGCTACATGTTTAATAAAATATCACTATTTCCATTCAGTAAATGGAGAAAAACAATGTACTGGGTCTAGCAGCGGCCAAATGCCAGAGCACCCATTAGAATAATTTACTCATTTTTGCTGCAAAATAAGGATTAGGAGGAGAGCAAAGCAGGTTCAAAACTTTAAAGGTTTTAAAGAAAACTTTATTAACAGAATTAAAAGAAAAAATAGTAAGAAATTAGAAAAAACCTTCAGAACACTTCTCCTCCCCCCAACTCTTCTTTCTTTTCCTGCTTACAACATAAAGAGACAAATCTGGTATTTTCAGTCAGTTTACCACTTTTAAAATAATAAAATAATCTTTCTTCAGTTCACTTAGGGAGAGAAGTCTCTCCTGACATGCCATGAAGACTTCTCCACAAGAAACAGTTCTCTCATGCTTTTAATTTTCATGAATTGCAGCCACACAGAAATCCGCAATCATGAAGTTCTTCCCATGGTTTGGTAGTCTTCCCACAACTACCACCATGGGTCACCTAAGCTTACTGGGTGCAATTTTAAGCATAAGCTGTTCTAGTATAGAAACAGAAGTTCTTTTATCTCTGGGAACAGAGGTTTTTTTCTCTCATCCCTGGGGCCAAGTTGCTCATCTCTCATATCTCTGTTCAAGCTTCTCATTAGATCACAGCTACTTTAACATCTGCTTGCTTCAACTCTGGTGCTTCTGCTCATGGCTGTAGTTAGAACGCTACATCCCCCCACAAGCACTTCATGAGCTACAGGGAAAAAAAGTCTGGTTTATCAATTATATCTTCACCATAGCCTTACAAGAGAATTTCAGCCCAAGACTAAGGCATCTCCTCAAACTCCTCCCATCTGGGATTTGACTCCTTTTTCACTGACCTTGGTGTCTCCATGTTTTCTTCACATGTCTTCACCCTTTCCTTTTTCTCTCACTTGAGAGAGGATTGATGTCTGCAAGTTTCATCTGTGCACTAAAACAGTTAATATCTCGCCCTGGCCTGTGGATGGTTATGTGACCTCTGCCAGGCAGCGGCCGTTCTGGCAGCATGGCTGTTTCCTGGCCCTGCCATGTTCAATTCCAGCTGTGGGGCTGCTTTTCTGCACAGGGCTGCAGAGTCACCTCTGTTCTCAGCTGCATGATTTTCCACAGTGCCAGAAGGATGGCTGGGCAGCTCATGGCTGGAATGGAGTCTGGCTCCACCTGAAACTGAGCACAGTGGCCTGGCCCACCAGCCATGGTTGGAACTCAGCGGTAGTAGCAGAATCTCAGCTGAGCCATGTGGGCCGACTTGGCCATAAGCAGGTCCCAGCCAGGCCAGCGCTGCAGCAGAGCAGGTCCCAGCCCGGCCAGGTCATGTGGGCCCCATGGCGGAGCAGGGCCTGCCCCGGCCAGCGTCCACTTACCTGTTCGAAGGCCGGAAGCAAGAGAGTTTTTCCCAGGGCTTGTTCGTCTTTAAGTGTGATTTCACAAAGGCATATTCAGCTCTCTTAAGTGGTTTAACAGGGTGTCAATATTCAAAACTAGCCAGCTGATTGGTTCTGCCAAGTCCAAAGGAAGCTCCTACGGTCCTTACAGGGAATCACTTCCGTAGCTCATGACTTTTTTTCCTTAACTACGAACTAAACTACACTAAACCATGACAGCCAATTTTGCACTTCCCACTCACACTGCAAATACAGGGGAAGAGCACTTGGATTTTCTAGTTCTCACTATCAGCAGTTTAACAACAGAACTATGTTCCTGTTCATTCTCTGAAAACTTCAACAGAGGGAAAAAAGCAAATAAGCTATACACATAAAATCAGTATTTCCTCTGATTTCCATTTCTACATTGAGACTGACTAAAAGAAAAAGTTCCATTTCATACCAGGATACAGTACTCACGAAAGGACTGAACTTTAGGCAAGTGACAGATAAACATTACCTTCAGATCAGAAGGTGCTGCCATTTCCAAGTATGTGCCATCTGCCGTTCACAAAATTTTTCACTAACCTTACAAAAAAACTGCTTGTAACAAATTTCTTCTGACATGCTCTGATCAGATCTGTGATTACCTCAACCCTTCATGCCAAACACCAGGTGCCAAACTGGCAATTAAATACCACACAGCTGATCACACTTCCCCCATCCATAATTGTCGGGACCCAGGACACACCTCTGGCTGTCCAGGACACCAGGACCCCTGCTAGGGGTCTCAGAGACCCTGTCACAGAGCCCAAGACACCTGTGGTTTTGATTATGACCCATGGAGCAAATTACCAACCTTATATGAAGATCAGCAAGCCACAAAAGTTTAGGTAGAATAATAGTGAAATTATCACAGGCTGGAAAAGAAGATTTTGGGTTTTTTGGTATGGGGGTTCAGGAGGCAAGATGGAGGGAACTGGGTGTGTCCAGCCTTTCTCCTTCTTCTTCTTGGCCTTCATCTTCTGCTGTGATGTTAGCACTTGGGGATTGGTTTAGAATATAGGTGCACTGTCTAACATGGGTGATAGGTATTGGAAGGTAAAGGTAAATATGATATACGTAATTTGTGGTATAAGAGACGGCGCAGCCTTGGGAGCGGGCGGAGAGCGTCGTGGCTGCCTTGCTGGTCAGACCTCTGTCTGCCAGGGAGAAAATTTTGTAGATAAGACTTAATAAACAACCTGAAGACCGAACAACAAAGAGTCCAGTCTCATTCTTCAGAGCCTGGGGTCGCTCCCTGGACCACCCAACTCACCTCGGGGGCAGAGAACAAGCAGCCGACCCCGAGACATAATGAGACTGGAAGGAGAATCAGTGAAAAAGTAAAAATTCACGAGTTAAGAACAGCTTAATAATTGAAACTAAGTAAAAATTATTTTTATTTATTATTATCATAGAGTGAGAGAGAGAAATAAAACTCAAAAAAGCCCAGGTGATACACAATACAAACTGTCATCAGCCACCCTTCTGGGTAACTCATCCATGTGATATCCTGGGCATGGCATTCTGCAATACTGAAGAGCCCCTCAGCCAGTCCAGGTCATCTCCCTCCCACGTTTTTGTGCATCTCCTTACTGGAAGAGTGCAAAACACTGAAAAGTCCCTGATTAAGATTAATCACTATCTGGCAACAACCAAAATATCAGTGTGTTATCAGCATTATTGTCATACTGAATCCGAAACACAGCCTGTACCAGCTAAATACACAAGTTAGTATCATACAAGCACAGTGTCAGATGTCACCTGCATCACCTTTCCCTACATAACAGATTAAGCCCATTTCCAAAAGCATAACTTGATTTACCAATTAACTTGCAGTTACTACGTAAACACATGAAATTAAATTATACATATAGAAAGTCAGTGTCAGAAGGAAACCTCTTACCAACCATTTAATCCTCATTTTCTCTGTGGGTGAAGAGCATAAGATATCACAGTGCCTGTATTCATTCCTTTAGGCTTCAAGCTCTCTCTCCTATGGAATTAATTTTTTTAATGTGAAAGGGTAAAAGTTTGAAATATTTCCTATATTCCTTATGCAAAATGGTAAGGAGACAAGAAAAATCGATATCTAAGTGGTTCAGCTATGAGAAAAGTTGCAGGATTATTTTTGCCAATGTCTGATTTCAAGCACCAGGCACAACAATTTATGCAATAATAACAAAGTTATCATTGCATAAATTACCATGATAAAAATTTCTCTCAACCAAAACATCTCACCAAAATACACCAGTTTTAATAGATAAGCTGCTCTAAAAACAGCCACATACCAAATCAACTGAATATACCCTGGCACTTTGACACAATGAAAGAATTCAATTAATTTAGGGTTGTTAATTGAGCTAATAAACTATGATTAACTCACGCTGTCACAATCACACCTCAGCATTCTTGCCTGGCTACCAGACTCTTAAAATCCTGTTTATGAAGATACTCACAAGATTATTCCCTTTTCTCTCTGTAACTAAGTACACACTCAAGCATGTAACATATTGTACTGTGAGGAACCTCAATCTGTATCACAAGCAGAATTAATAAATTTCAACTAATTATGAACACACATGTAGAGTATTAGAAATGCTGAATTTTTGCCCAGCTTCATTGCAGTGTAAAAAATACAAATCCTGCCCTTCACAGATCTTGTTTCTACCAGCTTCCATCTATCTTAGGGTCCAGGCCAATAAGCATACAGACCAGACAGCTGTGTTACTTTCAGTAGAAATAAACTATTCAATCCATGCTCTTGTGTAAACCCTTCTTCCTCAGTTCAAAACACCTTCTCATTAACTTACTGGGTAAATCTGCTCCTTGATAAGCACAATGTTTGCAAGAACTCCTTAAAAAGATTCAACCATATAACATCTTTTGATCAGGTGGCGCAAAGATCATAAAGGCTATGAAGAATTTGCTATGCTAGAAGTCCATTAGATTTTTCTACTAATTTTAGGATTTCTTAGTAACTCATCACCTTCTTTATAACTATGATCTATCAGTTGTAACTTCTTAAATCTGTTTTACAATTTCATTATTGCATTTCTTCATTACAAACATCAATCTGAAACAGTAGGCAAGAGGTAAGTACTGAGTTACAATGTCCAAATTTAACACAAAAAATAACCCTATGCTAAAAAGTAATCAAAAAATGTTGGCCTTCCAATTCAATTCTATTAACTTCTAACACAATATGTAACTCTTTCAAGGACTTTGTGGAACTCCCGAGTCCTACATTCTTTCTCCAAACAATGCCTACTTTTGGTATTTTTGTCACACGCAAAAACTCAGTTATACCCTAGCCAAATGATTAAGACGAGAGCATAATATATACTCCGGTGTCATAGTTAAGAAGCTTCAGAGGCAGACAAAATCACAACTTCTAGGAGACCATTCTAACACAAAATCTGCACTGCAATCCTATTATTGCTGACCTAATTATTGGACCTAGGTGTATATGTAACTACTTATTTTGTGATAAGCTGTACAATCTAAGAAATAAAACTTCCAGAGCTTTCATTGACTACTACACAATGAAAACATGCACATTATTAGTAAATACAAAGTTATAAAAAGAAGGCAAACATGCCCAGGATGTACTTTATGAAATAGAGAGACAAGTAATATGTATACAGGGAAATTTTATTGTTATTCTAAGTCCCTCATATCAGCATTGTAATCATTTTTCTGTCCCCTTGCACGACAGTACTGCACACTGAAAAAGATGCCCATAATTACCTAGAAAAACAAAGAGTAATGTGAAAAAAATGTGAATAAACCTCACTCAAATTATCATGCATTAGTACTTTACATAACATTGAAAGAAGCTTTTTAGCTAATCATGGGAAAGCTTTAGCCAAACAAGCCCAAGCTATGAACCTGATCCAATAAACTCCACAGCCCGTCCATAAACCTTCAGTTTCTTAGTGACCAAGTAGTCTGCCTATTTCCTAAAAGTGTCTGATTAAACAATGAAATAAATGAATGTAAATAAAATACAAGCATGCAGTTTGTCCAAAGTTGCCAGCTGAAGAACTAAGTTGTCTAGCCAGGAACTAGGTTAAAGAACCTGATCCTTCTTTTGAAAAGTTGACAGCCATTGCAAGGCCCTGTTAAAACCCTCAAATCATCAGCTAGGAAAATATTAATGCTACATTAGTCTTAATACTGCAGAAGCGAAAACATGAGGTCAGCAAAGTTCAATCATCCACCTCTCTGCCAGTATGTAGCCCAAGAAATCTGATGAAGTGAAAACACCAGAGTTCAACACTAGAAAAGCTCACATAAAGCAAGATGAAATCTCATTAATGCTACAATTATTTACATAATCTAAAATGCAAATGTATTTCACTAGTTATGATGACAGGAAAAGTGCTTTTTAAACAAATCCTGCAAAATCTAAAGTGCATGGCTTGTACAGACATAACAAACCTGATACTAAAGAACAGAAGTGTACATTACATGCCTGATAACACATTTTAGTCCACATGTTTTTTGGTAATTGCAAAATCTACATAATTGTTTCTTCTATATCCTAAGAAAAGGGAAGGATCTCTATACCCCATACCATAGCCTTTAAAAATTAGTACCAGGCAGCTACAATTTCCAGCCTCCACTGCCAAAACATTGAACTGTTTCTTTGTAATGTCCACATACTAGAAAAACAGCATGTGTTAATTTGCAGTTAGTTAAAAGGCACAAAAACCTATAGCCTTCACTACATTAAACCAACTTTTAGTATTATAATATTCTCTCTCCGCCTTAATATTATGCTCTGCAGGCTATACACTTCTTTTTGCTTCTAGTCTAAAATAAACTAACCAGTACTGTGAAGTCCGCCCACCATCAGGGGGGAATCCAAACTTTCAGGCTCCAGACTACACAAGACTCCACAAAATAGTTCTTCCTAAGATGCTTTCCGGAATGCATCTCTTGACTGTCTGCTTAGGGCAGTCCCCTCTACTGAAAGCACTGCTGAAAAAAATGAAAAAGCACAGACTAATACATCTACTCTGCTATTCACAAAATTATCAGCTAACATGGAAAAGCAATAAATAACTATAGGCCACTGCATCATAAAATAAATGTGTTCATATTTTGAAAGACAAGATTATTTTAATATGTGTTCTAATACTTAAAATTGCAATGTACACAAGCTTTACTCTACTATCAAAATTAAACAAATTACCTAAAAAAACTCTAGCAGAAGAAAAAAAGTATGAAGGAAGATGGGAAAAAATCAAATCTCTTAAGGTCAAGGTCACCACTTCTCACAGATAAATTAACTAAAACACACATTTTTTCCCTTTTCTTCCAAATTTTCACCCACACTAACTATGGGACAACAAACATTTGACAAGAATTAATCCTGGGAACTTTTTTTCAGTAGATAACAACAAGAAAACAAACTTGTCCGGAGAAAGGCACGTACAGGAAGCCCCAGCTTTTTTTTTTTTGAGGCTGTTTTGCAAAATAACCACGTTTGAACTACCAGCTCTGCATAAGCAGAAAAGGAAACAAGTAGTAGAAAATTGTGCCTTAATCTATATTAGTTTCAGCAGCAATTTTACTTAAAAGTAAAAACTCTGTGAGTAGATTCATCATTTTTAAGAAGTTGTTAGCATTCTGTAAGCAGGAACCATCCAACCCCTTGTACTGTTCAGCAAAGCAAATTCAAAAATCCAAAATATGGCATTAGTGCACTTTCAGGCAACTGGAAACATAAAAGCACAGTCTACTGGGCATGCACATAGTTAATTCTCAGCGTAATTTGGGTTTGCATACTTATGTTTGAATTGTTCTTTAAATAACGGTAAATGTGCAAGCAATTATGTCTGCCTACTTTACATTCCTGGCTTCAAAAGAGATCCTATCCATCAGGAATTCCAAATCTGCTACTTAGATTATTTGACTGTATTAACAGTGAAAATAAATATAGGGAACATAATGCTTCGTATTTGTGATATGTGGCCAAATCTCATGGTTAGGTATATATTCCTCAGATTTTCACCATCATCAGAAAGACTCAAGTTTATAAATGTTAGGAGTATTGAAGATTTTAATAGAGTCTACAAACTTAAGAAACCGAGAATCTGGGTAGATAACCATATTCTGAAGATCCTGAAATCACCTCCATTTTACCACAAAGCTCTGAGTAGTTTGCAAGCTTCATTACAAGCTTAATTTCTATGTCCGGTACTACCCTACAACAACGTTTCAAAATTATAAATTGGCTTAACTTGAGCCCATAAACTTTGAACTGAAAAATGACCTGAATTCATTCCTAGATATTCTTCTCCCACACCAGGCTCACAGCATGAAAAACATCTTAAAATAAGTGATCTGGGACAAAGGGCAAGGGGAAAAAATACAGAAAAAGTATTTTTCTCTTTTTTATCTGCTACCCATGACTCAAGACTTTCTACTTTTTATTATTAAAACACAGGTATGAAATCCATAGTCCTAAATAAAAGCAGCATGTAACAGCCTCCAGCAATGACAAAAGCAAGTTATCAAGAACCTAACTAGTCTCCACATCTTCACAATTACTAACAGCAGGTATCTAGATATACATAAGTGTTGGGGTAGCTTATAATACACATTTGCAGATACCATCTCATTCTTCAGCAATGTATATACCAAGGAATCCTTAAACATAGAGAATATTACTGCATTTTGCAGAGTGTGATGGTTTTTTCCCCATGATTTTGAACTTTTGTAAGCCTTTAATATCCAAAACATTTCATGATGAAGCATTCTACAATCAACAATATGCTAAGTGATATATCTTCTTCTGTGTATGTTGAATATTTCACATTTTAGTTTCATCTCATAGCTCATGTGCATACTGAGAACAGCTATCTAACTGCTCTTATCTACCTTCAGACCATACAGGTCTTACAGATCTTTACCATGGTCTTACACAGCCTGTCTTTCTCCTAAGCTGAAAACTTCTAGTCTCATCACAGAAAATCCATTCCCTTTTTCTGATCATCTGGATCTCTACCAGTCCAGTAAATTACTTTTAGTCAAGGGAAAAGAATATCCAAGCTGAAAGCACTATTTATGATGCAATTAAACCATCAACTCACACAATGGTGTAACATTTTCAAACTTGGGTGTAGTCCTCAAAGAGTCCAGACAGTGGTTTTGCCTAACTCTTAGTTTTCAAAAAGCTATTTTACAAGAACCTAAAATTTCAGAAAAGTACTCATTGCTAATGCAGCCTATAATATTGCTGGGGATAGAAATCACAGGCAGGAGATGTGAACTCCTTCCTAATTAAGCACTTTTTTAAGCACAGTTTTAGTAGGCCAGTCATTTCTGCCTACAACGCATTTAATTAACTCCTCTAACAAGTCTCCTCCCAAAAGATACCCTTACAGCTCTTATAGGTTGTGTGCAGAACCAGGAGATGAACTCAGGTGGCCTTGTGTGTCCCTTCCAACTCAGGACATTCTATGACTGCACAAGTCCTTAAAATCAAAAAATATATCTTTTTTTCAGGGATATGCTACAGTAACAGTGATAATTTTCCCAAGGAACCACTATATAGCAAATCCTTTATTAGAAACTGAATAAGGACAGCATGAAAGGGGAAGTAAAAGAACAAACCAAGAACACCGAACACATAAATGAGGCTCTATAACCTGAGAAACAGAAAGATGTACTTGTCTCTCTAAACCTGCTTAGTTATGGAACACCTGAAGCTGCATTTCTGTGCTACTAAAAAAAGTTCACCTTCAGCGTGAGCACTTCCATTCTCATAAAGGATTTTGTAATTCAAAGACTAGTTCCAATTCCCCTACCCTCACATTTTGGCCTGATTTAACACAGACCAAACACCTAGTGGCCAAGCCATATCCAGCAATGTCATGCCTTTCTGTTGTTATGACTGAAAGCATGCACACTAAAGTAAACCACGCATACAGTCAGCTTGCATGACCAAAAGCTCCTCACTCCTGACTGATCCCAGGCCCCTGAAATGACGCACCATTTAACAGGAGTGGCAGACCACGCAATGAACTCACAGAATGCTATCTGGCAACTACATGGCTCTTACCCACAATATCATAGCAGACAAAAGAAGCAAGTTCAACTGTAAAGTGCCTAGAGGGGAAGCCACATGAGGAGCAGCTAAGGGCCTCTGTTCAATCTGGAGATGAGGAGACTGAGAGGAGACCTCATTGCAGTTACAACTACCTCGTGAGGGCAAGAGGAGGGGCAGGCACTGATCCCTTCTCTGTGGTGACAGTGACAGGACCTGAGGAAACAGCCTGAATTTGTGTCAGGGGAGGTTTAGGTTGGATATCAGGAAAAGCTTCTTCACCCAGAGGGTGGCTGGGCACTGGAATGGGCTCTCCAGGAAAGTGGTCACAGCTCTAAGCCTGACAGAGTCCAAGAAGCATTTGGACAAGGCTCTCAGGCACATGGCATGATTTTTGGAGTGGTTGTGTGCGGAATCAGGAGATTAACTCAGGGGTCCTTGTGTGTCCCTTCCAACATTCTGTGACTCTGCACAGAGCTGCATCACAGTCAATCTAAAGATTTCCACAACACTGTGAGTTTAGAAGTTTCACCAACTCACATAAGTATAAGCTGTACTACAACTTTGAAGGCAACAAATCAGTTAAGAAAATGTTTTTTCTCTATTATTGTTTTTTCAAGTTTTAAATCTTTTACTTAGCTTTGAAATATTTATCATAATTTATTCAAATCACATACTCCAAATACTTCCATCAAGTCAAACCCAGACATGAAGAGTTTGATTTCTAAAACTTGGAGTTTCTCCCACATTTCTGTTTCTATGTCTTTATTTGTAGCCTAGATTACAGACTTCTACACTTTTCCCCAATTTATTTTTAAATGGAAATAACTGTTTTTCAAAACAGTTTATGACTATAGACAATTTATCCAGCTACAAAGCCACAGGCTCATTTACCATTTTGGCAACTTATATACTTTTTTCATCAAAGAAATAAACTGTGAAAGTGAAACAAAACCTGACTGAGCATAGTCATATCTGTCATACAACATCTACCCTGAATATAAGTATTTATCTAGGTCTTCTTAGAGACAAGCTACCTGCTAATAACTAGTCTTTTAATTTTATTAGACAAAATCCAGCAGGATATCAAAGATGTAACGAGGTAAATCCCAACAATCCAATCAAGTCACTCTACGTTTTACTGGCAGGAATGTCACAAAGGACCTGGAGCATATTTTGTTTGTAAAAGTTCTCTAAAATATCTGCATCAGTCAATTAATCATCCCACCTTGTCTGAGAATCAGAAACTGACTAGCCACTGGATTTTTTTTCAGTATTCAGTTTTCACTAAGAGATGTGTTTTGAACCTTAACTCCGGCAATTTTAATACCTTAAATTTAAAATTCTGACATGTTTTCTAATCTTTATTTATACAGATTATAATGATTATATAGATGGTCCTCAGTTTTCAGGGTATACTGTCCTAAATATAGTGTCCCAAATATCCTGTCCCACAGATGTTGGGTACAAACAAAATTACAGATAAAAGTGAGTACTTGCATAACTCAGTTGTACAACTACTCACACAGACAAAGCCAACAACCCAACTGCTATGTGTAATTCCACAACTGTAAACAGGTGAAATTAAGTTGGAGGAAAGGGTAAGACTACAACAGAATTAATCACAACATACAATGCCACTTATGAAACCTGAAGTAAACTGTAAGTCTTCCTATAACAAAACTACAATAATAATTCATTTAAAACAGATATTGGGTCTTTGGACCAGCAAATTCTTATTAACATCTTTATTATATTATTTGATTACACAACAATTACTACCTTCCAAGTATAAAATATTGCTTATCTCCAAAATATCCTACATCTTCTGTGATTCTAAACAAAAATCAAGAGAAAAACTCACTACATCACTTGCTGATTTTGAGATATGAATTATCGAACTATCAAGTGACTACGGAGATTTTTACTAGAGAAGTACTAAAATCTTAACATTTCAGAACATCACTTTTTGAACCATCCCTGCGATCATTCAGAGATCTTGCAAATACCTTATATTATACATCTTATATATACATCTTCCCTTTGAAGCTCCATGTATACTGAATTCATGTTTCAAAAGTTGTTAGGGTGAGGCTTTTTTAATTTATATTGGAGGTGGTAGGATGGAAATACCACCTTTAACAGCACCACAACCCTATTCACATTCTGTTCAGCATGTTGATGAAATATATCTCACTAAAAGAAAACTAAGAAAAAAAATTGAATATCAAAGTGAATTACCTGCAGAACTAAGAATTAGACCAACTAAGAGCTGCTTAAACCCAGAAAGTCTTTAATCTATAACCTATTTCACCCAATACTTTATAATACAGTTAAGCATAAAATTGCATTTTTTAAAAATTACTATGTTTGCTAATATTACCTGAGGAATATTCTAATAATGAGCAGTTGACAACATAATTTTATTATTTGAATGCAGTACTGATTGTGCACTCAGTGCACTCAGATTTAGTGCAGAACTATTTATTTGATTTGTTTAGAAATTACTTCAAGAGATACAAAATACTCCATGCAATACTCAGCAATAATTAAAGAGTAAAACTTACAGGATTTGATTTTTTTTCCTATTTTATCATATTTACCATTAAAAAAAAAGACATCAGAGACAAAATCAGAATAGGTTTTTTTAAAACAAGCACTGACCAAAGACTTTTCCCTCATATACTTTATTCCAACTCTGATCCAACAGCTATTTAACTACGTCCACATATCTGGGTGATACATATTGTTTCCTGGGTCAGTCCCTAGAAAGGAAAATGCTAACACCAAGACCAGTCCAAACCTAAGCTGGAGAAAAAAAACCATGAGGGTCAGTAGTTCAACTTACTCTCATTTCAACTACTAAAACAGGAATCATGCTTGTGTTTTCCATCTTCTCGTGTTTGGAAAATACTTCTGTGAAGCAATGCCACCAGCTACTTATGACAGTACAAGAAAAAAAAAGGTAAAGCCCAAGTCAAATTTTATCCCACAGACATAAAAAAACCCACTGCATTAGGTGTCACTTTTCTCGTGGAAAAAGTGATTCCACTTAAAAGGTGCAGGTTTAGTAGCCGCTAAATAGTAACTTCAGTTCCTACAGTTGGTAATTCTCAGCAAAGAATCATAAATCTGTACTCCAAAAAGTAAAATATAAATGCCGTTTATTCTCTAGTATAATTGTTTTAAAAAACACACGGCCATACGAGCATTTTTCCTAACACAGTTAACCTATGAGAAATAATGTTTTGCACACACTTCCCACTCACTTTCTCAGCTAAAATCAGAGGAGAGTAACCTCATCGAGAGAAGACTACTACCATGACAGAGAGACCTGATCCCAAAATCAGCTTCGAAGGCGTTTTACAACCACGGACAGATGTGGAACAGGCGATTAATTCAGTTCTTCACTCAGCACACAACCCTGAAGTCTTAGCTACACGCAGGAACGAACGAGCTGCACCAAAAAGAGACTACCTGGAAAGCCCGCAACAATTTCATCAAATCCCTGACAGACATGGAGAAAGAAAACCTCTATTTCACTCCGTCCACGCACTTCGACCACGCGGAGAACCCGCCCGACCTCCCGGAGAGCTCCCACGGCAGCCCCGACCCAGAACTGCCGGCGGCGAGCAGGAACGCCAGACCCACTTTTCCCACTGCTGCCGGTTTCGCTTCCCCACCTCGGTCCCAGCCGCCACCCTCTCGTCCGCGGTGCGGAGCCCCCGCACCCATCCCCTGCCGGCGCGGGGGCTGCCGCGGGACCCATCGCGCCTGCGGGAACTGGCCGGCGGCACTTCGGCCGCTCCGCCCCGCGCCCCGGAACCGGGCCCGCCCGGCGATGCCCGCCGCCCGGACCCGCCGCGCACGGCCGCTCCGACCCGGCCCGACGCACTTCGACCGCCCCGTTGCCTCCTCCGCTCGCTCCCAGCCCCATACCTCCTCGCCGCACACCCGCGGCCGCCGCCAGAGCCAGCTCGGCGCTCCCTCCGCACCTGTCCGGGAGACGCTCCAGCGGGCAGGCGCGGCCGGAGGAAGGGATGAGAGGCGGGGCGGGGCGGCGTGGGACGGGAGGGGACAGGACGGGACGGGACGGGACTGGGCAGGTCAGAGCAGAGCACGGCAGGAACAGGAGCAGGAGCAGGAGCAGGAACAGGAACAGGGACAGGGACAGTGGCAGGGACAGGGGCAGGGGCAGGCCTGTTCCCTGCCGCCGCCGCCGGATACCCCGTCCCTTCGAGGCTGCCGCTGCCCTGCCCTGCCCGCACGGCAAGCACCTCGCTCCCGGATTTCGGATGACAGCTGCTGGATGCGCACGCGCGCTCGCGGGGGGCAGCGCACGTGACCCAGGGAGCGGCGCCCGGCGCGTCACGTGCAGGGAGCGGGGGGCGGCGCTTCCGGGCGGGGTAGCGGCGCTCTGGGAAGGCGGAGCCGGCAGCGCGGGTCTGGGCGGTCTCGCAGCCTTGTCTAGTGGATCCGCCGCTCCGGCGGGCCGGAAAGGGCCTGCCCGCTTCTCTGGGCCCGGCTCGTGAGCGGCCGGTGCGCCCACCGGGACGCACCCGGGGAATATGCCAGCGCAAAGCTTAGAGCAAAGTCGGTGTGTTAGAGAATCGCAGGATCAGCTAGATTGGAAAAAGCTTTTTGAGGCTGTCGAGTCCAACCTATGACTGAACACCACCAAGTCAGCCAGAGCATGGCGCTGAGTGTCAGATGTTTTCTTAAACGTCTCCGGGGGCGGTGACTCCATCACCTTCCTCGGCAACCGATTCCACTAATAACCCTTTTTGTGAAGAAGTCCCTCTACACTTAGGCTTGTAACCTCAGAATTGGCAGGACCTGTCAGGTCCATAGGAATGGTGGCTCTATCAGAGGGAGCTGCAAGGTCGTCATGGTTATTCTAATCAATCTGTATGCCATAGTGTCCCCTATCAATCAGTACTGCTGTGCAAATGTGATTTTGTTTGCAAAAGTTTAATGTTGCTTTTGGTGGCGAAGGCCCATGGTAAATAGGTATGATTCGTGCTTATAAAATTGAAACAGTAGTAAATATGGATACAGTAATCAATATTTGGAAATAATAAAACAGGTAAAAAGTTGAAATGCCAATAAGAAAAGCGAGAGGAGGGGCTCTACCACCCCCCTTCCCTGCAGATGTTCAGGATAGGAGGAAATAGCAAGAGGTTACCAAAATTAACAAAAAGAAGGGGGAAATCTGGTTGGGTCCCAGGAAAATGCTCATTATAAGAGATTTATTGCTTTGATGCTAAAATGTAGTAAAATGTTAGTTTTGGCTTACATTGTACTGGCTTAGTGCGCATGTGTATCCCAAAGGTGAACCAAAGGACAAAAGAGGAAGAGGAGAGGCCTTCATCATGACGACCCCAAAAGACTGGAGCGACCACCAAAACGAGGGATGGAGCATGCGCGGTAAAGGTGGTGATGAGGGCGGAGATAGAAGTGTGATGAATCGAAAATGGGAGGAGATGATATTGACACCTGGCTTATAAGGGGTGAATCTTCCCTTGGCAAGCTCGTACGTGAGGTGGCCGGGGTCCAAGAGCCCTGCACTCCGTACCCCGCGGTTATCTTTTGCTTATGCGCTATTATCTGAACCAAATTATCCCTTATTTTAATCAAATTATATTGTCAATATATATTCTCTAAATTATTCAATTAAAATTGCTGCTATCTTAAATATTGTTTGGTTTTTTTATGAAGGGATAATTGGGCGAACATAACAATTTTGGTGCCGAAACCCAGGACTCTCTTAACTCCAGGGAGGTGGATAGTTTCTGGGAAGGAGCTCCCCATCAGATTTTTAAGTGGTCCCAAGGCTAGACCACTCTCCCTTGGGAAAGAGAGTCTTTATTACAATAACGCGTAAGCAAATTAGTCACTAAGAGCGCGCAAGAGAGGCTCCCGTCAGAGTGCCGGCTTATAGGAGACAGAGTACCCATGTAAAACTGCTTTGTGCATGAAGACCCTCGTGAGAAAAGGAGGCTGTGAGTATCACGAGGTTTTGGGTCGGGGGGCGGCTGTATGCATGTGTGAGTGTGTGTGGAGTATCTGAGACGGGGGCTGGGCAGTCCCGGACCCCCAAAGCGAGTGGGACCTCCCGGTACCGCGTTTTCGCACCCTCCGAGAGGAGGCAGGCCGGGAAAGGAGGAAAGTGAAAGAAAAGTGAACAAGTGGGGACCCCTGGAGGGTTTGACCCAGGGGGAAGGAGGGGATCCCTGGTCCAAGCACCTGCGGGAAGGTCCTTGGGCAGGAGGAATTGACTCAGTAGGGAGACTGAGAAGGAGAGTGATTGAATAGGCTCAATTTCCTTGGAGGGGTTGGTAGCTGGCAATTTAGTATGTGATCAGGTGGTGAGAGGACAGGGCTAAAATTGCAGAGGGAGAGATAGGAGTGGAACAGATTGCAGAGGGAGAAATAGGAGTGGAACAAGTAGATTGAAAAGGCAGTGTGATTAAGTAGTAAGTAAGAAAGTTGAACCACAAGGTGAGTGTGGGAAACTGAGATTTTCCTGGTACCGGGGATCTCTTGGTTTGTTGCCGCTGGAGATGGGTCAGGGAAAAAGTAAATCCCTTGACCCAGGGGCTGCAGATTGTGTGAAATCTCAGCCGTTTGGAGTATCTGGGAACCGTGAGGGGGGTTCTCAGGAGGGGAGCAGCATTCCTCAGGACAGCCCGCTGGGGATGATGATACGGTTTTGGGATGAATGGGAATCCCAAAGGGGAAAAAGTAAACAGAAAATGATTAAGTATTGCATGTGTGAATGGACAAAGGAAATGATCCAGAAAAATAATTTAAATTGGCCCAAGTTCAGATCATTTGAGGACTGGATTTGCCAGGCTCTAAATACATATGTGAATTCAAAAGACCCTGTTAATCAGGAGGAGAGTGACTATGCTGCCTATGGAGTCCTGAGGGGAGAAGTAGGTCTGTTGTTCAGAGGCAGGACAGGGGACTGCAGGAGTTACTGAGAGAAGCACAAAAGGTGTGTGTAAGAAGAGATGAGGAAAAGCAGAAAGCAGATGCTAGAATTTTGGTGGCAGCAGTTAAAGAAATGCAGGCAGCTTTGAACACAGAAAAACCTGCAGGGAAAAGCAAACAGCAGAGGTCAGGATCTATTTTCAGGAGCACAGGACCTGTGTGTTTTTCCTGCCACGAGAAAGGGCACTTAAAAACTTCTTGCCCTACCTTGAAGGGTGCAGGACCCACCTGCTTTTACTGTCATAAAAAGGGGCACCTACAAAAAAGTTGCAGGAAGAAACAGCAAGATGAGAAAACTTTTCAGGGAGGTCAGGGGCTCTGTTTAATGAAGAGGACCGAAACACCACCAGAAGAGCCCTTGATAAAGTTAAAAATAGGCCCCCATAGAGAAGAAGTTATATTTTTAGTAAATACAGGAGTTTCTCGGTCGACAGTGACAAAATTACCCCAGGGATGTGAGATAAGTTGTGAACAAGTCCCAGTAATCGGAGTTAAGGGAGAAGCTTTCCCTGTTCCTGTAATTAAAGGGGTGCAAATTGAAACAGATTATAAATTTGAAGTAAATGATTTATTGTTGATACCAGAGGCCGAGAAAAATTTACTGGGTAGAGATCTAATAATAGCCTTGGATTTACAGATAAAACCTTGTGAAGGAAAACTTGAAATTTATTTTTAACTGAAGGGGATAATCTGGAAATTAATGATACGGTTTGACATTTGCATAAAGTGGGGAAGAGCTTGGGGTAAAGGAGTCCGATCCCCTTAGTCCATTTTAGTCAGCACAAGCTTGTGAATTTTATGCATCACTCCGTGCATTTTTAATATTAAAAGGATGAAGAGGAACTATTTATACGGACTCCAAATATGCTTTTAAATGTAGTACATATTTTTGGAAAAATTTGGAAGGAAAGGGAACTTATAAACACTTAAAGAAAGGGGATACTGAAATCATGATCTTACAAGAAATAGAAATTCAGCAGGGGACACTTTTCCTTCTGCTAGCAGAACTGGCAGCTATAAGAAAATTAGAAGCAACATTTAAGGAGGGAAAGTGGGTTTTTCCTGACGGTAGGATTATGATGCCCAAACCAGTGGCATGTCAGATTTTAGATAACTTGCATAGACAGACACATTGGGAACAAGAGCCCTTTGTGATCACTTTTAAAAATTTTATGGGTGTATAGGGATATTTGAAATTGGGAAAACAAATCACCCAGGGGTGTCTCACCTGTCAAAAGGTAAATAAAAAGGTGTTGAGGAGCTCTCCCTCTGGAGGACACAAAACAGCCTACAGGCCATTTGAAAAGATCCAGGTTGATTTTACAGAATTACCTAAAGTGGGTTGGTGAAAATATTTGTTGGTTATAATAGAACAATTAACTCAGTGGGTTGAGGCATTTCCAGCAGCTCGGGCTACAGCTCACACAGTGGCTAAAATATTGCTGGAACACGTAATTTCAAGATTTGGATTACTGAGGGTTATTGACCATTTTTAGTTTTGCTCACCACCGAAACTGCAGTCCGAACAGCAGAGAGGGGTTGGACACATGCATCAAGAGTAAAAGGGCCAATACCCGATTGAAAAATTGTCTTGACACCAGGAGATTGAAAAGTAAAATTAAGAAGGACTTGAAAATAGATAGGCTTTTTCTTACAGAAGATTGAAGTAAGAATGTAATTTATGACATAGCAACAGAAGTAATGTGAAAATAGGGTGAGATTTAAGTTGATTTTATTAACCCTGATTTATTAAGAATGAACTAGGCATCCTGGAGTGGCTGCCGACCACAATTCCCTTGACCTTGGAGGCAGAAGAACACCGGTGGAAAAGAAGAAAAGAATGTTTTTAATCGGTGGGAAAGGCCTGAAAGGATTGAAGATCTTCTCCAGGATCACCCACCAGCAACATTATTAGAATTGATTCCAGAACTGCAATTCCAGAAACTGAGACTGACAACGCCTGTTGTTGAAAGAGTCCAGAGACAAGTAAAAAAAAAACAAACAAACAAAACCCCCAAAACCAGTGGGAGTGGGGTAAACATGGTTTAAAGTGTCATCCATGGATACGTATTGTTTGTACACTTTGCTTTAACTCATGGTGGAGAGTAATTAAGAGGGAAGATAAGGAAAGAATTTATTTGCTTGTTTTGCTATGGTTATGTATTTAGTCAGCTAACTATAGAACGCATTGCTAGTGATTTTTTTAAGATACCTTTGAAACTGAGAGATGGGACCCTTCCAGCAGCAATTGGATTAATAGACAACTTAGATCAATTGGTTCTTGCTATATTGGCTATAGCTCAAATAAGAGAACGAACAATTCATAATATTATAGACCAGTGTCTCATAACTGATAGTTGTTGTGGAGAAGAAGTCTATACACCACATCATAGGCGCATTCCGGGGGCAGATTGGCGCCGCGAGTGTGCCTATTGGAGGAGGCGGCGACTTAATAAACTCCCCGCCCTTGAAGCAGAAAATAATTAGTAAAATCTTACCGTGGTTGGCACATCCCTGAAGTTTTAGAAAATATAGGTTTATCGTGTTCTGGTCTAACCTTTTCCCTGTTCTTTTCATTTTAATTATCTCTTCTTAACCAGCCAGAACTGAGAAATAGCATTTAAAAGGGGACAAGCAAACTCTGTGGGGCTATGGGTACCAAGGAAACAAAAAGCACCAGTGACTAGATCCCGGGATATTACCTTTGCTACCGAGAAGCCTGGCATCTCGGCCCTTGGTTGCAACCCAAGGGGCCTTGAGAAAGGTAGAAAGGCAGATTTCCTGAGGATTATTTTCACTGTAATCATTCTGGTACCCTGGACAGTTGGCCAAAGCCAGAAAGCCACACTGGACAGAGTTCAAAAAAAAATAAAAGGATCGGCAATGAAAAAGCAAACAGGGCAAAAACCAAGTCCCAGCAATTTCAACATTTGTGACTACTGCAATCACCCTGTGTGGATTAAGGACAAGATGGAATCTGTGTTTGTGACACACCCGTGTGTTAGTTCTGCCTGCTACAATCGCAGCAGTTTTATAGATGTTTGTGTTAAGGAGGGAAAGATGTAATTGGATAGGGAAAAATCTGGGATATAATGGACAAGCTCCTTATCCCCATGGTAATCAGATTTGCCCTCAATATGAAAGGTTCTTTTGTTTTAAAAGAGATGATAATGAAGATGATCCAAGTATAGGCATGGGAAGCCAGGCACTAAGAGAAAAATTGAAAAAGAAAATGAAAGAAGAAAACGAAACAAACTGGAAGAGAGGAAAGAACAGGAGAAAAGAGTCAAAAGAATTGGCTGAATTGTATAAAAGATTGGGACCTGCCAGCCTTGAGTAAGAACCTGTTTGTGGGATTGATGCAAGAGATTGCCACAGAACTGGGATTATCCAAATGATGGATTTATGGAGGTCTAAAAATGGCTGAAAGATGGCTGTGGAAAGGTGAGAGCTTAGCTCCAGAGCAATTTTTAAAGTGGAATCACATCCAAATTCCTGGAACATTGAAGAGACCTGAAGGATGGATTTTAAGCCATCAAGTAATTGGAACCATTTGTATAACTCGAGAAAGAAAGAAATTTAATAAAATAGTGGGGCATACTCCTTGTAAGTCCACATTGGTAGTCAATATGGATAATCGTTCAAAAGTCTGGCGACCTGAAACCCCTGCTGGGTATTGGGGACCAATAAAAGAAATAAACTGTGAATGGGGTGATCAGATTGATTTATGCTGGTACAGACGTCCTGGAGCTAACCCCTACCAATCCATCAACAGCCTGGGTCTTATTGGGAACAACCGGAGAAAATTGATAAGAAATGGAAGGCCCCAGATGGGATATATTGGATTTGTGAGCAACGAGCTTACAATGAGTTACCTCAAAAATGGGAAGGAACCTGTACCTTGGGAGTAATACAACCCTCCTTCTTTGTTCTGCTGAGGTCTAGGAGCAATGTGTTAGGAACTCCACTGTATGAAACCCTGCAGCGGAATAAAAGAGATTTGAATTTCAATTTTCCAACAGCAGGAGGGAACCAAAAATGGGGAGAGAACGAATGGCCTGCAGAAAGAATTATAGCATATTATGACCCAGCAACATGGGCTCAGGATGGGTCATGGGGGTATAGGACCCCAATTTACCTGTTCAATCGAGTGATAAGGCTCCAAGCAGTAGTGGAGGTGGTGACAAATCACACCTCCGGTGCCTTAAAAATGTTGGCCAGGCAATATTCACAAATGCGGGCGTTTGTGTACCAAAACAGAATTGCCCTAGACTATCTGTTAGCAGAAGAAGGAGGAGTTTGTGGGAGATTTAATAAATTGGAGTGCTGTGTAGAAATTGATGATCATGGGGAAGCCATCACAGAACTTGCGGAGGAAATTAAAAGGGTGGCTCATGTGCCAGTACAAAAGTGGAATTCAATCTTGAAAGCAGATTGGTGGGATAACCTCTTTGGAGGTGTTTGGTGGAAAAAGTTAGGGTTCATGTTGTTATGTTCAATTTTGGGACTCTTGTTTCTGCCTTGTATGATTCCGTGTTTTATTAGGCTAATTCATTCAGTGATTCAGGGGATGCAGATTACAACAATGCCTCTAGATCCAGAATTAGCAGAAAAAGGAAAACCAAGATCTATAATGGTACTAAAAGCAAAGTCAACCCGTGTTAAAGAACAAGGGACCTAGAGAAATGGAGATAGCCCAGGAGATGCTAACCAAATTTGAAAAAAAATGTGAAAAATTAGACGCAGCAAGAAAAATGCTGGAAAAGTTTGAAGTTGAAATGAGACAACGAGAAAATCAAAATTCTGAAAGATATAAAGGATATCAGGGCACTGCATTTTAATAAAGCATGAATCAATGATCAAGAAGAGAAATGGGGGATTTGTGGTAAATAGGTATGATTCGTGCTTATAAAATTGAAACAGTAATAAATATGGATACAGTAATCAATATTTGGAAATAATAAAACAGTTCAAAAGTTGAAATGCCAATAAAAAAAGCAAGAGGAGGGGCTCTATCATCCCTCTTCCCTGCAGATGTTCAGGATAGGAGGAAATAGCAAGAGATAACGGTTACCAAAATTAACAAAAAGAAGGGGAAAATCTGGTTGGGCCCCAGGAAAATGCTAATTATAAGAGATTTATTGCTTTGATGCTAAAATATAGTAGTATGTTAGTTTTGGCTTACATTGTATTGGCTTGGTGCGCATGTGTAACCCAAAGGTGAATTGAAGGACATTGAAGAAGAGGAGAGGCCTTCATCAAAACGACCACCAAAAGACTGGTGCGACCACCAAAACGAGGGATGGAGCATGCGCAGTAAAGGTGGTGATGAGGGCGGAGATAGAAGTGTGATGAATCGAAAATGGGAGGAGATGATATTGACACCTGGCTTATAAGGGGGGAATCTTCCCTTGGCAAGCTCGTACGTGAGGTGGCCGGGGTCCAAGAGCCCTGCACTCCGTACCCCGTGGTTATCTTTTGCTTATGCGCTATTATCTGAACCAAATTATCCCTTATTTTAATCAAATTATATTGTCAATATATATTCTCTAAATTATTCAATTAAAATTGCTGCTATCTTAAATATTGTTTGAACCTACCTCCCTCAGCTGCTTCTCATATTCTCCAGTTCCTGACAATTTTGTGGCCTTATGCTGGAAGTCTGGAAGCATGTCAATGTCCTTCATTATACTGAGAGTTGAAAATTGGTCGCAACATGCTATTTCACCCAAATTGGAGCAGAATATTTCATTTTGGTTTTAATGTAGGTCATTTCCATATCACATAGCAGCAACACTAAAAAATCATTCCAGAATTTTAAGTAATGTACTTGCTTCACATTGCAGCCACATAGCTATCTAAAGTAATTTTAGATGTACAAAATGCTGGCTTCTAAAATCCCACTGCAATACTTCTTGAAACACATGAGATGGCAGCAAATACCAGAAACAAAGCACTGCTGGCCCAAAGCAGAGAAGCGGATGCCAGTGGGATGGGTTTTGCCCTGCTCCTTATATAGTTGTCTAGACTGTGTGGATTGCTAACAACTTCTGATGCACTAAGTTATAAATTACAGTGTGAGTGTTGGCTGTTTAAATGTAATAGTGTGAGAAATATTCACAAATGCCAGAGGTTTATGGCTAACAAGGAGACAGAGGAGTCCTTCAGCTTTATTAAAATAAAGTGAGAAAGTCCTCTGGGGCACACACCCACAGGGTTTTCTCTCTCAGGGTTTCAGAGAGCACAGCCTCCTTTTATCCTGAACTCCCTGCCACATGTTGTCCTCTTCCTTTCCCCATTGGCTGAGGGAAGGTACTAGGAAGGTACAACTTTCCTGAAGGCCTACCACATATTTCCCCCCAAAACCACCTGCCACATATCCCCCCCCTTGAACCTGCTATTTCACCCCTAAGTTCAGAAGTTCAGGCTTGTGCAGACCCTTGTTTGGGCTCTGCAACAACCGGTTGCCCAAAGTTAGTACAGACATTAGGCTCCATTTCAAAGACACTAGCACCCATACTTTCACTCATCACAATATTTATAAAGACATTAGCACACATCTTTCTTCTCAATAGTCTCTGAAAATTTCTGTGGCCTGTATGTTTCATTAAGTGTATGCAGTTTGGTAATGTTATATAACATAAGAAACTACTTCTTTTTTTTCTTTAACTGTATTTCTTCTGTCAGTTTTGCATATTTTTCATAATGTTTTTAAAATATTGACAGCAATATGTAAGCTTCCAACTCATAATGTTCTGGAAATTCATTCATTCAGATTTCATTCATGGAATTCTGTAGCAGTTAAACATTCCTGCGAGAGGAAGATGAAGTTAGGCACATTTTAACTGGGAATTATGAACAGTAAAAACACTAGCAGGACAAATAGGGAGTAAGTTTATCTATGGATACAGTTGGTAGGTATCCTTCTTCCAATAACGTGAGTATCCAGATGAAAAGTATTTTGAGTTCTCTGTCTCAGAACCTTTTTGCTTTATGTAGAAATTCTGAGAATATCTATGCACCTCTTACAAAGGCCAAACTAGATAATTTCCAAGTTGAGGATTCACATTAAACATTTATTTCTGTTATATGTACTCTTGACATTTTATTTTAAACATAGAGGGAACCTTATTGTATTTAACAGTAATCACTTTCATTAGAAACAATATTTCTTTCAGCTGACGGCTCTTTTTCTCAAAAAATGTCAGGATAAAATAGAGTGACTACTTCATACTGTCTGTGCAGGGCTGTAGTGCTAGAATAGTGCATTTCAAGTCTACATAGGCATCAAGTCTCTGAGGCCTGGATTCTGGCCTCCCAGCCAGTTCAGCCAAGCAGTCAAAGGTTCGTTATTTGGACAGGACACTTTCTTTTCTCATGTTCTTGCTGCCAGATTTATGAAAAATGTAGTTCTGATTTCCAGTAGTACTGGACAGATGGTCAAGAGTCTTAATTGTACTGTAGTGTGAAAGGGATAAAAAATTAACAATATATAATCAGGTCACTTTGTCTCCCCTCTGTGTCAATTAATTTGTCTTCTTTTCAGTACACTGTTTTCTGACCTATATCTAATGGTTTTCTAGATCAAAATTTTCACAGTATCTGTCCATTTTGTCTGCAGTACCTGTGTGACTTTAATGGGCTTCAGTAGTTTTACATGTATAAAAAACTATTCCATGATAATGGCAAGGTGAAGATGAATATTCAGAGGAGGACAAGGAACAAAAATTTTTTCTTGCCTCCACTATAAATAAATAATAGAATTCACGTACATAGGTTTACCAGAAAAGAAAGCAAATACATCTTGTCATTAAACACCTCACCCAGGTACTTTATACTTCCTGTGAATTTGGTTTGTTGATGCCATTCACTGAAAAGTGGAAAAGTCTTTCAGTTTATAAATTTGGCATAGACCAAAATGGATTCCACTCAGATAAAAGTTCATATGTTAGGGGAACCAAAATATTTGTATTGGGAAAGTGGTAGAGATGGCTGGAGCACCGAACTCAGGATGTTCATGGTCTCTTGCTATGTGCACAAACTGTGCTTTATTTTGGAACAATAGATGGCAGTCTTTATCTTCTGCTTGCCTCATCCCCAAGTAGTTAAGGTATCTTTCTTCCACAAAAAAAATAGCTAATATGCTTAGACTGCAATAGCAGAAAGTAAGGCTTGGCTATGTCAGTAATCAAACTACTTGCATTTAAGCTAAAAATTAAACTTCTCTAAAGTGAAGTCCACACAGAATCTGATAAATATGAACCTGAAAACAAGTGGCATTCAATTATTACTGTCCTTTTTCTGCATTTGTGTGATTTGAGGGCTGAACTGAGAAAAAATTATTACATCTCTTTGTAAAGCCCTCATCCAGAAATATATTCTGTCCTTTTTACTAAGCAGGTGCATATGTGAGGTTTTTTCCCCTGTTGTCTTGAAGAGTGTGTGTCTCTGCCCAAGAAGAGTCATGAAGGAGAAGAGAGGAAGCAGTAGACAGCAGCCAAATAAGTATTGGCTCAAAGATACCATGGAAAGAGCTGAAAGCCCAGTTTAGTCTGTAAGACTCCCCAAAGTAATTTGAAACCATGAAAATAAATTGTTTTGTATTAAATACTTTGGCAACTTTTTCCAGTCAAAAGAAGATGGATGTGGACTGTGCCACAAATTGGCTAACAAGAAAGGTCAACCACAAGGAAAATCTGCTGCACCCATGATCATAGGTGGAAATTAGGAAAGCTTTTTTACCAAAATAAAGTCTAAAAAGCATTGCTTCCATCACCTGCACTGTTTATTCTTTGTGTTTTTTACCCCTTTATGTGATAATATGGAAGGTATTTGGAATAGCTCTACCTTCATGTCCCTGAACAAGTATAAAGGAAGAAAGTAACCAAGTGTATACAACCCAAAGTATTGCATCAGAATACTATTTTCTAGAACCTGCACTATGTTTAATCTTCTTCAGAAACTGGAAATTGAATGCAAATTTTACTAGATGAAAGTTTCCACACTTAAAATTTTCACTTATGTTCTCCTTTGTAGTATCTTACAGCAAGATATAAAAGGTTAGCATTTGTAGAGAAAAATAATACAAAGCTAATATAAAAGTTAAGAAAAAATTTTAGCCAACTACAGGCTACATAGGCACAATCTTTTAATAAATAAGTTGTGATTTGTCAGTAGTCATAATTAACATGAAATATCTCGGGTAGCTGGTTGTTAATTGCTGCTTTGAGATGCGTAGGATGTCTCTGTTTCGGCTTGTGCGGCTGAAGAACGAGTCTGGACTCTTCACTTTTCGGTCTTGAGGTTGTTTATTAATTCTTATTTATAAAATTTTCTTTCTGCCCAGCGGAGGTCTGCTCAGCAGGGCAGCCACAGGCACTCTGACCGCTCCCGAGGTGATGTTGTCTTTTTATACTACAAACTATGTATAACATATTTACACTTAATTCCCAATACCTATCACTTATGTTAGACAGTGCACTTCTACTCTAAACCAATCTCAAAGTGCCAACATCACCGCAGAAAATGGAGAACAAGAAGAAGAAGAAGAAGAAGAAAGGCTAGACACGCCCAAGTTCCTCCATCTTGTTCCCACAACCCCCATACCAAAAATCCTAAAATCTACATTTTCACCCTGTGATAATTTTATTATTATACTATTCAAACTTCTATGACTTTCAGGTCCTCATACAAGGCTGGTAACTTGCTTCAGGGGTCAAAATCAAACCCCCAGGTGTTATGGGCTGCATGCCAGGGTCTCCGAGCCCCCGGCAGGGTCCTCGGCAACTCTGGACACCCGGAGGGATGTACTGAGTTCCAAAAGAAATGCATGAATCTTCTTTGACCAACCTGATCTCCTTTTATGACCAGGTGACCCACATGGTGGATGCAGGAAAGGCTGCTGATGTTGTGTACTTGGACTTCAGCAAGGTCTTTGATGCTGTTTCCCACAGCACACTCCTGGAAAAGCTGGCAGCCCACAACTTGGACAGGAGCACTCTGTGCTGGGTTCAGAACTGGCTGGAATTCTCTGGGCTGGGCCCAGAGAGTGGTGGTGAACGGTGCTGCATCTAGCTGGGGCCAGTCAGCAGTGGTGTCCTCAGGGGTCTGTGCTGGGCCAGGTCTGCTCAATATCTTTATTGACATGGATGAGGGGATTGAGTCCTTCATTAGTAAGTTTGAGGACAACACTAAGCTGGGATCGTGTGTTGATCTGTTGGAAGGTAGGAGGGCTCTGCAGAGAGACCTGGAACAGTTGGATGGATGGGCAGAGTCCAATGGGATGAAGTTTAACAAGTCCAAGTGCCGAGTCCTGCATTTTGGCCACAATAACCCCCTGCAGTGTTACAGGCTGGGGTCACTGTAGTTGGAAAGGGACCTGGGGGTACTGGTGCCAGCCGACTGGACATGAGCCAGCAGTGTGCCCTGGTGGCCAAGAAGGCCAAAGGCATCCTGGCCTGTGTCAGGAACAGTGTGGCCAGTAGGAGCACGGAGGTCATTCTTCCCCTGTACTCAGCACTGGTGAGGCCACACCTCAAGTGCTGTGTCCAGTTCTGGGCCCTCAGTTTGGGAAGGACCTTGAGGCGCTTGAGCACGTCCAGAGGAGGCAACGAGGCTGGTGAGGGGCTGGGAACACAGTTATTCTTCACAAGTCCTGTGAGGAACAACTGAAGGAGCTGGGGGTGTTTAGCCTGGAGAAAAGGAGACTCAGGGGTGACCTTATCACTCTCTAGAACTCCCTGAAAGATGGTTGTAGTCAGGTGGGGTTGGTCTCTTTCTCCAGGGAACAACTGACGGAACCAGAGGACGCAGTCTCAAACTGCACCTATTTCCCTCAAGGGAAATATAGGTTGGATATTAGGAAAAAGTTTTTCATGGAAAGAGTGATAAAGTACTGGAATGGCCTGCCAGGGAGGTGGTGGAGTCACCATCCCTGGATGTGTTTAAAGAAAGTCTGGATGTGACACTCCGTGCCATGGTTTAGTTGACGTTTTAGGGCATGGGTTGGACTCGATGATCTTTAAGGTCTCTTCTAACCTAGTGATTCTGTGATTCTGTGAATTCTTACATTTGAAGTTTTAACAGTTCATCATTTTGAGAGGCAATGTAACTAAATATTGAAATAAATTTTGACTTTTCATTTGATAGTCCACAATGTGTTTCCTTTATTTTCAGTGTAGAAGTTTACAAACTTCTTTAAAAGGATTAGAAAAAAATTGGTTAAATTCAAAGCAATGCTGTTATGGTTCTGAGAAGACCATGAATTCAGAACCATTAAAGATTTTGGAATGTATCAACCAAGAAACTCTTGAAGATTAGTACATTTTTGGTCTCACTCATTATTTGATTTGATGTAGCCATTATTGTCCTCAGATACAGCTATCCATCCCATTAATACAACTGTAATAAAACCTACAACATCAGAGCACCAGAGGAAGTCCAAAAATATTCTTAACGTCACCTGACCTTTTTTTCCTTTATTTTTTCTTTCTTTTTTCTTCTAGCTTTAAAACAGTGAAGAATAGCATCTGCTGTACTAGAATCAGAAAAGGATTAAAACAGCAACATTTCTGACATGTGTGGAGTAGCATACTTATCTTGGATGATGATGATCTTGACTCTATTTAAAATGCTCAACATGATTTTGGTAAATGGAAAATACTAAAATCAGTGATCCTAACTGCAGGATGAGAAATAGGATGTAAATTTTTGAAGAGAAATGCATCCAGTAGAAAAGTATATTGACACAGTGCTGGAATCACCCACTAGCTCCCAAGAAAGCGCCAGGAGTGGCTGTTTCCAGATGCAATGTGATCTGAGCAACAGTAGAGCAGGGCTTGCTGTCTACAGCACAGCAGTGGGCTAAGGCACCGAAGGCGGAGACAAGAACAAGGGAATCATAGAGATTCCAAGATGTTTTATTACCAAGGAGAGTCCAGGGACAAAAGATCATGAGCCCGGGTGTGCAGGGACTTTTATACAGGGGCAGATCTAGGGGAGGGTGCCTTTTTACTGGCCCAAATAGTTCCAGTTCCTGGGGCTCAGTTGGTGCATTTGGTCATTTGCTGGTCCAGTGGTCCCAATCATCTACAGAGTTAAACTTCTAGTTTTTAGATCTGTGACCCCAGATATGCAGAGCACAGATGGTATCCTCTGGAATTGGCCACACATCCATAAGTAACCCTACCTTACAGGTGGAAAAGGGGTTACTCGGGCTGGCCACTGAGAGACACATGATCTCTCCTGTTTGTTGAGGTTAGCAAGGGCGACCCCTACATTTTGCCTTGGTTGTAAGACTATCCAGGTGTTACTTGGAGGAAGGAAATAGAGAAGGCTACAAACTGTGAGCAAGGAGTATGTCATTCTCAGTCTTTTTAGGAGTCCTTGGTGAGTCCTGGTCTTGTCCTGGAATTGCTCTCTGGTTCTTCGCTAGGTCCCCTGTTGGAGCTTCTGATGGTTCTGTGAGCTCCTGAAATGGCAGTAACTGAGGTTTGACATTCTTGGCTGGTATCCACTTCGGTCCCGCATCTGTGGACACACAGGCAAATCCCCTTCCCCAGGTGACAAGGGGGAAAGCCCCTGAAACTTACAATTTACTTATTAAGTAAATTATATAGGTTATTGTTGGAGACTGTTTTAAGTAACACTGCTTCAGCTCTTCCAACCACTCCTGTAACATAAAAAGAATCAGTAACTGAATTAAAAGGAAACACAATTTTTGAAAAAACACAGACAACTGCTGTGAGCTCCACTATTTGTGGTGAGTCTTCCACCTGTTCAATATCTGATTCCCATTCCTTTGTATTTGGATTCTGCCTGGTAATCACAGATTTCTGGGATTTTCTTGAGCCATCTGTAAAAAAATGTAATCACATGAAGAGGGGTAGGGCTTTGCAAGGGTTTTAAAATTAATTTAACAGAAGAATGCTGTCACAGCAGGCGAGCATTGGTCAGAGTGCCACGTCCTTCCTAAGAAGCATCCTTAGAAGGATGTCCTGGGCGCAGTGATCTAGCTCTTTTAGGATCCCGGTGATGCAGAAGAAGGAGACAGGGTCCTCATGGAGTTCCAAGGAGAGCCTGTATTGCTTCTGCCTTGAAGGGAGTCCAGGGATGAAGAGACCACACAGGCAGGGGAAACTGGGATTTATACAGGAATAGTGAGGGGCAGGGTAGAACAGCAGGATGAATGGGATGAGGGCACAGGGGCGGAGCAAAGGGGAGGGACCAATGGGGTACAAAGAATCAACATATGGAAGCAAAGCATTCTGGGGGAAATCTTTTAGCTCACCACAACCACGGAGGTTATGGTTTAGGGGTTGGTTCTCCAGGGGAGGGCAGCAAGCCTTTCCTTGGCCAGTTTTCTGGCCTCCACAGAATGCAACAACTTAGGTTTAAGATAACGAATTAAAATTTGGCCCATGAAATCTGCTAAATAAAATTGAAAACATTCAGATTGTTGAAGTAACCAATCAAAATGATTAGAAGAGATATGAAGATACCTGAAAAATCCTTCCCCAAAAAGGAGAGGATTCAAGGATCTAGCCTTTAGAATTAGTTGAGATATGATTTCACGGCAAGTGGTAATCATTTTGCTCTGTTGGTATGATAAAAAGACCCATTCTAAAATTAATAAGGGGTCCTGTGTTTTTAAATCCCACTGAAAAATTAAACCATACAAATGAAAGTATGCCAGAACTGCAAATAAAAAGGGTAAATTGGGGTTGAGTCGATGTGCTTGACGCAACTCAATGGCTCACAGCATTTTATTCAAGGCTTCCTGGGCTTCCTTGCTGAACATCCTGGGAAAACTCAAAGCTGTGTCTCCTCTCAGTAAATCAAATAGGGGGGCTAAATCCTGATTTGTAATTCCTAATAATGATCTAATCCAACTGATTGTTCACAGGAGTTGTTGCGTCTCATTGAGGGTCTTAGATTGGTCTTTTAATTGCAAAGTCTGAGTTGTAATCATCTGCTCTGTGATTTTGTATCCAAGGTATTTCCAAGGAGTAAGCTGTTGAATCTTACCCTTGGTTACAGTGAATCCAGCATTCTGCTCTGCTGAGATAACATCTTGGGAAGTTTCCTGGAGGGCTGGATGGTTTTCAACTGCTATCAGGATATCATCCATATAGTGAAAAATACTGGAGTGTGGATGTTTCTCCCAAATGGGAGACAAAATTTTAGCCATGTATTAGTGACATATTCTGGAGGGAATTTTCATTCCTTGTGGCAGCACAACCCAATGACATCTTTTTAAGAGTGCTTTCCAATTGATTGAAGGAACTGAGAAAGCAAATTGTGGTGCATCATCTGGGTGCAAATGAATATTAAAAAAGCAGTCCTTTAAATCAGTAATAAAGTTCCAGTTCTTGGGAATCATGGTTGGCAAGGGTAAACCAGGCTGTAGAGATCCCATTTCCTCAGTAATAGTATTAACTTCCTCAGGTCTTGGAGGAGGCACTGTTTCCCACTATGAGGTTTTTTAATCACAAATATGGGGATATTCCAGGGGCTGGTAGTTGGAACACGATGACCTTTGTCTAACTGTTGTTTAACTACTTGTTCAAGCACAACCACTTTCTCAAATGACAAGGGCCACTGACCAACCCAGATGGGCCACTTTGATGTCCAAGTTAATTTTAGGGTGTCAGGCTCATCAGTAGCCCATGTTAAAAATTTGTTTCCAGCCTTACTCCCCTCTGTGATAATAAGTCCCTTCCCCACAAGACTATATCATCCTGAACCACAAATGGCTTGGTAGTGGCAATGCATCCATCAGGGCCCTTAAAACTGATAGAATGTAGGCTACAAAAGCTGGCACAGTAATACATGACAAGGTGTCTAATGAAGGAGTTGTGTTTCACTCTGGTGGCATTTGGAGATTAGTGTTATGTTGGCTCTGGTGTCAACAAGTCCCTTGAGGACAATGGTTTTTCCCATGTGGTTTGCAATGCAGCTGATCTCTGAGTGTCCATGACTGATCCTCCTAGTCCAAGAGATAAGGAGGTACTACAGTGTGGTTCAGGTAAGAGAAAAGCTTGTGCAATTATTATTCCATGAGGAATGAAACATGGGGGATCAGGACACCTGGCAAGGACTGTGATTTCTTGGCTTGCAGTTACCATTAGAACAGAGGTGTCACATAAAATCCCTCTGAGCTGGTCCTACTGATTCCTGTGATTAAGAACTTAGGTGGCTGTTGTTCGGGGCCTAACTGTCCTGAGGAAATAGTATGATGCACAATATCCACTCTAAGTACTGGCTGCGCAGTCAGCACCTCCGGTCTGGTGCCTGGGGGCACTGCAGCTGGGAGGTTGGTGATGATGCACCGTAGCTGTTGATTTGTGGGCAGCTGGTGGTCTCTGGCGTGCTTGACAGAGATGTTTGTGTCATCACGCGCCATTGTCCTGTGCCCTGCTGGCAGTTTCCTGCCTGGTGACAACGGCATCCCTGTACTTGGTGAGAATTTTTGTGCCTTGACAATGCTCTTTACACCCACAATGCTTTTGTTATGACTTTGTTTTTGGTTCTTTTGCAAAATGTCCTTCCTTGCCACAATTGTGGCAAGGCCTTAGTTTTTGTCATTGCTGGTTTTTAATGGTCTCCTTAAAGGCTGTGAGAGCCTCTGCTAATACTTGCACTTGGAGCATAGCAGTTTATTCTTGCTGTTTCCTGTTGTCCTCCTGAGCAGATGTTTGTGCGTTAGCGAGGACCTGTGCCTGGAGCACAGCAGAGTGCTTTGGAGTTGCTGTGCAGTGGCATGCCCCGATCATTTGAGCAATGGTGGGCTCAGGATCAGAGGGCAATGCACACAGTGCCTTTTTACATTCAGAGTTA
Source organism: Camarhynchus parvulus (assembly GCF_901933205.1). Classification (NCBI taxonomy): domain Eukaryota; kingdom Metazoa; phylum Chordata; class Aves; order Passeriformes; family Thraupidae; genus Camarhynchus; species Camarhynchus parvulus. The sequence goes on from NC_044601.1 coordinate 42,227,156, forward strand.
GCATTTGAGACCGCCAACCGTTTTCTTATCTCATTGCTGCTTCCAGTAAATTGTTCTTATCTCAGCCTTTTGCATCTCCAGTTCTTCTCTCCAACACACCCCAGGGTGTGAAAGAAACTAAATAGGAACAGTAGAGCAGAACCAAAAAACACAAAAAAACAAACACAAACAAGCAAACAAACAACAACAAAAAAAAAACCGCCAAAATTAAAAAAACCCAACAAACAAAAACCCAAAAGAAGCAGGAAAATAATAGATGCATAAGGACAAAAAATGACATAACTGAGAAAAGGATGATCATAATTGGTCAAAACAAGACTCCCTGAAATCCACTGATATATTTATTTTCCCAGATTAAGCATGGAAGGCAAGTTTTTGGAAGAATTGGATTTCTATAGTCCTGCTTTCTGACACACAGTATAACTGCTGATTGCAGTCCTGTTAGAAGATGGAACACCAGTCTGCTATTCCTTCACAAAAACACTAATTGTAGGAAGAGGTTGCCATTGCAGCAAGTAGCTTTATTCCCCTTTGGGCAGAGTAGATGCCAAAAGGAAAAAGCACTCCAATTTTTTTCAGTATTCCTGTTGTCCTGAGTAGAAATGTACAGATAAATTCCATCTTGTCTGGTTGACTTTTTAGCTCTTCCATTTGTAACTCATAGTAATTTTTAATATTTTTTCTGACCCTTTTTTCCCCCTTTTTTTGTCATCTGAAGCTTGACAAAGTATTGTCAAGTCATTTATATCTGATACATGTTTTAACAAAAAATATGATCACTGATAGAAAAAAATCCACACTTAGGAAAAAATTTAAAAGGTTTGATCTTGCATAGTTACACAAGTGTATGCCCTCTTAGCAACCTCTCCTGAGCTGTGAGAAGCTGGAATAATTTTTTTTTTCATTGGGCTCTAGCACCAACCCTTGGACTGCTTAACTGATTTTTCAAGCTAAAGACATGTGGCACAATATAACCATGACCATCACAGAAGAATATAAAGCTACAAAGACATCAAAAACAAGTTGCACTTTGCACATAGGACCATTGTGGGAAAGGAGAGACTCAACTTCTTACTTTTTATCTGTGAGAAAAAATGTTGGTAGGTAGAAAGAGAAAAATATTATATTCCATATAAAATAAGAAGTAGCCATAGTGCAAACTCTAGTTAATATGGGAGTGAAATGACTATTAGAATATTAATTACTGGAAAAGTATCTGAAATATGCAAGAAATTATGGTAATAATTTAATTTTCAGAAATTTTGTGAAGTAAACAGATAAAATAAAGGCATTTTTGTAATAAATAGAAATATATTTGCACTTTCTACCAAATACCTATTCTGTATTTATTTCACTAAAAATATAAGTAATTTGACAGTCGTGGGTATTCAAAAAGCACAAAATATTGGCCACATTTCAGAACAGAATTGACCAATTTTGGAAGATGGTCAGCATCAAAACAGTGATTTTCATTGTTGTTTTTTCTAAGAATAGCTATACAACAAGTGTTTGTCACACTGTTCATTGTTATTTTTAAAACTGACATGTTATTTATTATAGCTTTGTGTATTATTTGTATCTTTCTCTGAATCAATACAAAGTGACACTCAGATGTAACATTTTGTACTTTCACAAGCCCAAGCACACACTGATAATATTTACTTAGAGGGAAGCTGGCAGATCCCCTCCCACCAAAAGCCTCCCTTGCTCCATCCAAATGTCTTTTCTATGGTCCTTTTTCTCCCTAGGCTCTTAAAACTGGCAAAGGGGAACACTGATTTTTTGGAAGGCGAGGATTTTGAGGAGCATGAGGATTTACTCAACCCATAGCAAGTGAACAGGACATAGTTCACATCCAGTACATCCTACTTCTAAATCTTCTGTCAGAACAAGTTCACCAGGTTCTGCAGGGCAGAGGAGTGAAATATGTAGTGATATATGACTGGGTGATTGGATGGGTGGGAGTAGGAACAGATAGACACTGGGGGACAGGGATGGGGGGCACAAAGAAAATTAGATTTTACATTAACTTTTAACTTGCTAAGAGTTTGTGATAAATTCCCTGGTAAGTATAATCATATGATTGACACTGTGTTGACTTCTGTAGGGTCTTCCTTAAGAAAAGGAATATGAAGAATCTTATTAATGAGAACAAGAAAAAATTACCATTTTTATATTACTTAATACCAAGTAATTTACTTCATATTTTATTAGGCAGCCAAACAAAAACATTTGGCAGATGGCTCAAGGTACCCAGAGGGAAAGTTGTCAATCTTTTTTATCTGCATGATTTTCTGAACAGGACTAAAACTTCAGATGAGTAAAATTATTTTACAAGGAAATAGAACCCTTAAAGCTGTGATTCTCAGATTGTTTTAGTTAAACAGGCTGTTGGAAATTCTCCAGTTTTTGGACAGACTATTTCACTGAACATTTAGTTGTTTTGTTGACAAATATTACTATTCATATACATTTCCATATACATTAAAATTGCAGAGCCTTATACTTCTTTAAATTATCTTACTACCATGCAGGTTTTTTTGCATCTCTTCATCCATTTTTCATTTCTTCTGTTATTTCCTGCTAAATAATTGCTGAAATGCTCAGGCTAATTTATAAATAAATATTCTTAGAGAAACATGACACATACTCCTTGATACTGGTCATAAATTTAAAATGTAAGGTAATAAATTTCCAGGTTTTATTATCTACTTCTTAGTAATGGGTGACCTGAGTTTAATTATTTGTTTATTTCATATATGACTGAATGGGTTAATGAGATATGTCCAGGACAGCAAAATGATTCTATTATTTTGATTTCAATGCCACTACTGCTTTTTATTACTTTAGGTGTTTCTGAGTGCTAAGTCCCATTTTAGAGTGCATATTGCTTACCTTGATTAAGAATTGCTTAGACAAGGAGGTATAGACTGTATTAGCTAGTACTCCTCACCCAGTGTTTTCCCTACCAACGTGTCTAGGCTGTTTCTTTGGAAAGACATATTTCTGGCTTTTAATTTTTTTCTACAGAATACAAAACTTCTGTTGGAATAGTAAGGAGAGTTATGTGGTTTTGTTTCTGGAGGCTCCTTATAATTACATTATATTATGTTTTAAAAAGCAGCTGTCATTCAGACAAGGAAGTGTGATTGTGCTCTTACCTTCTGCAAATTTTTCAGAGGCTGTATTTCTAGCTCATGGAAACCTTAATCAAGTAAAAAACAGATGTGCTTTGATCCTATTATTTATTTCAACTTTTTTGACAGATTACCAAAGACAGAATTGCATAATGCCATTTTGCAATTGGTTAACGTAAGCACAGAGATGATACATTTTAAATATTTGCACTTAGGGAGGCTAATATATTAGCACTGTTAGAAGATAGTGATCTTTAATGTTCCCATACAGCAGTAGTAAATTAACAGGCTAGCCTTAATTAACTAGATGTACATAGGAAAGTGAAGATAGATTAATCCATGGGTAATGGGTATAGAGTGCTATAAAAGCAGAGGTAGTATGAAACAATATAATTTTCAGAAAAGAGTACTATGGAAATTAGGACTTCTTGCTTCTGTTCATCTGTTACTTAACATTTTGCCATGTCATCCTTTGGGAGCGTGGCTGTAATGAGAAAATTATATGAGATGGTGTGTTCTTTCTTTATCATAAATATGTTGAAAAACAGCAAGCGAATTGTTAGTAGCATCTGAGATTTCTCAGCTTCCCTCATCATTGTGTATGACTATGCTAATTTAATTACCTATTGGCTATCTTTACATCCAAATCAACTGAAGAACTGAAAATCAAGAAATTAAGATTTAGGATTTTCTCTGCAGTCTTATCCAGTCTCTAGACATATGCATTAGAATATATTTTTAGAATATTTAAGATTGCTGATTTTTCCCTAGGATGCCTACTTTATTTAGTAAATAGGTAGATATTTGACTATTTTTTCAGCATTAGATTCTCTGTTACTCCTAACTCACTCTCAGTTTTTTCTCTTATTCTTTGCCACTGGCCAGTCCTGTTGCAGTTTCTATTCTGATGGAATAACCAGCTGCTTATTCCATCACCTTTCTTCCACATAAACCATATTGACAATGACCAGCATTTCCTATCAATCTGTCAAGTAGATATTCCAAGCTGCATTTTTCATTTTCTTGTTGCAGTCTGTCTTCCCAATTGCTCCCCCAAAGTCTGAGCATTTTTCCTTCTCCATATGAGTCAGGATATTGCCTTACCACATTGCACTAAAAACCAAAATTCTGGATTAGTTGAAGTTCATTTTCTTGAGTTTAAATCCTGAAGAGAGTCAAAGTATGTTAATGCAGTACTGCACTGAATCAACATTAATGCATGCTCTGTGGCCAGAACTGCAGAATCATGGCTGTACAAATCATGTGCCATCTCTGGGGGACCATAAATGAATGGTGAGTCATGGTCAGGTAAAGCATGCTTACTGCATTTGGCATGTTTACAGGAACTATGGCTGCTGCATCTTAAGAAGTCTAGTAAGTGTGTGTGACCTAGTCCTTTTAAGGAGCTTATATTGTAACTGTGTTTAATAGTTTTTACTTTCTTTTTTTTCATTTTGTTTTTTTTTTAAGCAGGAACAGCAAAAAGATATCTAATACCACAACCAGGACATTGCAACATCTTACTCTTTTCTAAGTTATATGTTAACTAAGATATTATGTAACATTAAAGTATTTATTCACTTTTGATTTCAGAGACTAATTCTTCAGTAATGGTTCAGTCTTGATCTATATTTACGAGTTCAGGTAGATATGTTCACTAGGAGTTTGAAAAGTATCACATACTCTAACCAACTGCAAATGGTCAAGAAGATAGCTGAACCAATCTTGGCAGCTTCTAGTTTGTTATCAGAAGAACCAGTCCCATTTCTTTCATTCCCCTATCCTCACTATGCAGAGCCACTTCCTAGCTTGTACTGCCTGTGATATTCATCTCCTGTGATCATTTGGTAGGTTAGCAAAACTTATTCATCAAAAAAAATCACCCCTCTTTTTAGGATAGACACAATATAATGAAATCTTATCTTGATTCATTCAGGAACTTCTGCATTTATATGGACAAATCCATGTATATGTAGGCATAGTCAGACTATGACCAAACACAGTGCCATAACTGATTGTAGGCCACCTAGAGCCAGATAGAAAGTATGTTTTGACGGAATCACTTGCTGCATTTGCAGAACTGGTTTAAATAATCCCTTAAAATCATCAATCATTACAGTTCTGAAAGCAACAGCTTTCTTTAAGCAGATGAGGACTCAGAAACTCCCCAGAAAGGTAAGTTCCCCTAAAGAACTGCAGGATTTCTTCTTGATACAAAGATACAAAGATGAAAGAGATTTGCCATATTGGAACTTCTCTGATTTATAGAGAGAAATTCATAGAATTTTAACTCAAACAGTGACAAGGAAAATGGCTTTGTAATAGATTTCCTTTTACTAAGAGATCTTGTTCAAACCCTCAAAGACAAGCAGCTGTGACCCAATCTTACAACAGGAGGAGGATTTTTATTCAGTGTTTTTCAAGATGAGTGATGGTTTCACTAATATCTTTTGGACTGATAATCTAGATAGACATCTAGGATTTGAGATTTTTTTTGAAAGAAAAATTTTTGCAACATGTCATCTCAGCAGTTTGTATAGGTGTGCTAGCTGAAGAACAAACAAAGGTAAAGATAATTCCCTTTCTACTCTAAAAATAACAAAAAAATTCTATGCATATACAAAATCTAGTCTTCTGAAAAAACAAGTCTCAACTTTTAGATTTCCTGAATTTGCAAAATCTGCGTATTCTGTTGTGTAATACCTTTAACTCCTAGATAAGAATAAGAGGTCAGATGTTTATTTCCCAAAGAATATCTCGGTACCTTGTCATCATAGTGCACCTGTTAGGGTCAGGAGTATACAGGTCTCTCTGTGCCAGGGAGAACTTTTTTATTGCCTAATAAAACTAGATTAGGCAAGAGAAATTCTTGTCATGCAATGTCTATTACAAAGGTATTCATAATAGATAACACCTCCTGATATAATTACATAAGCATTACTCTTATCATATAGTCATATTCAGTATTGAAAAGCCAATGGACACAAATAACATGATAAAAGGTTAACATACACAGTATTAAGTAACTGAATTTGCATTCAAGGTCTATCAAGCTTACCTTTGAACCAACTTAAAAAAGAGCAAATGGCAAAAAAGAGAGACTAGAAAATCACCTATGCAGCAGCAAATAATTCTGCCTTTGTAAGAAATCCAGTGCAGCTCCTTCTGCCCTTTGTGGGAAGGTTTATAGAGGACATTAGTGGGCTTTTGTAAGGATTGACAGTGATAACAGGGAAAATACCCCATGTATTTTATTGTAATTTGAGTTTTTAGGAAGGAGAAGTGTTTGCCATAGACTGAGCAGCAGCTGCCCTGCTTGGCTATGTGTCAAGGAAGTGTTGGGCAGTTCAGTTAGGCACAGCATCAGTGAGCAAAGTGGCAGATGGAGATCAAAACAGTGATGGTTGGAGTTAATGCTCTTTATCTCTTCTGTGGAAATACCCAACTCCAAATATAAAAGGACTTGAAGTATGAAAAAGATTTAAAAGAGGTTTAAAAGGTTGAAGGATTAAGAGATTTTTTTTGCCAGAGGACTGGATTATTAAGGGGGGTTAAGAACAATTTAAAAGCCTGGCTTTTAAAATTATTCTAGGGCAAAGCCTACAGAGGGTCCCCACCTAACCATGTGATTGTTACAGGAGAAAGTCCAGACACCAAGTGCACCTCTGGAATCTACTGACCCTGACCAGGCTCACCCAGGGCACGGACACACTGCTTGTGAACCAAGGTCTCCATTTCACCATGGCCCTGGACCCTCAGCTGTCTTGCCCTGTGTTGGTCTCCAGCCTTGTCTGGCCCTGCTAGCTGGGCAGACCTCAAACCCACTTGGTAGCTAGTTTTCCTCCTGAATGTAGCTCTCAGATGTCCATTGCCACTGTCTTTATTCCTGTCTGCTGTATGGATTTCAGATTGAAGATGAAACTTGGTCTGTTGTCCTACCTGTAGTCTCATTTCCTTTTGCTCTTGCCTGGACCTGGTTCATCTCTTGCCTGGGACTGTCAATGGATCCTACTACCAACACCTGGCTCACCCTGATATGATTATACCTGTGGGACCATGCCCTGGAGTTGCTCTTTACTCCTGGAACACCTAGTTGGAGGGAAAAGCAGGACTGTGGTGCTCTCTGACAGAGGAAATGCAAAAAACAAACTAATACCTAGTACCTTAAAAACTTTCTGACACTTGCTTTCTTCAGCATTTGTCCACACATTAAATGGAATTAGAATGGCTTTACTCCAAGGTTAATAATATTCATGGATACTTACATGTATATTCAGTGACTATCCCCAGTCTGTTGGAGTTCCTGCTGACTAGAAAATAGGAAGGATAACCATTTTAGAAAATATGAAAATAAGGAAGACGCAGTGAACTACAGGCCAATCAGTGTCATCTCATGGTCTCAGCAAGTCCATGGAGCAGATCCTTGTAGAAACCATGCTAGGCCTCATGGAGGACAGGGAGGTGATTTGTGACAGCCAGCATGGCTTCACTAAGGGCAAATTGTGCCTATTTGGAAGCCTTCTATGAAGGATTATAGCACTGGTGGATGAGGGAGGAACAACTGACATCATATACCTGGACTTGTACAAAGCATTGGACAGTGTCCTGCCCACCATCCTTGTCTCTGGACTGGAGACACATGGACTTGATGGATGAATCACTCAGTGGGTGAAGGAATTGGCTGGACGGCTGTGCTCAAAGAGTTGTGGTCAACTGCTCAATGTCCATGTGGAGACCAGTGATGACAACACCAATCTGTGTGGTTCAGTCAACACGCTGGAGGGCAGGGATGCCATCCACAGCAACCTGGACAGGCTTGAGAGGTGTGCCTCTGTAAACCTCTGGAAGTTCAATAAGGTCAAGTGTGAGGTCCTGCACTTGGATGAGAGGAATCTCAAACACAAATACTGTCTGGGCAAAGATAGATTGAGAGTAGCCCTGAAGAGAATGACTTGAAGGTGTTGGTGGACAAGAAGCTGCGTTGTTCTTTATGTATTGACAGCCATAGTACTTTTCAAATATTATTTTAAACAAAGAATCATGTTACAGATATACTTTCAGAAGAGAAAAAAAATCTTTGTTAAAGATGTCTCAAATTAAAAGGCAGCAATGCAGCACAAACCCAAACCTATTTACAGTTACACTACAAATCCATAAACAGGAGCAACCATGCAGATAGTAATTTAAACTGCTAAAAACTTTCTTTCTTTTGAGGAATTTCTACAGAACAAATCAGAACACAAGTCAGCATATGTTGGACTGTCTTTACTGATACTCACATTTTTTTCTTTTGTTTTACTTGTTGAAATGTCCTTAATATTATGAGTGCTTTTCACTACTTTAAGGAATTGTAGATAAAGGAAGAAAGGATTATAATATGACTGCTTTTGAAGAGTAAACTATTTATTCAATTAAGAGTTTACATGGATCAGCTGAATGAATTTGGGGGGAAAAAAAGTGCATTAAGGACTACTAAAGGCAGAAGGATTCAGTTACCAGGATGGTAGCCAAAGTACTGCAGATTGGTATCAGTACATCTTTTTGCCTAGTCTTGTGTTTCACCTTAGGTAGCTGCCACTGGCCAGAATCAGAAATTGGTTATGACTACAGATAACACTGTAATCTGACCCAGTCTCTATGTTCTGGCGTACAGTGGTGCAGAGGCACATCAGCTGGCATAGATTTCCCTCTATAGGAGGGAACTGGAGTGAATCTTAAAAGAATACAACAGAATTTTCTTATTCTGATAATTCATTATCTTAAAAGAGGACAGAAGGATAATTCCATCACCACCCATGAACCTTGCAGTATTAGAACTGCAATAGCTCTTTTATCTAAATCACAACTGGTGTCAAGACATTCAGAGAAAGCTTAAAAATATCAATGTTAGAGAAAGTACATATAACATGTCACTTTGATTTAAAGGGTATAGGGCACTCCTTTTAAAGTCTAACAAAACTGATGTCCCAAAAAGTTACATAGCAGCTCACGTGGTCAGCTCATCAGGCAAAGACATTTGCACCTCTGAGCTTTGTGCAAATAGCTGTGATAATAGCAAGATGCAGTTTCCTAATCCTTTCTTCTCTTCCAAGAAACCTCCTTTCTTCTCCTGATATACATGAAGAAAACAGCTGGGTTTGTTGGCTATGTATTTTGAAGTGATACATTTATTCAAGGCTACAAGACTAGCTAGCTTTTCTTGATTTGATATCAAAGCACTAGTCACCTTTGATATCCAAGCTTCACTTTCTATTGCATCTTCTGTTCAAGATTCCTATTTTGCTAGCTAAGGCAATAAAGAATAGTTTTCAAAAAGGTGCTAAAGAGCTGTCTAACTGATCAAGCACATAAACCAGGCTAGTATCTCTATCACAGTGATTACACATAGCCCATGCTAAGCTGAAGTCTGTGCTGAGGTTCTGAATAAAAAAAGCATTATCCATAGAGTGGCTTAACAAAGCACTCCAGATGTGGTGCTTTCCAAGGTGAAGTGGGCATACCTTGACATTACTGTGTGGGATACCTCTCCAGTCTTCCTGCTCCAATGCATAGTTTTCAAGTTGAACTAAATCTGGATTAGCTCTGGAAAATGAAGAAATATGGATAGAAAAGATATTGTTTGGGATGCTTCTCTATTTCCTCAGACTTTACTTCCTAAAGCACTACAGATAGCCATAAAACTCTGACCTCACATTGAAGAAACAATTCCGGCAAAGTTACAATTTTGAGTGAATTGACTGTAATGTCTTGTGTGAAATATCATCCTGATACTACCTGACAGAGAAAAGGGATAAATTTTTAAGGACATTTATTATTTGAACATAGTCTGAAAGAATATTTGAACACAATCTCCAATTTTTTTCAAAAAGCATTAGATTCACTTTAAAAAGGAATTACGTAGGTACAAAGTCATAATGGGAATTAATTTGTTACAATCATGGTTTTAATGCATTTTACTAATATTTCTATTTCACTTATATGATTTCAAGATAAAACCTACAGCAAAGTTTTAATGTCCTTCCTGCTACTATCACATTTGTAGAGAAGCAATATATATAAATAGAGGAGAAAAGCAACATATATTTGTATTTTAATAACTATCAGTAAAGTCAATACTGGATTTGTATCATGAACCCTTGCAGCAAGCAGCTTTGCTGTTCAAAGCAAACTCCATCTCACTTAATTTGGGGATCTCTGATTCTGAAACCAGGGACTCAAATCATTACTCCAAATACATACCAGCATAAATTTGTGAGGGCCTTTTCCTTTAAAATACAGTATTTATGGTAGCTCAGATTATATCAGAGAAGTAATTTCATGTTTACTACAGGAATGGAGAGCTTGCATGAATCAGTGATCTTTGGTGCAAAGTAAGCCCACTTTTAGGTTCCAAAGTAGTGATCAGTTATTTTTCTAAATTCAGGAGGCAATAGATCTGTGATACAATTAAGATTAAATTAATGAACATCTTGGATTTTTTTCTTTCATTGTTATTTTATTTAAATGTTGATTCAAATATATATCCTCAATGTGGCAACTCTGGGGTTAGTTCTGGAAGATGAAGAAATGTGGGCATCTGTTTATAATCAAACACACAAGTTTGTAACTATGATCATATCATCCTCAGAGAGACACAGAACTGAAAGATGGGGGAAAGTAGGTTCTAGTTACCTCTCTGCTCCCCAGGACTAACATCACCAAAAGTTAAAGGAGTAATAAACACAGACACACAGATACACACGCCCCAGTAACAGCTATGGACAGTGTGTTGCTCATCCTACAGCTCGCCGCTCGAAAGCAACTCCACGCTCTGCTAAGGAAACACAAAAACCTTTTTCTCCTATTCGTTTTGTGAACGAAAGCTCTGTCTACTGGGAAAATGTCCTCCGCGGCGTGCCCGTAGGCCGGGGCAGAGCCGGGTCAGCGCGGCAGGGGATGCTCGGCGCGGCCTCCCCGCGGGGTCACGGCCGGGGGCGGGCGGGCAGGTGGCGGCGGGCGGGCCGAGCGCGGCACCGCCCCGGGGCCCCATTGGCGCGGGCGGTGGGGGCCGCGCCGCGCCGCCCCCGCTCACAAGTGCGAGCGCCCGGCGGTGGCCGTGCTGTGCTGTGCTGGGCTGGGCTGGGGGCATGCAGAGCTGCGGGCGCTGGTGGGGGGCGGCTGGCGGCCCGCGGGGCGCCGCACCTGTGGGCGCCGCCGGCGGCGGGGCAGCGGCGCTGGGGTGGCGGGGAGGCGGCGCGGTGCATCGAGCAGCTCCTGCCGCGGCACGATGACTTCTCCCGGCGGCACATCGGGCCCCGGGAGCAGGAGAAGCGGGAGATGCTGCGAACCGTCGGGGTGCAGGTAGGCGCCGTGCGGGGCGGGAGCTGCGCGGCCGGACCCTCCCGGTGCGGGCTGTGCAGCCCCGCGCGAGCTAACCACGGCGTGCGGGCGCTTCTTGCAGAGCGTCGAGGAGCTGATGGACAAAACCATCCCGGCCAGCATCCGCCTCCGGAGGCCGCTGAGGATGGATGACCACGTCTGTAAGTGACCGCATGGCCCGGGGTGCTCCCGGACTCCCCGCGACCCCTTCCGGCCGCCAGTGGGGGCGGGGGGCACTCGGGGTGCGCGCCCCCTGCCCCCCATGTCCCCCTGACACGTGTAGCGGTCTGATCTTACCGCCCGAGCAGAAGTGCGGGGTAAGACTTAAACACGCGTAGCAGCACAATCACCGACACTTCATTCTTCTCCGAACAACTCCGTAGATGAATTTGGCTGCTGCTGTCCTCTCGGAAATCGGTAGGAAAATATGTGTAGCAGACAAGGGCTGCTCGAAAACTCGCTTTGGAGGTCAAGTGCTCCATTGATTTTACTTTGTCCTAAGAGCCTAACGTGTAGGGAAAAGTATGACTAAAAATCGTCCCCTTAATGTGGACTGAGCCACTGTCTTTTTGTGGTTCTTGTGTATCTGCAGGATTTCTTTGTTATTCCTCCTCCCTGACACTCGGCCCCCCCCCCAATAATAACCTGCATATCTTAATAGCATGAAAAGTCTTTGTCTCTGTAGTATGGATACACAGTAGACTAATGGCCAGAATTTAAATTTCATTGAGTGTTATGGGTAAACTGCGGGAATATTAAACATCTGAGTCAGCTATTGTGCCACCACAGTAATTCAGCAAATTGCTGTAGGAAACTTGATGTGACTTCATGAGGCTTTAGATATTAACGTTTTTAAGAGTTAGCAAGCGCAGTACAAAATTTTTATCTGCGTAACTGCACTTCTGCGCAAAATCTGTGACAATGATGCTGGAAGTCCTGTAAGTGAAAGAAACACATTAAAATCCCCAATGCTAAACAATTACACTAAAACTAACAAGGCTCAATGGCCATTCAGATATGGGATCCGGCTACATCAGTATTAACTTCATTTTTGTGTCACAATCCTTTGCCTGATTTGTAGAAAACTTGCTGGCATTTTCTCATTGCTCATCAGTGTGCTGTAATTTGAGTGTAAACTTCAGGCCTGCAGCTCCGGTGAGGTTCCTGGCCAGTTCAATCTAGTTACTCTGAGATGACATCACGCATGAGAGGCAGCACCACAATGAACAGCCAGGAAAACTAGACCCTGAAAAGACAGAGTCTAGCCAGGAGGGATACAGCAGGGAATGATAGTTTCTACCTCTAAAATGTTTTATCAGTACAATGGTGTTTTATTCTTTTGGAACTTTCTGTTTAGTTAAAATGGGGAGAGGCTGGGTAGAAAAGCAGAATTTAACAGCCTTCTTCTGTCTGTATAACTGCTGAAAGTAGTGCTTGGCATTTTCCTTATGGCTAATGTGTTTTAATCAAGGTATTCCCTGACTAAGAAGTGATTTTCACTAACCTCAAAGACAAAAACTTTTTAGGTTACTATATTTTTAGGTCAGTAGAAGGAGTGAAATGCAGTTTGTCACTAATAATTATGCTTTAGAAGCCCTTCCAATTTTTTTAATAATTAGTTTTTATTATTAATTAATATGATACTCTTACAAAATTTTTACAGGGTAGTGGGCACTAAAAAACTAAACTGGTGGCATCAGCCTAAGTCACAATCTTGACGCAGTGCTCAAATGCTGATTCTTAGTAATTGTGAGTGTATGTCTCCTACACAGTGGTGCGTTAGTGGATGTCCTGTTGTAGGCAATTTCTCACTGTGTAACAGGACCTCATTAGTTAACAGTGTATTTAGTTCACTGGCATTTTGCTCCACTTGCTATGCTGTTCTTGTTCCCTTAGAGTAAACTTTGAAAGAATGTAACTGTGATGCAGAGTCTCACATTGCACAGCATGCTACAGTGAGTTTTCAAAAGAGATGCTTGCATGAGGTACAGAAAACCTTTTTTTCTGTACATGACTGTGTTTTTCTTCTGCAGCCAGTGTGCTGGACTGCCTTTTATAGCTTAATGTGTAGTTGTTTGTCACTAGTTTTCCCCTGAACTGGTAGCAGAAATTTCCACAGCTTTTAAAAGAAAGGTTTAAAGCCTCAGCTTAAAGTTGTGCAACATCACAATGAACACACACACATCTTGTACCCATCACATTGTAATCTGAGTGAAGCTTGCTTTCATATACTGTTAGAACACTTTCCAATGACCAGGATGGTATTTTTTATGTAAGGATGGGACATTATTTCTCTATCATATGCCTTTTACTAAAGGGAATTAGCAAAATTTGGCAGTGTCATGAAAACTGTATTATATTTTAACTTAACCATTTGTTTTTATTTGCATGAATGCTCTCACACATGGAAAGAGAGAACAAAACAAGGCAATGCAAAACATGTTATTCAATGAGCTTCAGCATTTATAAAATTTATATTACAAATATAGCAATTTCCACTTGTCTTTATAATTCAAAAATGTAATCATAGTGACTCCACAAATTGGAGTGCAGCTGAACAAATGAGCTGTACTAGAGCTACTCCTTTATAGTAACAAACACAGCTGAGCTTACATTGAAGTCTCATTGAAGTCAATCCTTACAGATAGAATTAGACGTGTAGTTCAAGAAAACCACACACTCACCATAAGAAGCATGTCTGTGTATCACGGGTCTCTGCAATTACATTTGGGTGTTTTGGAAAGCTTTCATAGCTGTAGACCTCATCTCAGGTGTGTATATCTGATGTGTACATTTGATATATAATCTTCAAGTTTTCTAGTGTGTGTCACTAGAAAAGATCACATTACAGATCCTTCCATTGATAATCTCACAAGTTGTCCAAAATAAGGAAAATGAATCAAATGCAATAGCAGTAAAGAAAAGAAAAAAGAGGCTCCTGTGGATGGAGTTTGTGTTAAAGAGCTTGTTTGTATGGCATTGCATATTCTACTGATGATAAATAAAACCTCTGATTACAGTAGAAGCACACTCTTTTTGTGTTGTCTTTCCTAGACATTTTAGCACAGACCTACTCTTCAGTGGAAGAATGAAGGTTCATTATTCCCTGAAGAACATAATATGTATATAGAGAGAAAGTCTTTAACCTTTTTTACCTGGACATTTCCTGAGGGCAGGTAGGCTGGAAAGCTCTGCAGAGGGGTCTGGACAGGCTGGATCATGGGCCAAAGCTAGTGGTGTGAGGCTCAGCAAGGCCCAGTGCTGGGTCCTGCCCTTGGGTCACACCAACCCCAGGCAGTGCCACAGGCTGGGGCAGAGTGGCTGCAAAGCTGCCCCAGGAAAAGGACCTGGGGGTGCTGGTGACAGCAGCTGAACATGAGCCAGCAGTGCCCAGGTGGCCAAGAAGGCCAATGGCATCCTGGCCTGTGCCAGCAATAGTGTGGCCAGCAGGAGCAGGGCAGGGATTGTCCCCCTGTTCTTGGCGCTTAAGTTGTGAGGCCAGAATTTGAATTGTGTGTTGTTTTGGTTCCCTCACTACAAGAAAGACACTGAGGTACTGGAAAGTGTTCAGAGAAAGTCTACAAAGCTGATGAAGCAGTGGTGCACAAGTCCTGTGAGTAGCAGCTGATTGAGTTGGGGTTGTTCAGGCTGGAGAAAAGGAGGCTCAGGGGCGCATTATCGCTCTTTACTGCTGCCTGAAAGGAGGGTATAGCTGGGTGGGGTTTGGCCTCTTCTCCCAGGAAGCAAGTGACAGGACAAGAGGAAATGGCCTCAAGCTGTGGCAGAGGAGGTTCAGCTTGGAAATCACGAAGAATTTATTCACTGAGAGAGTGGTCAGGCATTGGAATGGACTGTGCAGGGAGGAATCATTCCTGGAGGTGTTCAAGGAACAACTAGACGTGGCGCTTAGTGCCGTGGTTTACATGATAGCGTGGTAATCAGTCAGAGGTTGGAGTTGATGATCTTGGAGATGTTTTTCGACCTAAATGATTTCATGATCTGTATTTCTTAAATCTGAATGACTAGCTGTTCTGGTAAATGCCAAGCTTTGATGGTACAAGTGCATCTACACTCAAAATGCTTTTTCAATAATTTTTAGTGTCATCTGTATTGGCAGATTTTTTCCTTGTACTGCCATTGTCAGTGATGGAGGAGAGAAGGACTGTAGCTTGTGCTAAGAGGTTTCTGAAATAAAATCCTTTCTTTGGTATGAAAGATGAAAGCATTAGCTATGTCCATTTTGGGACTAAAAAAAAAGCCATTTTAAAAGTGTCTCTTGCCATGAGTCCACTGACTGTGTTGTAAAACCTCCTGAACATGCCACTGAATTCCAGTAGGAGTGAAATAGCAAAATGTCTGATTTCAGCTAACAGTAAATTTCAGTCCTGTACCTGAACTAATTCTGGAAGAGGGGCTTTTTTACAGTCAGATTTTTCTGCAGATACAGTTAAGGAAAAACTTAATTTTGGCATGTAACTTCTATTCAGTCAGTATTTACAACAAGGCGAGACATCTGTTTGATTCTTAATTGGGATCAGCTGGTGTTACAGAGCTTTATTCCCAGGGTTCAATGAGGAAACTTGAGCAATCAGCCTTTCTTTAGGTATTGAAGGTGCTTTAGCACATATGTCGTGATTGACCCATTTGAAATAAAGGAACATACTATCTTCTATGACTAATCTATATTTTATCCCTACAAACCTACTGTCTGTGTCAGTCACAGTTATCCCTGCAATGCTGCCATGGTATGTCCATCTTTATATGTAATGGATAGGTCTTGTGCATATGTTTGTTATTTCTGCTTTCTAGTTCAAGAATTGAATTTTTTAAAAGGTTGAATTAAACAAATACTTCTGTGAACTCCACCAGTTTTTTTCCTCAAACATTCCCATGTACATTCTCAAATTTTAGAATTTGTCAGCATTAGTTCCTAAAATCTCAAGAATGCAATTGGGCCTCCAGTCTAAGCGTTATTAGAAGCAATACTGTTCAGAAGCAGTTACAATGTAATAAAAACTATTTGTGTCTCCAAATTAGCAGCTCCTTTTGCAGTGAATCTTCTATAATAGGATTTTATATTTTAAATGCCAGTTAAAAATTAATTCTGGGTGAATTTATAATCATGTCCTAATGTTGGACAGGATTTTAGAGCTAATTTATTTAGTAATTTCAGGTTCCCTGCTGCTGGTGTCCAGGCAGTACGATTCAGATGCCTGTGGCAGGGGTAATTGTTACCCTCCAGAGTGTTGCCACACATAGTGCAGAATCTGCATTACCACCCAGGGCACTTTGCTCCTCACACACTTTCAGGCTGCTGCTCTTTTTTTCACAGGCAGCAGCCCTTGTGGGCTGAACAGGGAAAGGCATCCTGTTTTACTCAGCCTGCCCCTGCTTTTGGCTCCTGGCAGCATCAGGCTGTGTGTGCTGGCCAGGGTGGCTGGCTGAGCACAGGTAGCTGAGTGAAAGGAGGGAGGGCAGGCACCTTGGCTTTCTGCCCTTATCTTGAAGCTGGGCACACAGCACCCGGAATATGCCTTCTGCTGTCCTACGGCTTTATTACTATGTGCCTGACCGTGCTTTGAACTATTTTTCTTCAATATAATCTGGTTTTGGGTTGCTTTTTTTAAAAGAGATTGAATTAAATACCTAATTAAGGGAAATAAATTAATCCCCCTTTTATCAGCAGTTCTAGGGATCTTGCTTCCTTGATCAGAGACTAGTTTGTTTTTTAAAGATCTGATACAAAGTGAATAAAAGTATATCAGACAAATAGTAACCTTCTTTTAGTGTTGCGTGGTTAAAGTTGTATAACTTGAATTGCTCCTTTTGTATTTTCTTCACTCTCCTTCTCTAGTGCCATATTTTGCAGGTATCTCACAAGTTCAAGGCAAGTTACTGTACTAACTACAAAAACAGTAGCAAAAATAACAGTTACATCACTTTGTGATCTGATAATTCAGTCCCTCTTACTATTTTTGTGATATATTCTGCCTTTGCTATCTGTAGATGTAGCAATCTGGAACTGCCTTTGCAGAACCTCTCAGACCCTCAGTAAGTTTTCTCCAGTTATGGGAAAGGAATACAGCAAAAGCAGTGGACATTATTCTGAGTACTGACTTTGATCATAATTTCTAATTAGTTGATGAGGGGAATAAAGATCAATTGCAGCGACTTTGCTGGCAATTTTTTTGCTGAACAAGGTTCTTAAAGAATTTTTATTGTACACCCAACAAAATGAGTCTATAGTAAAGCCATTTCAATCACTTTTTCTTAGAACACTGGAAACAAACAGCTGATTGTGACAGTGGCCAGGGTCCAACCGTTACTTAAATATAGTAAATTTTTCTTTCTGTTTTATTTCCCCATTTTGCATATTAGTTCTTAATCTCATTGCTGGGAGAATTAAGAAATTAGTAACACAACCAAAAATATTTCAAGCTATGTTTTTTAAACTATGTAATTAAAATTTTTAAGAATCCTTTATGTTTTAGTTTTAAATAAATTAATAAATATTTAGAATAATACAACATTTCCACTGCATATGCTCCAAGTTTTATACTTTATATATAGTGGAAAAAGTCTACTATTTTCGGAGTTGGTGACAGTCTTGGGGACCAAACTGGAAATGTAGCAACTTCATTATTAATTTAAAAATCAATTTTTAAACATACATAAGATCACTCTTGTGTTTCACATTCATCTGCCTTTGTATTAGCATTAGTTATTTCCAAATGATCAATAAAGAGTTAGGCCCCTTTCACAAATAACATTATGGGAATACACTGTTGAAACCTAGGCTCGACAGAGTGGGAAATAAGGCTGTTGATGGAGACAGACCCAGCTGAGTCTCTAGCCCCTACCCAAAGTTTGCTGTGGGGTCAGAGCAGATTGCTCAGGGCTTCACCCAGTCAGAACACAAAACCTCAAAAGGTGGAGTCCCTGGTCCAGTGCTGGACTGTCCTCCTGGGCCCAGCTGTCCTTGTCTCCAGCCTGAGCCTCTGGCCCTCCTGCTATGCATACAGAGCTTTTAAGAGCCCGGCTGTATCTCCTCCATCCCCTGCTGTTGGTGCTGGTGGTAATGGTAAGCATGGTTTGTTTCATTGCCTTGCTCTCTGGTCTTTGGACTCCAGCTTCTGTATTAACTTCTCTCACCATTACCTGCATCACTCTTACTTGAATTCAGAACCCTATCAGTGTAAAGTAAACACTGAATTAATGAAATCTTCATGGATCTATGTTTGGTCATAGGTGAGCCAGCCTAATAGATAAATCAGGGGCTATTGTTTTCCCTTATTCAGGACTCCAGTTATATTTATGAACTGTCTTCCTAAAGATGTACTGTGATGAAGTACTTCAAGGCAGTAGAAGGCAAAGGATAAGGAGTCTTTATCCCTGATCTCTTCAAAGAGACCTGTTAAATGTGGGAGATGTATTTTGAGCTGTACTGCTGCCATTGCCCTTGTAGTGACCAAAGGAGAAGGGAAGTAAGGTGAAGCAGGAGTGGAAGGAGTATGGCCTCCAATATTTTGCCACTCTGCTTAAAATCAACTGTGTAGCTGTCTTCACAGGTAGCTCATTAAAATGTGATAATTAAAAATATATTCAGTATTGAAACCTCTCAGTGTAGGTATTCTAGATGGAGTGTGGCTCTACTCTTAATCACAATCTCTACCTAAGCTGCTTGCAGCCTCTGTAGGCTTTTGGTTTTGTGCCTTCAATCAGTTTGCAAGCGGGTTTATTTCAGAGATCTCCAGCACAAGCTCAATGGCTGCATGTAGTTGTTAGCTACAATTGCAGAGAAATAACTCAAGAAGAAAAGCCCATTTGAGCAAACAAAGGAAATGTTATCTATCACATTGTGCAGTATTTGTGGTATGTGTTTACTGCAGAAACCACACTCAGTGCATTTTTGTGTGTGATATTGAGCTGGCAAGCAAGTTAAATGATAGCCAACTTCTGCCTTCAACTGCAATTTGGAATTAAACAAGGAAATTCATTACCATTTCCAAGAAATCACTGATGTTTGAATTATGCAAGAGCACAAGCCTCTGTCTGAAATTGCAACCAAACTGTCTTTCATCAAACTTTTTGCAAGTGGTAGAGGAAGGCCTCTATTATGTTAAAGCTTACTTAAACAAACAACTGCCTCTCTCTTACTAAAAACTCTGTGGGAAGAGTTCTGGGGAATGAAGTTTTTCACTATACTTTAGAAACTTTGCCCTGGACATTGCTGAGTTCAAACCTAACAAGCATATAACAAGTCTCCAGAAAAAAAAAATGCAGTTTACCGAAACTAAGAAATCAGTCTTCATACATTAGATCTAATGGTAACACTGAGTAAAAGGCAGAGAAGAAATGAACTTTGAAATGAGAACTGAACATCAGTTAAAAAACTCTGTGAAAGGTGTAATGTGACTATGGAAGGAATTAATTGAAAACCTGGAGATTTAAAAAAAAATAATCTTTATGCATGAAATGCAATAGCAGCAACTTGTGTGAAAGGAAAAAAACAAGTTTTGAAATCAGAGCTGAAGTTCTAATATCCTTGTTTGTGGTTGCTCTAGAAATTAATTCAAAACTTAGATAATTATTTGCCACTGCATTCTAGAAAATTAACTATTCTGACTTGATATCTCTTGCTGGAGTAACTTACAGAGAGAAAATAGATTTTGAGACATACAGGGCCTGAGGTATTCTAATTCTGTGATTTGTGGCATTATAGTACAAAGTGACATCTTCAAGTTGTGGTGCAGAGGGAACAGAACTTGGTGTAACTATCCCGTTACAGCAAACTCTGAGGTCAGATTTGGGGGAAGAATTGAAAAACATCTGCTTCCCTCACCCAGGAGGGTTGGCTTCCAGTTCATTTGGGTCTGTTAGGTTGGGCTGACCTATCTGTCTGTGTGATCTTAAGACTGACCATCCTTTTGCATCCTCAGCTACTAATATATTTTTAAAATACTGCTGTTTGGCAGATATTTGTAGCATTATTCACAGACTGCTAGGAACAGGTTGACTCAGTGTGATTTTTGCACTGCTTTCAGGACACTGAGAAGCAAGACCAAAGAGTAAACTATGGTTGGGGGAGAGAGGGAATGCAAATGCTTTCATTCTATGTATTTCAAAATCATTCTTTTGTAGTGTCTTCAAACTAGATTGACAGACTCATTTGAAAGTTAATCTCATTTGGAATGTCTTAACTAGAAATACTCTTATTATTTTTTTCTAAATAAACTGGTGAAGCATGCTAAAATTGAATTAAAAGAACTGTTCTGTTTTATCATTAATTTAGGGAAAATGTGAGGAAGTAAAGTTCTATGATACTAAGAAATTATTCCTGGGTGCTTGGTGTAAGCTCACTTTGTGCAAATATGACTCCGATAGAAACACTAAATGACAGCTGTGGATGGCAATGGCTTCAAGCAATGTAGATTCTGAAAGATTCAGCTAACAGAAAATGTTTCCTGAGATACTTTTTAGTACATGTGCAAGATGGGTCTCTTCTGGGTTGAATGTACATTGTATTTGTACAGAAAGAGCTCCTTCTGCCTACAGCTGTTTCTCTCACTATTCTTTCCACTTGCTTTGGAACCCTGTTATTATTCAGGTGTTGCATTTTCAAAATTCTGGCAGAATTTAAACTTCCCTAGAGTATTTTACCTGTTTGCTGCTTTATCTTTGCTGTTCTTGACTTGCACTTCATTCTGCTACTGTTTGTACTTGCACCACCAATGGTTTTTTTTACACTGGGGTAGAAGACATTTCGGTTAAAAACTGTTACTGTTACACCTAGCTGTAGCATTCTGACGTATTGTCTTTCCAATTAGGTGAAAACGAAATCCTTGAAACTCTATACAATATTGCAAAGAAGAACAAGATATGGCGGTCCTATATAGGCATGGGTTATTACAACTGCTCAGTGCCTCAGCCCATCGCTCGCAACTTGTTGGAGAATGCAGGATGGTAATGTAACACATTTTATTGTTAAATGTATATTTATAAGTACACATTTGTCCCACAAACCTATTTTTTTTACCAGAGCTTTCATATATTTGGTAAGGATGTGTATCCTACTGTGTAGAAACTGTGTTGTTCATGCTAAAGCTTAAAATTTACTTTAGAAGATGTTCTTTTTTGTAAAATGTGCCACTGGTTTTGTGACTTCTATTTACAGCTCCTATATATTATGAACTAATACAAAATTACATGTTTGTTTTAAGGAAGTATAGAGACTTACCTCTTAAACGAAAGTAATTCTTTCCTAACTTTTGCCTAACTTCAAACCAGTCCCTCCTCCACTGGTGTACACAATTTGGGTGGAGGTAGTTAAATACTATGCAATACTATGATCATGGTTTTGTGATGAGGAAGTAAGAAACTTCTAAGGAAGTAGAAAATTCTAAAGTCTCTTCTCTTAGTATATCTTTCTTGGTTTTGGTTTTTTTTTGAATGTTTACCCATAAAGTGAGTTCTTTCTTGTCTGATCAAATAATTCTTTGGTGAACAGCAGTGACATTGAACTACCATAATAAGATTATTCATTTATGAAAAGGCTGAGAATATTGTACTTGGTTCAGATCATCCAGTTGACAATTTGGTTTCTAAAGAATTGTATCAGGAATGATGCAACAGGAAAAGCTAAATTTCATGCAGACTCTCCAGCAGCCTGAATGTCATCCTGCATTTTCTCATTTAGTTTACAAGTTCCCCTATCACCAGTCACTAGAATGCTTCTTTTATACTGTATTAAAATGAGTTACTTTACTTACATTACTTTATTCCTGAGTAATTTTTATTTTAGTAAAATCAGTATTTAAAGGTTTTATATATATTTTAAAAAGCCCAAACAACAAAAACCCCACAATGAACAAAAGGATCATATTACTCAGTGCAAAAAGTCATTATTACTTAGATGTTATGTGTTTTTTATACTTTGGGTTGCCATAAATGGGTCTACATATCTGTAGACCTCTAAGTCTTATTTATTTTTAGATTTGTTGGCTCTATTTGCATCACTGGTGGAAAAGCTGCAGTGTTTGAAGTCAAGGAATCTATGAAATACATCTATGCAAGGTTTTATTTGGCCTTATCCTTGTTCACTTTTTGCAACATATGCAATCTAAATATTTCAATACAGTACCAGGAAACAAATTATTGTTTGGTAGAAGCAAAGACAAGAATAACTAGAAAGTAAGTGGAACAAAATGAACTGCAGACATTTCAATCCTAAAAAGTTATATAGTGTTAATGAAACAACGTTTGTCCAGAAATCTGATCTTGCACTGTCCAGTAAAGTCAAACTAAATGGCTAAAAGTTAAACTATTAGATGGCTAATGTGATGGCTAAAATATTTGTTGGAGAGAAAGCATATATGTGTGTGTGCATGTGTGCTAAAACAACTATGCAGGCTTTATGGAAGCTGTTTAAGAAATCGGACTTCTTATTTCTGCTGAGTGTGTAACAATTTCCATGCTGACACGCTTCACATTGCAGCTCCAAGGGAAATACTACAAGCTCAGGGTTATTGCATCTGGTCTGTTCTGTCTCCCTTACATAACTTGTGTTTGCTTTGCTTGGCATTTGTTAGAGCAACTAGAAGTCTCCCAAAGTTCAACTTACTTGATTCCTTTGCCCCCAGACATTAAATGTGTAAGAATACAAACATGTACGAAGCATGGTACATCCTTGACAGTCTTTCACATCTCTAGTGTAAATTATTAAACTTGTTAGTTAGTAACATTCAGAATGTAATGAAAGCATTGCATTCTGAAAATAGCTACATACTGTGCAATAATTACTTTTAGAGAGTTTGCTTTTAAATTACTTTAAAAAGTCACTTACCATGTAGTATAGATTCAGGCAGAACACAGAATGCAGACTAAAGCCAGATATTTTATTTGAAGAACTTGTAGAGAAGTAGAATCAATTAAAATATGTAGATGCTTAAAAAATGCCAAAAAACCCCTTTAAAAGGAGTGTTTATCTAAGTGCGCTTATGTTATAAGAGGTGTCTTTATTTGTGGAACTGTTAAGCTTCATAGTAGTTTGTGTCAGTACTGGAATTCAAGATTTCTTAGTTGGTTTTTTCCCCATTTTTCTGAAATGGATTTGTTTTAGTTCAAATGTGTGGACCATTAAAAACCATAACATCAAAGTCATAAGGCTTCATTAATTTTGTTTTGTAATATAGTGTACTTTTCCAGCTATGTGGAGCAGGAATTCTCTAATGCATTTCAATTAGTCACAATGTTTTAATTCTTGTTGTTGATCTAATTCTAGTTTCTTCTGCAAATTAAAATACAAGAAATGGCCCTTAGGTGAAATAAAATGAGAAAACACAGTTGTAAAACTTTAGGTAGAGAGAAATTTCTTCTACTAATCAATAAAAGTCATTGCTCATGAGAAGGTATTTGGAATGGTTCTTTTTATTGGTGAGAACTGAGTGGGCAGGGGGACCATACAGAAAAGAAATCTTAATACTACCAGACTGAAAGTTTATCTGGCAAACTGAACAATGGGTTTAGCTGCTGTGGAGAAAAAAGCCCTACTATTGGGATTAGCAAGGCTACATGAAGTCTGGGACTTGGTCTCACTTGTGAACTATGCAGTCATATGATGATAATTAGTTTAGTGCTAGAACTGGCCAAAACTGACAAAAAAACCTTACAGGTTTTGGGAAAATCATCAAGATTTATGTACTCTATACATAGCTATTGCTTTCTGTTGCTATACTGAATAGTGTATGTGAATAATTCAAGCAGACATTTCATTAAATTAGATGGTTAATGTATTAGCATAATATATTACACTTTGAGTTCACTTACTGAATATGTCCTTCTTCTAGCTTTTTTATTCTCTTCAGGACTTTCTCCTGCTTTCTCTCTCACCTTACTATTTTGTTACTTCTCTCATCCTGCTCCATACCAAGTTCTCCAGCTTGTTTTTAAAAGATTGTTGGTTTTTACCTTCTCTTGACTTTACACAACTTGAGCTTCCAAATACTGGGGTCTTTCTGGAAAGCTTATACCTTCACTTCATTTTTCAAAAGTCCAGGACTTGCTACTGCCCTTTTAGGGAAACAAACTGCTGTTTTCTTCCATCCTGAGAAAACAGAGGCCACAAGTGTTTGCACTTACCACTCGTTTCTGGCTGCTACTCTAAATTCAACCTGGCGTAAAGTCTGTCCTGAACTACTGCATAATCCAGTGTCCAAATTTCCAGCAGAGAGGAGGGTCTGACCTCTGTTTTTGCCTTTCATCCCTGGACCCATGCTGCTTCGTTTTCTGGACTGTTGCAATAGAGCGTGTCACTTAGATTGTTGCATTTTTGAAGGAGTTGCTTATATTGCACTACTGTTTCATTCACCAAATGACAACAGATAAAACTTACATCAGTCTGACTTCCCTCCACTAACACTTATGGAAACTGTCATTGCACAAGGATTGCATGCTTCTGAGCTTGATTCTGAGAAATGTCGACTGCTTTTCTTCTTAGAAGGGTGGAGAAGACTTGATAAATAAAGGTCTTCAGAAACAGTATTGAAAAATTGTGGCAATATCTAAATAAGCTTGAACAACACATTCTCCTTTGAATATTGTGACTTGATTTAATTCTTCCATGCTCAGTGTCTGCTTACTCTGTTCTTCTCCATAATGCCCTCACACCTCTGCTTTAAAAGTAATTTCTCTTTTCAAAATGGAGAAACAGAATTCTTTTCCTGTAAAAAGTCAACACCAGAAGGTAAAAACTACAATGTTTAAAGATAACTGTATTCTAACAAATTTCCATATTAATTAAATATTATTTATTTTTTATGTGATAAAGTTCAGTTGTATATGCCATAACTTTGTTACACATGTATTTTCTTAGACCCAAACTGAGAACTTTTTTCTGACAGGGTTACCCAGTACACTCCTTACCAGCCAGAGGTATCCCAGGGCAGGCTGGAGAGCCTCCTAAATTACCAGACTATGGTGTGTGATATCACAGGGATGGATGTGGCTAACGCATCTTTGCTGGATGAAGGGACAGCTGCTGCAGAGGCCATGCAATTATGTCACAGGTACTGTGTTTAAAAGTGTGGTTAAATCACAGCAGGAAGTAATTTTGGAATTTGAAGGTATTTATCCCTGTGTAGGCAATGGATTGATGTTGAGTGTGGCCTTCTTACTGTGAGCAGGTCACTAAACAACTGGAGTCCATGTTGCCATGCCCCCAGAGAACTTCCTAGCCTTGATGTAAATGTTTAACTCAGACATTTAAGGCCTTCAGAAAACTAAGGACATACGAGAAATTCTAGGGGAAGGAAGACTCACCCTTGTTGGAGGAAGGTTGGGCTAGAGAACACTTAAGCAAACTGGACTTACACAGGTCCTGATGTGCTGCACCCGTGGCTGCTGAGGGAGCCTCCTGACACCGATACAAGGCCACCCTTAGTTGTGTCTGCACAACCACAGTGACTGGGACAGGTGCCTCAGCAGTGGAGCAAAGCAAATGACACTCCTGTCCCCAGGAGGGGAGGAATGAATATGCAGGGAACTCGCCTCGATCCCTCAGTGGGATGATGGGACAGCTGCTAGCCCTGGAAACCATTTCCAGACATGTAAAGGACAAGAAGGGGATAAGGAGTCAGGAGCATGAATTAACACAGGGGGAAGTCATGTTTGGCCAACCTGATGACTTTCTACAGTTTAGTGACTGGCTTGGGAGGGGAGAGCAGTGGGTCTCCCTTAAATCTCCACAGAGAAACCAAAAATTATGGGCTGGATGAGGTGGGAGAGAGATAGATGGAAAACTGTCAGAATGTCAACCTAGGGGATGCTTTGTCAGTGACATGAACTTTAGGTGGAGGACAGTTATTATAAGCCAGGGGCAACACTGGGTCCAATCAATGATCTGTGTGATGGGGCAGACTTTATCCTCAGCAAACTTGCTGATGGTGATTCAAGGATCAGATGATGGACAAGTGAGTCATGGCGCCTTCCAGGGGGGATTGGACAGGCTGGAGGAAACGGGTTGACAGGAAGCTTGTGAGGTCAACAAGGGGAAGTGCAAAGTCCTGCAGCTGGGGGAGGAGCAACCACTGGCATATGGGGTACATGATGGGATCTGGCAGGCTGGAAAGCAGCTTTTCTGAAAAGGCTTCTGGGGGGTTTGGGTGACACCAGATTGAACACAATCCAGCAGTGTGTACTTACTTGTGGCCAATAGGCAAACAATCTCCTGGGCTGCATGGGAGGAGGAGTTCTACCAGGATGCCAGGGGGAAATCCCTCCCTCCCACCCTGATGAGCCCGTATCCTACAGTGCTGTGCGCACTGCCCCTGTACAACAGAGACATGGACGTACTGGAAAGAGTCTAGTCACCCTGCCTAGGATACAGCCCTGCTCCTGGCAGACACACACCTGCTCCCACTGATACCACCACAGACATGAGGGCTTCTGCTGGCTGATGTGCTGCTCCAGTTGCTGGCACTCACTCCATTCCACTCCCTCCACTCATTTCAATTGCTGCACTATGGAAATGTGGATCCTTTGTGGTTTGACTCCAGTGGCACTCACACACACGCACATGCACACACAGAGAATATAGAGTCCGCTTACCCATGAAAGGAATCAGAAAGGCATTTAACGAGAAGTTCTTGCACCTAACTAAACTTCACTAGTTAGGTGCAAGAACTTCAGCAACCAGCTATTTATATGTGACTGTCCCAGTCTATCCCCTTACTCCCCTATTTTGCTACAATTATTACTCGCAGAATCACTTAACTGTATTATTTCCCCCCTAAACATGTCATAATAAGACGTGTTTGTGATCCCCAGATGCTTTTCTTGTGCATCCCATAATGTCTACTTGCCAAGTGGGGGCAGGCACGCAGATGGTGTGCCTGTTTGTGATAATTAATGAATTGGAGTGGGCTCTTTGCTCCTCTGCACTTGTGGAGATGGGTCTCTGTTCAGCTGATTTTCTCTGAGAAGTACCTGGGAGCAGCAGGGACAGGGTCTTATCTGGGCTCCCCCACCTGCCATTGCCTCTCTGGGGGATGCACAGGACCTTTTATCACATGATCTAATGGACCGTGGCCCGAGTCTCTTGCGGCCATGAAAGTTGAAGATGTGCATTATCTTTTTCCATCAGTGATTAAATTAAGCTTTAAAAAAGTGTGGAGTGCATAATTCTAAGTTGCTAAAAGTGAAACTGTTATTGGTATATGCAAATCTATTTTCATGGATGCCTGTTGTAGGGCCATGTGAAATCAATTTGCAAATCAAATGAAATATGAGAAATTATTGAAGGTCACTCAGAACTGTGTATCAGGAAGGTGATTACACAGCAGAGACTGTGTAATCATAGTTTCATATGTGTAAAAATAGTTTTCTAACTACTCACTAGTTCAAAGCCTCAGTGTGACAGAGAAAACTTACCAGAATCACAGAATGGTTTGGGTTGGAGGGGGCCTTAAATATCACCTAGTTCTATCCCCACTGCTGTGAGCAGGGACCCATCTTCTTCATCCCTCTTTACCTACTTGAATAGCTCATTTTTTTTAATCCAGGGCAACATTGAAAAGTCTGTATTAAAGACCACAGTTGTATTCCTTTAAAAGAGTGTGTGGAGCCATTCCCATGGCTTTTAAAATTAGCTTCTTGTTCTGTTTCAATTTTTGCCATGTATGATTCTCATTTGAGTGTCTGAAATGAACTTTCTAAATGTAAATGTGCAGAAACGTCCTTCAATCTTACATTTAATCTGGTTATAATAACCAATATTTTCAACTGCCTTTTTACATAGAAAAACTCACTTCTAGAAAATAAGCTAATTTATTTCCATGAAAAACAATTTATTTTTGATGTGTAAACCTTCTTTTTCTTTTTTTAACAGACACAACAAAAGGAGAAAGTTCTATGTAGATGCCCGATGCCACCCTCAAACTATAGCAGTGGTCCAAACTAGAGCAAAGTAATGTTTTCCTCCATTTTCCACCATATCTTTTCCCTTACACTGAATCATTTTCCATCTGTGCCTGTTTGCTGTATACCTAACATTTCTGGCCTGTGCTTTCTTTGCAAACTAAAAGCAGAAGTCTGTTATCATTTGGCATTACTTCTAGTTCAAATGCAACTGCAAAGAAATTAAGGCAGTTTAAAAAGAGACTAAACATATCATAAAAAGAAAATATTTAATTTTTCCTTTAAATTGTTGCACAACTACATACATTTGACTTTTAAATGACATTTGAATTCAGTCTGGTCATTTTTTCTTTTACTAGGAAGCAAGTTATCTTAAGCATTCTCTGTTTGCTTTGCTCTGTATTTCTGATGGTGATATCAAATGCAATTCTTCTTCAGTACTATATACCATGATGTGAAACTTTCTCAGTGCTTAGCACTGCAAAGATATTCAACTGTCTATATGTTAAAGAAAAGAGTCTTATATATGAGTCCATGAAAACATTTTATGAGGTATCACTCCAAGGTTGGAGGTGGTTTGAATATTTTACCTTCTGCATGTTTTTGTTTCCAGTTATACAGGTGTTATTACGGAGCTCAAATTACCCCATGAGATGGATTTCAGTGGAAAGGATATCAGTGGAGTGTTATTTCAGTATCCAGACACTGAAGGGAAGATTGAGGACTTCTCTGAACTTGTTGAAAGAGCTCATCAGAATGGGGTAAATTTTATTTACCCCAAACAAATTATTACTCCAACAAAAATTATTTGTTTGATGCATCATATTGATATCACACAGATATCACTCTGATGCATCAAACAGCCATATTCGTAGAAACTAAGTGTTAATGAGATACCATCTCAGCTACATGCAATTCATAACCATTACAACCATTGCACTTCAACTCCATGCAAGTGATGTGGAACTCTTTGAAACTAAATTTAAAAACCTAGTTCCCATGTAGACACCATTCCTTTAGAAGAGAGGCTGACTGCTTTGTGCGTTTCTGTTCTCAGACTCTCGCCTGCTGTGCTACTGACCTTCTGGCCCTCTGTATTCTGAAGCCTCCTGGAGAGTTTGGGGTAGATGTTGTCCTGGGTAACTCCCAGAGGTTTGGCGTCCCGCTGTGCTATGGGGGACCCCATGCAGCATTCTTTGCTGTCAAGGAAAATCTAGTGAGAATGATGCCAGGCAGAATGGTGGGTGTCACAAGGTAAGGGCTCCCCCAGCCATTAAGTGAAGATTGAAGTCATTGAGTCTTAGAATTCTTAAGGTTAGAAGAACTTTCAAGATCATCAAGTCCAGCTATCAACCTACCACAATGTTCACCACTAAACCATGTTCTCTAGTGCCATATCCACAAATTTTTTGAACACTTCCAGGGATGGTGATGCTGTCATGTCCTGGGCAGCCTGTTCCAATGCTTTAGAATCCTTTCTTTGAAAATCTTTTACCTGATATCCTGTCTAAAGTCTCCCAGAGATCCCATTAACACATAAGAAACCATAAAAACCACCCTATGACCATCTTCTGCAGCCTTTGTGAACAACAGATGACCATGGTGTTGTACTGAGCCCCCTGTTTTTTTGAAAACTGTGAGACTAAAAGTTGCCTTCAGTTTTGAGGAAGCAAGCTTCAAGAATTCCATTTGTGTGGAACTGTCTATAGTTCTTGTGACATTGTGGGATGAAGAGATAACAAAAGCAGAGTGGATTCAATGTGATGGCAGGAGGCTTTGCAAGCTAACTTACTCCACATATTCGTACTGACTTTTTCTCTGTCATCCAATCTTATAAATGGAAAGAAGTAGAAAATTCAGTGAACCTCCAGAATAATCTAGAAGGAACTTAATCTAGTTCAAATTATAGTTATGCAGAGAAACAGTGTGCAAAATCTGCTTCTAATAGTTGCTGATGGTGATGTACTGTGTATTTTGACAAGATGTCAAACTAGTAATAATTGAAATGCAAAGTAATTGTCATTAGGAAGACTGCACATCTTTGTCCCAGAGGCTATCCAGAAGTACTCCAGTAACCAAAATAACTGAAACATTCACATTTATCAATAAATTTAGGAATATTTAATTTATATTATTTTTCAGTTCAAATAGCTGCAATAATCTGAGTCATTTTAAGGCAAATACCGAATTTCCTGTCGTTAAACAGAAATCTAGAGGTGCTTTAGTCTTGCTCTGTTTGGTATTGCAACTGTCCTGACATATGCTTTGTTCTCTCTAGCACCCTTCTCTCTCTGAGGATAGATAATTAGTTTCAGATTAGCATGCATTAAGTTCTGTGTCATAAATAACTGTAACTTTAAAGTAACAGAAGCAACATTTTCCCTTGTGGCTTAGAGATGCAAGTGGGAAGGAAGTGTACCGGCTTGCTTTACAAACACGAGAGCAGCATATCAGGAGGGATAAAGCTACCAGCAACATCTGCACAGCACAGGTAACTTACACTTTATTTTCAGGGCTAAAAAGGAACAAGTTGAACAATGAGTTACCTATACTTTAGAGAGATTTTAGTAGAAAAATGAAGGACATAGAGGTATTCTGGTCTTTTTTCATTTGTTTGGAATGACGGGGTCTGCTTGAAAAGAGAGTTTTACTATCTGTTTCCTTACTGTAGTCCTGAATTCTTCCAGTGTCATGAATTTGTCTGTCGTGTAACATAAACATCACTGAGTAGTGGCATGTTTATTATAAGCAAGACAGAACTGTTCATAAAGTAGAAGAGAATTCCAATGGTCTGAAATTTCCAACTCAAGGCAGAAGAAATAAACTTTTAATTTGTAAAACTAATTACTCAAATTGTCACAACTTATATTCTTGTCTATGTGACTTGATGCAAGAATGTTACATCACCAAAGCAATATCTTTACAGAAAAATACCATGATTAATTAAGTAAGTATCAGAGTTCCAACAGTATCCAAAATAGGTATTTTCAGCACACTTCCACAGACCTCCAGCCAGCCAGGGTCATAACTTCTTTTGCTCCTAGCATTGCCTTCCTCCTGCTCTTGATGTTGTGACAGATTTTGAGAAGATATTATTATTGACACAAGTTTATATACTTAGTATTCAGGAGAATATTTTTTTTGTACTGATCCTTGACTTTAAAGTCTTTAAGCATCTTTGTTGCAGTAGTTGAATTTAAGTACATGTTAACTGCTAAAACAATTGCATTTCAAACAGCATTGAATTCATAATCAGTCCTTACAGTTTCATAAAAGTATTTTGCCTTTCCCTCCTTTTGTTTTGTAAGCAGGAGATGAGTAGCTATAACATCAGCTGAGGATATGTGGTTGTCTCTGGGTGCTAAAGAAACTTTCCACTGAACTTACATGAAGTAGTCTTTGCTCACAATAACAATGTCCTGAACTGTATTTGATCCTAGGCTCTCCTGGCTAACATGTCAGCCATGTTTGGTATATACCATGGTTCTGATGGACTAAGGCATATTGCAAGACGAGTACACAATGCTGCTCTAATCTTGGCTGAAGGTGCGTACTTAATGTTTACAGAAACTGTTCTAAAACCCTTACCCCTTCAAAACCACATCTTAAATAAACTTACAGGGCAGGGCAGGGATGTCCATCTGATGTGTGCTCTTTCAACTTGAGAGGCACCATTTTAATACAAAATTCACAGCTGATGTTTTTTTTATAGTTCTGGTAATGACATCCAAGAATAAGATGTCTGTGCGATAAGAACTTGTAGGTATTGCTTCTGTTTTCTTGGGAAACTAACAGAAGTCTGCAGAGTGAGTCTCTAGATGATGCTGTTGAACTGCTGTTTGCCAGCATCTACTTCTTTTGATGGACCATGCTCGTTTACACACAGAAATCTGCACGGAGTATAAATAACATAGCAAAGGAAGGTAATAAATTATATTAAAGCAGTAGAAACATTTCAGTTAAATTGGGTGGAGTATCATATCTGCTACAAACATTGAAATCCCAAAGCTTAACAGCTGAAGAAAAGCACAAAATCTGTAGCAGAACATAATGATTGCACCTGAATTATATGGTCTGGTAGGGGTTTTTTTTCCACTGATAATACTACCACTGCTGTCAGAAGGAGCAATACAAAACTGGAATGTTTGGAACCAAGGGATAGCTGTAAGAAACATCCAAACTTTATTTGCCAGATAGCCAGAAGACCTCTTGCTACTGCAAAAAACCGTAAGACTCTTAACTTTGTTGTGGCAAGCTCTGGGGCAGTTCATATCCATTAATATCTTTCCAATCTTATTATTTTGTCGTTATCGCATTCATATACCAACTCTGCTGCTGTATATATGTCAGATTTGATGTATCAGTATTACCTTCCCTAGACTCAATGCATTATTACTTAGGTTTGAATCTGATTTAGTTGCATTTCACACACAGTAACATTTCAATAAAAAGTGGTGATTTTGCTGCTCTTTAAACAAGGGGCATATTTTGCTTTATTATGTAAAAGCATTTATTTATGAGGTACATAGTATTGCTCTGTAACTGCCACCTGAGCAAACAATACACTGTGCATATATAATAAAATTTACTTACTGTTTTTTATAGGTCTCAGGCGAGCTGGTCATAAGCTACATCATGATCTGTTCTTTGACACCTTGACGATCACGTGTGGATGCTCAGTCAAAGAGGTTTTGGACAGGGCAGCTCTTAGAAAGATAAATTTTCGGATTTATAGTGATGGCAGAGTAAGCAACTTTCTAAACCTTTGATAAATTCAGAAATTTTGTAGTATGACATTTCCTTCACTAAGTTTCTAATCATTACACGTGCTAAACAGAACAAAATTATTTAAGATCTTGTAATTTGCTCAGATATATCCGTCAATTATAAAGATAATGTAAAGAATGAACTTGTTAAGTGAGGCACTGAACTTCCAGAAATAATGATTGTGTTTTCATTTTATGCCAATTAAAAGGATTATCTAATCTTTTCATGTTAAATATGCCACTAAGGGGTAGAGTGGAGACACTCTAAAATTTAATGATGAAATACAAGGTGACATCCCGAATTCAGGTACTATAGCAGTGTTTGAAGGCAGACTGAAATTTAAACCACATTTTGTTCGGCACTAAAGAGGTCTTAACAAAGTGTAGTATGTTCTGTAAATTGGAATAGGGGGAAGGGGTGTTGCGGGAAAATGGGCAATTTTCCTATTAAGTAGAAAACACTTAGAAACACTAGAAAGGAGGTCATGAGTATCAAAGTTTCTGAACCATCTGGCTTGGATGGTTTAGGAGGGTAAAGCAAGGAACTGGAAAATGTTCTATGAATTAAATAAATTTATATATCATAAACCTATAAATATACATGTTTACATACTGTTGGGTAGATTGATTTTTTTTTCCTCTTGTGTTTCTGGAAAGTGTTTTTTGACCAAAACAAATTTACTATGTCTCTAGAATAAACAGCTTTAAGTAATTACTGGTGCTTTTATCCATAGCTTGGAGTATCACTTGATGAAACTGTAAATGAGAAAGATCTAGATGACATATTATGGATTTTTGGTTGCGAGTCTTCTTCTGTAAGTACATAATAGGTCATGTGGATTAAATTATCTGAATGTTTCCAGAGTTTAATGAAAAGCAAAACTGGTCTTGTATAGTGTGTTACTATATGATGACCATTTGTTAAATATTAAGAATTTCAGATCCTCTCTTAAATAAAGAGGTAGTGTTAAATAAAGGATTTATATAATGCCATTTTCTGGTTGCAACACTTAGTTCTTTTGGTCAGCTTGGACACCTTGCATTTAGGGTATTACTTCTTCTGTGATGGTTAGGACGTGGGGTCAGTTATTTCTTTCCCCTCTGGAATTTTTGTTGCATGTCATTAGCGTTTAGCAGCAATACCTACAAGATGAGGACTACTGAGACATTAAAGCTGCCCAGTTTTAATATATCGCTGTTGTCATGCTAGGTATATACAGATACATATGATATTAAAGGTGGGGGTTTTACCTTAAAAGCTGACAAAATCCTGAGGTAAACTGGTTCATAAGCTAGTTCTAATGGAAGTTGACTACAAAAAAAAATCCACTAAAATATTTGACTCTATTTCTTTTTGTTGAAGGAGCTAATTGCTGAAGGTATGGGTGAGGAAACCAAAGGCATCCTTAGCACCCCATTTAAGAGAACTTCCAAATTCTTGACACACCAGGTTTTCAACAGGTTTGTGAATGTCTGATTGCTACTTTTAGGGAATCTGAATGTATGTTTGCTATTTTTAGGGAATCTGAAATATCTCCTTTCTAAACCAGCAGTGGAGTCAGTTGAGGACCATTTTTGTACCTAGATTCATACAGTAACTCATTACTTTAAAATAAGATATTTAGTAGCATTTTTAGCTATCCTCTCATTTTAAATGAGCAGAGCAATGCTCATGACCACTGAGGGAATTAATCTGCTGCATTGTACAACCTACCATTTGAGGACATGGTATCCTTGTATTCCATATTTATTGATAGTGTTACTGAGATAATGATAAACGTTTTTAATCTGTGTTGCTATTAGCAAGCTTAAAGTACCAGTTTGAAAATAACTACTTGGTGTATATTAATAACTATTCTCAGTCTTACTTCTTTTTTGTGTTCTTTTCCTATGTAGCAGCTGGTGCAGCTGATCTGTTTGCCTTAACATTTTGTTTTGTGTTCTCCAGCTATCACTCTGAGACAAACATTGTGCGGTACATGAAAAGATTAGAAAACAAAGATATTTCCCTTGTTCACAGCATGATTCCCTTGGTAGGTATTTATCAAAAAGAAAAGACAAAAAATTATGTACTTACCTATGTGTTTATGTACTTCAATAAATACTGATGTGTGTCTGTATTTTTAGGGGTCCTGCACAATGAAGCTCAATAGTTCAGCTGAACTCACAGTAAGTTGCAATAATACTGTCTCACTTGATATCCACATGAGTAAACTATCTAGCCAGTGTCATTCCAGGGAAGTAAGGCCTGTTCTTTGTCTAATACTTCACCTGAGGAGGCAGTTTCAGGGGCAGCTGAAGTCACCCTCTCCCTTTTCCACTAAGAAAATGTTCTGAAAAGCACGAGTAGGACTGCAACAACAGAAGGAGACTATGTGGTTTTGAAGACTCGATTTTGAAAAAAATTATGAAAACAATTTTTTGAATTGGGTATCACAGTCCTGTTCCCTCAAGCAATGTTGCATTACCTAAATTCTGTCTGCTTTACAGATCTTAAAATCAAATCCTCATAAATATGGAAAGAGTCAGATGGGCCAGACAATTCATGCTTCTTTTTCAGTTTGCAATTTCTTAGGAGAGTTTCCTTTTCCCCAGCTGAAGAGTCCCCAGATATCTTCATTTTTCTAGCTGATAGCACATGAAGCAGAGCTTTAGCCAGGCTATTCGATTACCAAATGACTTTGACTTGGAATGTGCTCCCTTTGCTCTCTTCCTGTTGTCTTCTCACTTTCATCTTTCACTAGTTTTCTTTGTCCCCCTTCTCTCACTACTTTCTCTTTTTCCCTTCACTGTTTTATGTCTTGTATATTTCCTCTAAGTAAAACTAATACTATTCTCAGCAACTCCTCTTTGTTTACCTTGTAGATCCCACAGCTCTATGTAATGGTAGGTAAAACTAAGTAGTAGGAGAAATTAAGAATTTTTAAGAATATTCTTAATGTTAGAAAATGGTTACTGAGAATCATAGAATCATTTACATTGGAAAACATAAGATAAAGTCCAGCTGTTGACCTGGCACTTCTAAATCTTGTTCCTGATCACCATATCTACATATCTCATAAACACTTTCAGGGGTGTTGACTTTGGCAGTTCTTTAGGGAGGCTGTTCAAATGCTTGTTAACCCCTTCTGTGAGTGCATTTTTCTTTATATCCAGTCTTGTCTTACC
Organism: Camarhynchus parvulus; assembly: GCF_901933205.1. Taxonomy (NCBI): domain Eukaryota; kingdom Metazoa; phylum Chordata; class Aves; order Passeriformes; family Thraupidae; genus Camarhynchus; species Camarhynchus parvulus. The sequence continues at coordinate 42,263,496 of NC_044601.1, forward strand.
AGTTACTACCTGGGAAGAGACCAATGCCCACCTGGCTACAGCCTCCTTTCAGGCAGTTGTAGAGCTGTTGTTGTGTCCAGGGTCCTAGGCACATGTGCACTGAGGCTCCTACCTTTCTGTAGATGAGTTTTCTCAACCCTGGAGATAAGTTTCTTGCTCTCTATGCAAATTAATTATCATGCATAGTCCATGCACAGTTCTAGGCCTTTCTGGAAATGGGTCAGAGGGCTTTGGAGGTCTTTGGTGATCTTGATTCCCCACACTGGATCAACCTTTGGTGAACAGTCCATGCCCTCTTCTCAGCCTCATTGCAGCACTTGTGCCGTACTGTCTTGTGCTGAGTATGTCCAGAAGCCAGAACAAGGACTGTTGTCCCAGGAAAGTGTTCTGCCTCCAGCTCCATGTGGCCCCATTCTCCACCTGCATCCTGTTCTTTCCCGCCCATTTACACAGTCTGCTTTTGTCAACAATCCTTGTCTGGCTTCACAGCTATCTGTCCATCAGTGTTTGAGACATAAACATTAGCCCCTTATCTTCTAGGCTTTTGCACCATCCCATGGCTTAAACATCAACATGGACATGGTGATCTGTTGAGAAGAGAAAAAAGAGCAAGAGAGAAAGGGGCACATGTGTTCTATAAACTACTTCTAAGCTTTGGGGGTAATCTCTTTATAAATACCCTAAATCTTTATGTGTAATCTGATTACAAAAATAAAAAGCTGAAGGTTAACATTAAATCAGTTAACATTAGACCTTACTGAACCTCACATGACTAACCTTATCCTCATCAATCCAGCCTGTCCAGATCCCTCTGTAGAGCCTTCCAAGCCTCCAGCAGATCAACATACTTGGTGTTTGATACTTAATTGACCACAAGGCAACTTCATTCCTTCACAGAGTTTAACAGAACAGAGTTGTCTGTAGAGTATTTTGTTATGGCATTCTTTATATATTTGTTGGGTTTGTTTTTGTAGCCTATTACATGGAGAGAATTTGCCAACATCCACCCTTTTGTTCCTCTGGATCAAGCTCAAGGGTATCAGCAGCTTTTCAAGGATTTAGAGAAGGACCTATGTGAGATTACAGGCTATGACAAAATCTCCTTCCAGCCAAATAGGTAGGAACTTTTTTCCTGAGTGTTTGCACCTTGAGACATGATACCAAAACCTTATCTCCAAAGAAAATGTGCGAGCCAAACATGGAAGAATTTTCCAAAATGAAATTTTTCTTGAATGCTGGATTATTAAATTACTAAGTAGTCGTTTTTGTAAAAACTATGGTATCTTATTTTGTCTCATCTCTTCTGAAAGTTTAATGATTTGGTCTTTTTATTTCTTTTAATATTTCCCCCCATGAATTGAAAATAAAAATTTGGAATAGGAATAAGATGTATGACCTGCCAGGTGTTTAGTTGTTGAAACTGGTAGGTAGTGCACTAGGTTTGGCTGAAGAATGCCTGAGATCTCTGTGCTCACTGAAATTAATAAAGCAGCATTTAATGAGTACTGCTGCAGCCTGTTTATGTTCTCTAGTAGTTTTGATACAAAATGAACAGCAAGAACTTACTCTACACTAAGCCTGTCACTGAAAGACCTTTTATGTTTCATGATATACACTTTACTACGCATTTCAATATTAGTTTGCCTCACTGTAATCAAGCACAGAGTACCCTCCTAGGTGCAGAAATGTGGACCCTCTCAGTCACCAGAAGGATTTAACATTGTAGTATAAACTTATAAAATGGCATCACCTTTGTCATCTACTCTTTTCATTTACATCTAGCTGTTAATTTAAGCACGGCCATTTGTAATTTTATCTTAGGAATGTGCCCCATTTAATTTGCTGACACTTGCTTGAAGTCATGGGTAAGGGTTAGGGCTGGACAGTTTTGAAGTTCTGTCAGAGAGGTGGCACTTTCTGGTTTGTGTGCTGTGTAACAGTGTTTGTGTTCTTCTTGCAGTGGAGCCCAAGGAGAGTATGCAGGCTTGGCTGCAATCAAAGCTTATTTAAATGCCAAAGGAGAACGTCATAGAACCGTAAGTGTCAATGCTCATGTGGGGAAGAGGGTTCAGTGGGAAGTGGAGAGTTGATTCAGCAGCTAGGACTCACCTAGAGAGAAACTAGATCGTGTATTGTCACTTCTGATAGGCTTTCAGTACTCCATGCTTCCCACCAGGATCCTTGGTAACATCTTAAAAGTTTTTACAGACGTGAGAATGACCCAGGGAAGGGTGATCATACTGAGTCTGACTAGGTTTGGCTTAACTTTCTTCACATGAATTGTGGAGGAAGCACTGTTCATAACACAGGGAAATCTTGGCAAATGGTGAAGAGTGCTTTCACAGTGTCAAGGCTTTGTCTCTATGCCACTGCCCTGCCCTGACTCTCTCCTTTCCCAGCAAGGAGGCTGGGTGTCAGCAAGGTGCTGGGAGAGACACAGCCAGGACAGCTGACCCTGGCTGACCAAAGGGATGCTGGTGCCATATAATGGCATGGTCAACAACAAAAGCTCAGGGGAAAGAGGGCAAAGCAGGAAAGGTCATGCTTATGGCATTTTAATTCCCAAGCAACACGCCATGTGGTCAGCCATGGGAAGTTGGGAAGGCTGGAAGGAAGGAAGGAAATTGAGATATATTTACAATTTCATCTGACACTCTCTCACTCTTGAAAGATGATGAGCAGTTGACATATGTTAATTCTGGGATTATTTATTATATTATTATCCATCCTCCTTTCCTAGCTGGATTCTAGTTATTTGTCCATCCTTCTCAAAAAAGCCATTTTATAACTTCGGTTATCTTTAAAGCTTTTGTGTTCCTTTTACTTTTATTCTCTTACTCCCTTTCTAGTTTTTGATGCATTTGCTTTCTTTCCCACCAAAACGGTGAGATTGTTTAGTAGCAGTAGGTTCAAAGCTAAAGGATCACAGTTGTGGGTTGTTAAAATGCGTTTTCTTGTGTCATACTTTAGATCTGTCTGCTTCCAGTATACATATACTGCTTGGAATGCTGCCCCACAGTACTGTGGGTCCTTTTCTGAACTCTGCAATCAGTTCTTTTAGTAACCTGGGGGGTTTTTTATTAACAGGATATTTGGCATTTCACTGTGGATCTCCATTATGAACACAATTATGAGTAATTTTAAATGTTAGACAACCAGCACAGAAATTTATAATATTCTATTAGGATGACCTTTCCATACAGTGAAAACTATTTTTCTTTTCTTTAACAGGCTTTCACTAAATATTTATCCTTGCCACTTAAGCCACTGGAAGTTAGTTTAGGAACATTTTTTGGGACCACATAAAAAATCTCTTTGGAAGTCTGAGATTACTTAGGTCTTCTTTTTTTACACACCCATACAGCTGGCTTTAGAGAAAGAAGGGAAAAAGTCCTTTGTGCAATAGAATACATATCCTTTGAACCTGATTTTATCCTTGGCTTTGGTACTCATTTATCTTCTCAAAATGGAAGCATCACTGTCCTGGCCTCCTGGGAGCTATAGCTTCTGTGTGAGGAAACCGTCTAAAACTGGATATCAGTGTTGTCTTCTCTTTCTGTTTCTTTGTTGCATTCAGATCACATCAAACTTACTAGAAGGCAACCACTCTTCACTGTTACAAACTTTGTGTTGTGAGTATTTTACTCAGTGGGGAGTGGAATTAGGTTGAAATTTTTTCCTTGGAGAGTTGTCTTCTGGTTGTCTGTGTGTCTTCTGCCATTTCTCTTTTTCTGTGCAAGACCCTTAGGCTTCTCTGAGTGTCTGTGGGTCCTTCTGTGGTCTGAAAATACCCAGAGGTGAACTGCACCGGAGAGCCTGGGAGCTGCTTGCACTTTACTCACACTTTATAGATTTCAAATGTTACAGGAAAATCATGGTACTCTCGGGAAAGAGTAAAAAGGAATAAGAAAATAAGAAAGCCCACAAAATGCTGGCCTTTCAGCAGCAGTGCTTTTTTCTCTTAGGCTGGAGAAAGCAATTACACCAGCAGCTCAAGGTTCTCTTAGTTGGCCGTGTTTGGATTTGGTGCCCTCTGGTGGGAAAAAAGGATGGACACGGAACTGACAGCTCACATCCCTGCTTTTCTGTGTGATCAGTGATGTCTGTACCCAACAAGCCTTGGTGGCCATCTGGAGCCACTTTACATTTCAGCTATACGGATAAATGGCTACAGATGTGGCACAGTTCTTCCTGGCACTGGCGCTGGGATCCCTGTGTTTCTGGTGTTTTGAACTATTCACATTTGTCTCAGCATCACTGTGGAGGATAGAGTTCCCTGAGCCATCATGCAGTTTCTGTAGAAGAAAATTATTTTCGGTTTTTGGTTGGTTTTTTTGTTCATTTGCTAGGTTTTTTTGGTTGGTTGGTTTTTGTTAGGTTTTTTGTGTGTGTGTGTGTTTTTTGTTTGTTTGTTTGCTTCATTTGGTTTCGGGTTTTTTTTTGTTTGGTTGTTTTTGGGATTTTTAAATTTTGTTTGGTTTTTTTTGAGAAATATTTACTGTCTTTAGAAAGGGTGGAATTCTTAAAAAATGTCTGGGAATATCCTGACACATGCACAATTTTCCTATGACTGACAAGAGCCTACCTTTATTTAAATAGAAGTGCTTCTCTTTTTTTTTCTTTTGAAGTTAACTGTACAAAGCATGCAAGTAGCTCTGAGTTTCTCATCTATAGCCAAAATATTTTGGTCTAAATTTTTGTTTTGAATATAATACAGAAGAAAATGCTTTGGAAGCCAGAAGAAGTGTAGTGGACATATTGGAATCAGGCAGTTTTCCCTTTCAAATAATTGTACATATGAAGACTGATAACTGTAAAAAAAATTAGTGTTTAAAAAAAAGGTGGTGTGAGGCAAAAAAATTTAAATATACGTATCTGAAATAATATTCTGGAATTGCATCCCTAAATATGATTATGCAGCAAATGAAACTTAGGTAATGATTATTTAAATGCTGATACCTGAATGGATTTTCCTAATAAATTTAGTCGCATTGTTCTGCAAAAGAGGCAATTTTCTGGTACCATCAGGATTTCTTTTCAAAACTTTGATAATGAATTGTAGCTGAGTGTAGATCATAAAACATTAAGATTTTTTAAACTAGTTATACTTTAGGCTCTTTTTTTCTTTCCCTTCCAAGGTTTGCCTTATTCCTAAATCTGCTCATGGTACTAATCCAGCAAGTGCACAAATGGCAGGGATGAAGATTCAGCCCATTGAAGTGGATAAAAATGGGAGCATTGATATTTCTCATTTAAAAGCAATGGTGAGTATTTAATTATCTTTGATTTTCAAGGAACACTTCTTCTCTGAAGGTAATAGTGTTAGCAGCTGAATCACATTTTTCTACAAGAAAAAATAAAGCAATAATACTGAATACGTGCTTTGAAAGGATTAAGTAACTTTTTTTCCTCACTCAGACACTAACTATGTGACAATTGTAAGATTCCTTTTAATTTGAGGATCTTTAGTGCAGGATTTGCTCAAAGAGTCTTTGTACACAGTAGACTCATTTATAGCAGACCATTTCGGTCCACAGCTAGTACTGGAAATGAACAAGCCATGTTCATGAATGTGAACCATTTGAAACTGCATTTCAGCCTTCTTTCAGCAAAGTTCAAGTCCATCTCTGCTGGGGAAGTTGTTGCTAGGCAACTACTTTTTTTCTCTTTTTTAAGTATATTGACTGCAGGTGAATCTTGCAATGCGAGGGATTAGCAGGACACATTTCCACATTTGGACAAACTTTTATGGCAGTCATAGAACTCCATTGCTGAAAGTAGGGGGAATGGTCATTATTTCACATTAACTTGAAGGCCAGATTTTCATTTGGTTGTCTGAAGGTCCCAGAAGAGAGTGTTTTACACACACACACACACACACACACACACACACACACACACGTGTATATGTACACGTATGTATGTACACATATATATGTGTATGTGTGTATGTATATGTACATATATGTGTGTGTGTGTGTGTGTGTGTATGCACCTTTTAATACCTGCCTTTTTCCCTGATTTAAAATTCTGATTTATTCAGAAATCACTCTTTTTCAGTAGGCATGGCTGAAGGGAGCCCAGTATCCTTTGCTGACTATAAGTAACTTTGATTATCTGCTGATAGGCCTGCTTCCCATCTGTAAAATACTCTGACTTTACTTGTATTTTTTTTTATAAAATCTTGAGAAGCTTTAGGAGCCTCAGTGACCTTTTTTTCTCTTCCCTCCCTGCCACCAGGTGGACAAGCACAAGGAGAACTTGGCAGCCATCATGATCACGTACCCTTCCACCAATGGTGTGTTTGAAGAGGAGATTGGAGATGTGTGTGACCTCATTCACAAACATGGAGGCCAAGTTTATTTAGATGGAGCAAATATGAATGCTCAGGTACAAAATCTGGGCAGATTTTTTACTACTGGGAGTCCTTGGAATAAAAATAGCACAGCAGTACTCAGTTCAGACTGTAACCCAGCTTCCATGCAAAATGCCGCAGTGTTTCGGGGAGGATGTGAGATTTCCAAGAACAGTAATTAAAATTAGATGGTGATAGTAATTCTCTTTTACTTGATTTTCCCCTGAAATGTGTTGTAAGATTTATGAGTTATTCACTGAAATGCGCTTAGTCTGCCTACCCCTTATCAAAGACTTTCTTTACAGATGTGATTAAGAATTCCTAAAACAAAATATTATTTACATCAAGTTCTTGTTTATGATGCATTGTTATAAAGAAAAACATAAAAACATACACCATCTTTCTCAACCTGTTCCCCTTGCATTCAGAAATAGGTCATAAATGGTATATGAAGAATGTTTTGAAACAGAGTATTACCTTTACAGGTTGGTCTGTGTCGTCCTGGAGATTATGGCTCTGATGTCTCTCACTTAAATCTTCACAAAACCTTTTGCATTCCCCATGGAGGAGGAGGACCTGGAATGGGACCAATTGGAGTGTGGGTATCTCTCGATTAGCCTTTTCTTAAAAAAAAATAATATATATATATATATATATATATATATATATATGCACATCTTAGTGACTCTTGGCTGGGTGTTCACTTCAGTACAGAGCCGTGGCTGGGAGATGTGTTGTGTTGGTTGCAAGCATCTGTCCTTCTCCAGCACAGTCACATGCTCAGTGCTGGTGTGTTCACATGTATCCCCAAACCCTGGCTTCCATGTTGGCCTTCTAGTGTGTATGGTAAACCTCACTCAGCAATCTGTTTCCTGAGTAAGAAATGGAGTTTGAGGGCTGATAATACTGCATGTAGTCCAGAACACAGAACTGCTACACAAGTTGTGTGAATCTATCTTAGGGAACATTCTTATTTCCTTAAAGGAAAATAACCTTACTTGTTTAAAAAGTAATTTTTATTTGGATAACTCCATTAATATCTTGTGATAGGTTGAAAAACTGAGTGCCATCCTCCACTGGCACCAGTTGTGTTAATAAACTTTCTTTTGAAGAAGGCACAGATCAGACTTCCTAGAGGACTGTGACTGGAAGCAAGGTGAAGAGAAACTACTGCTCAAACTGTCCAGATATGGTAACATAGGAACACGTATTTAATCTCTAAAATCAATGTTTTTGTTTTAGGAAGAAACATTTGGCTCCCTACTTGCCTACCCACCCTGTGATCAAAATACAGACGGATAAGGATGCATGTCCTTTGGGTACTGTCAGTGCTGCACCTTGGGGTTCCAGTGCTATATTGCCAATTTCCTGGGTGTATATCAAGGTGTGTAGACTTTTATAAGGAGTATCAGCTGAGGTTCTCTTTCTCTTACAAGTCCAGTGACCACTGGAACCACATGAACAGGTCTAAGAGCAGCCCATTTTTTTTGATGTTTGTACAGACTGAAATGCAGCAAAATGAAGACAATCCAGTCACGGGTTATTTAAATCCATCAAGCCTACTTGATTTATAGTAGGACAGTGTTGCCACAAGAAAGGACATCAGGACAACAGCTATATCTAACTCTTCTACCTTTTGTTTGTAATAGGTCTTGAGATAAGAGGACAACAGGCAGAAAACTACAGTCAGGCTTCCACTTTCTGACGCTGAAGTTTTCATGTTTAAATTACTGTTCTGCCAAGAGTATTTTTAATTGTATGGTTCAGTATTGTTATACTTCACATCTACAGAACATTGAATTTTACAATATCCTGAATTCCAGAGGATTTGAAAACTGAACTTAGTTTTTGTTTTACATGTGAATCAACTTGTTCATGATCTATGTAATTTGTTAATCCCTTGTAATTATTTCTCAACAGAGATGATTGTAGATTCAAATTCTAATTGATAGAAGGGTGTGCTGGGACTCTTGAGCTACATTTAATGCTTACAGTGACAGAGTTGGGGAAGAATGAACCTAGGGGCAGTGTCATTCAGAGTACTTTGTTGCCAGTATGATACTCTAACCATGGAAACTTCCTCTGCTGGGGAAACCAGATCTCCTGGAATTCCAAATGAGCAAATATGAACTGGTACCATTTCCATTTACAGCTGTGGGTAAAAATCACTTGTGACTCTAAGCTGGTTCCCATTACAGAATATTTAATCCATTAGAAATTTTTAAGGGGAGCTCTTTCCTCACAGTGCAAAATGCCATCTATTTACATTGTCCCACCTGAAGTTCTCTGGACAATCTTGCTGTGGCATGGAGACAGGCAGCCTGTGCCTTTTGACATTATTTGTGTTCTCACTTTTTTCTGTTCAGTTCAGACCTTCTCAGTTTGAGCAAAGGTTTCGGTCATCCACTTGTGAACTTGAAGCTAAATCTCTTAAACAGTAGACACTCTCATAAACTACATTCACCAAAGGTGGCCTCAGTCAATATCCAGTGCTTCTCTGTGAGTGTTGTGTGTAAAAGTGTAACAGCAGAGTGACTGCTAGAACTGGCCAGGTGCATTGAGGTGCTGCTCTCTGTCATGCAGGAGAATACTTTGCTTGTTTTGGACCTGTTTTAGATCTGTTTCTTCATGTTGTTTTCCTTTCAGACAATGGGAGCAAAGGGTCTGAAGCATGCTTCTGAGATTGCTATACTAAATGCAAATTACATGGCAAAAAGGCTAGAGAAGCACTACAAAGTCCTTTTCAGAGGAGCAAAAGGCAAGTATTGGACAATTTTTTTTCTTCTACCAAGCTTTTTTTTGTGCCTCGTGTGGAAGTTGGCTTGCAACACAGTTATTTGTTTTTTGTTTTGTTTTTTTTTTAATGCTATGTGACTGCTGATTTCAAACTTCTCTTGTTGTTCACAAGGAGAGAAATAACCGACCACACTTCTATGGATGTGTTGCAATGAAACTGAGATACTTTGAAGTAGAAGAAAAGTAATATCTGTTTGTTATTAGAAAAAGATGATGCTAAAAGATAGAGCAAACTATTAGATCGTTCTCCTTGAAATTTAATGGCAGATTGATGAACATTAGAAAAAGGAAAAACAACCAAGTTGAGACTTCCAAATTTCCATAACCAATGATGCAACAATTTAAGAACTGAAAGTAATTTTTGGACCTGTACTTCCCCTTGCACCCTTCCTCTGAAAAAAAATCCCACCGAGTTTTCCTCATTTCTGCTCCTTGTTCACTTTTGTGAGATGAGATAGAATTCCTTTGGCAATGCATGACATTTCATCTACATTCTGGTTCCCTGTTTTGGCTCTCCAGTCTTGCAACAGGACAGAAGTAATGAAGAAGAGATGAAAAAATTATTTTGGGAGTAGTGTAACAATCAGAGAACTTATTTTGCTTGTTTAAGCTGAACAGCGTTGAAGAACATTTGAGTACAATATATATTATCTCTAAAATATATATCTTAAATTTAATGATGTACACCTTGCTAAAACCTGCAAGTTGTACTTTAATAGAAGCGAACAAAAATTGCAAATTTTCAAGGATTTAACAATGTAAAGGAGGGTTCTCCAGAATCATGAATATAAATATAGACAACTTTTGTCTTTAGCCTCTCTATAACAGAAGATTTGAGGTTTGCTCTGGCATAAGATAAAACTGATTATCGTGATTAATTTAACATAGCCTAAAACCCAAATAGTGTTGGGCCATTGAGAAATCTAATAATTTTTTCTGAGAACTTGTAAATTGTAGGAGCTACTTTGACCACTCATTCCTAGTTCTGATCTTGTAAATGAGGTGTCTTCTTAATGTGATATGGGACTCAAAGAGTCAGTCTTCAAAAACTGAGTTGTATATCTCTTACCTGATAATTTCTCAGATTTGAGGTTTTGCCCAAGTGGATATTTTTGAGTTTGTCTTTTTGCCATGATCTCCACAAAACCAATCAGAATAGACAGCTTGGTAAATTGCATTGTTCTCCTATTAAGTAAGACTAGTGTTCTCACTAGCCTTACTTAATAGGAGATGAAATTTTTTTATTTACAGGTTATGTAGCCCATGAATTCATTTTGGATACAAGACCTTTCAAAAAAACAGCAAACATTGAAGCCGTAGATCTTGCTAAAAGGCTTCAGGATTATGGTAAGTCAAATGTCTATTCTTTAAAATAGCAGTGTGAGTGAAAATTTTCCAAATCTCTTCTAAAGGGAGACACAAACTTTTGAGTTCTGCGCTTATGGATGGTGAATCTGTCACAATTATTTCAGGCTTCCTCATTTTCTTTATGGGGCTTGGAGAGATATTTGCATATACTAAATTGTAGTAGATACTTCTGACTCTGCTGTACTTCATAGCTTTGTAAACTGTCCCATCAAATTACTGATTACATGACTCTCAACTGTTTGGAGCAAGTGGGTCGGAGCCAAAAGCTTAATAAGACTCCAACAAAGCAAAACAAAACAAAATAGGAAGGAAAAAAACCTTTTAAAGTAGGATAATAGGATTTGAACAGTTCCATCTTGATATAGTTTATGCAGTTTTGTACACATGTTCTTAAGGATCTGATTGTGGATGCTTTTTGGCTGCCAGACAAGAGGATCCATTGAACTACTTGATCCTATAGAACTGTGCTTCTAATGAATATGCATGAAAGCTTTTAAAACCCTAACCAGTAATACCTCTTCAGTGAAATAACCCAAAGCCTAATTGTGATACTAAAAAACCCACCCTTCCTGCTCTTTGTAAGTGAGCCTTAAATATTGTGCACCACTTTAAACAGACTTTTCAGCAGGTATAGAGGTGAGTTAGATAAGTATATTAAAGTTCCTTCTTAATAAAGTAAATCTGTGTGTAGCTGTATTATAAAACAGTGGTGTTACCCTTCAGTGCTGAAAATCAAGATACTTGAAAAGTTTATCTTGCCTCTGAAGTACAGAGCCAACACTACCACTGAATTCAATCTCTATAGGTTTTTGTAGAGAAAGGACTGAATTTGTGAATCTGCTGATAGCTAATGCATGTATTATCTCATACCCTGTTATCTCTGACTGATTTCTGCTATTGTCACCAGGTTTTCATGCTCCAACCATGTCCTGGCCAGTGGCAGGGACACTTATGATTGAACCTACAGAGTCTGAAGACAAAGCAGAGCTGGACAGATTTTGTGATGCCATGATCAGTATTCGGCAGGAAATTGCTGAAATAGAGGAGGGCAGGATGGACCCCCAAATTAACCCACTAAAGGTAAGATGGCATGTACAGCAAGGTACCAGCATCAGCCTAACCCCTCAGTCTGCAGATGCCCATTCCTGGTCTTTCAGTACTCTCAAAAGTAATGGGGTACAACAGTGAACACAAGACTTTCTTGAGAAACCTTCAACTTTTTCAAAATTTGAATTTTGACTTTTTCGAGTGAGAAGTCTTGCTGACAGAGTAGAGAAAGTTATTTCCACAAGCACTTAATTTATATTTCAAGGCCATCTCAAAGTAACAAAGGCGAGATGCTTATTTCACTGGCTGAAGATGGAAAGTGGAATGACCTTAACATTAATAGTAAAATAAAGATTGAATTATTTTAGCAATGCAACACAGAACCAGTATCAGCTCAAGTTCTGTTCAACTCTTTTAATGCTATACTGACTTTTAAGTTTAGTGAAAAACCAAAAGCATATTCAAGCCTTGGGTAGCATCTTTAGGCAAACTGAAAAAAAATCCAAATACTGACTTGCCTCCTGGTTTAAATCTGCCTTTTTCCTCCCCAGATAAACAGTGTTCTCTAGACAGTAATTATTTATATGTGGCAATGGAAACTTGAAGAAGGCTTCACACTGATCTGTTCAACAGAAATCAGTAATTTCTTGTTTCTTGTAGATGTCACCTCATACTCTGAACTGTGTCACTTCTTCCAAGTGGGATCGTCCCTACTCCAGAGAAGTGGCAGCATTCCCACTGGTGAGTACATAATGGGAACTTTCTGGTGTGGTAATATATAAATATGCTTTGTGCTCTGTAGTTTCTTAATCAGTTGGAGATGAAGTAATGTGGTAAGAATGAAAACTTCAGAGCCATTATATTGTTGCTCAATTTTTAAGTGTGTGAGCTCTCTCTACCACAGTTTCATTAGTTTGGCTTTTAAAGACAAGGAAAGAAGTGCTCAAAAAAAAAAGTCCCCACACATTGGTGCAGAGCTGGATTTCTAAATCCTAGCACTTCAACACTGAATATTCATTCTTATTGGAAACAACCTGTTTAGTTCTGACAAACTGCACCAAGGACTCCCAAAACAGAGTCCCACATGCTGACATTCAAAGCTTTGCTCAAAAGAACTTGCCTAAGGTGTGACTAGGTTCCCCAAGGTCAGCGTGGGGAAAGTGACACCAATGTGGACCTGCTACAAATAAAGGTCAGATTGGAGCTGGACTCTGATATCAAACTTCTTAATTGCTTTCACAGTCATAGTAGCTAAATGTACGTGCGACCAACCTTTCTGCTTGGAAACTTAATTGCAAGTATTTTAGTGATATGTACTGTTTCAAAGAGTAAGAATTCAACTACACCACCATTCCACTTTCCTTTAAGTATAATACTGTAACTAGATTGAAGAGCACAGCAGTGTCCTCTGCTTTTCCTTCATTCCTATGTGAAAGCCAGTTGTTCAAAGGATAATAAAGTTTTCTTTCATCTTGTGAAAACTGCTTCTTCGCAAGCATGTGTTAGAGGACATGACCAGACTTTTTTAAAATCTAAGCATTCTTTTAGCTGTCACTTCTATTATACATGCTTGTTAACTTTCAGGCTCTGAAAACAGACTTGAAGGATGACTTCACCCAAAAAATCCACTTTCACAGAATTTGTAATTCTTCAAGCTCCTAATGTCTGTTATAATTTTGTAGCTTTATTTGGTGGAAAAATTAAGATGGTTGGGTTCTTTTGTCTCTCTTAGCCATTTGTGAAGCCTGAAAGCAAGTTTTGGCCCACAATTGCTCGCATTGATGACATATATGGAGATCAACATCTGGTTTGTACCTGCCCACCAATGGAAGCCTATGAATCTCCATTTTCTGAACAGAAGAGAGCATCTTCCTAAGATTGCTTCCAGCTGCCTGCATTTTTGACTCCATCAGAATGGCCCTTTCCTGATTTCCTGGGGATATTTATATTGTGTATATTTTGAATAGTCACAACGTTTGTTCATTGAGCACTGCTCAGTTAAAATGTAAATACAATCAGTATGTTGGGTGTAAACAAAATGTGATTGTTCCACAGCAGTTGATGTTGGAAGTTGCCTTGATTTATCATTTTGTCTGTTTCATGCTAAAGTATTAACAATTAACACCCACCTTGCAAGGTGGCACGGGAGATACAGTTAAAAAACGTAGAAAAGATCCAGATACATAAGGCAATACTAATAAATATCAACTGTGGGATTAATTGTTTACATTTTGTAAAAAAATGATGAAGTAGATTTTTTAATTTACTTCACACACTACCACTAACTAGCATTGCTAGTGTTAATATTTCATACTGATTTTTTTACCTATCAGTGTTAGTAGTCTAATAAAATTGGTCAGAATTTTAACTGTTGTCATGTTTTGGATTTAAAATTTTCAGCTGTATTTGTCCAACAGACAGTATGAAATTATGAAACTTAAGCTCTGATTTCTGACGATTGCTACAGCAGCAATAAACTTACACAAAAGAAAATACTGTCAGAGATTAATATTTAAATAAATCTCTGATTTTTTTAATGAGCTAAAATGATCCATTTTACCAAGCAGTAACAAACTTAATCTTGTTCAGTATCACATCAGTTTTTCTTAGTAGTTCCATCTAATTCTCTCTTATTCTGGAGAGGGTATAAAAGACCATGAAGGCATAAAAGACTGTGAACTGCTTAGTATTACTTGAATCCTGGGTAAAAAAGTGTTCTCTTTTCACAGTTTCTCAAGTCGCTCTCTGGCATTTTTTTATACAGAGCACTCAGTTTGCCCTACTTTATCTACAGCTTGTGAAAAACTGATTCACAGCTTAAACTCAAAGAGATTAAGGAGACAAGAGCCCTCCTGCAACACACAGTGCCACATTAAATCACTCAGTAACCAAAGCTTACACCTTAAACAGGAGCCTTTTCCAGCATATTCCAGATCAAATTTACATAAAACTAATCCTCTCACTAGTTACACAGTCAGATCTCTGTGCTATGAGCACATTTGAAAGGAACCTGCCCAGGTCCATACAGAGCTGTCTGTTTGATATACATGAGCACCCTTGAAAGGACCAACTCATTCAGCCACTCAAAGCACAATTTTGGTGAATTAGGAAACAGGCACTCAGGAACACAGGGACCACAGAAAAGGACCACACAGTTCTGCACCTTACAACCACCCACTTCTCAACCACTTCTTGAGGATCTCCATGCACACTCAGCCTGGGAACTCTTAAGTGACACAAATGAGGCTGCTGTTTACAGCAATATTTTACATACTGCAAATTTTGTGTCTTTTACAGTAAAGTTTTGGGACTGCAACTTTATTGCTACCTACCTTATGACATCATGGGGGTGCTTTACACAAAGAGACTACAGACAATAGGAGACAGGAATGGCTTTCACTGAAGGAAAGCCAGGCCAGATACTAGTGTTTATACTAGTGAAAGCCAGGCCAGATACTAGTGAAAAGCTGCATCTATATGCTAAATCACCTTAATACATAGTGAAGAAAATCAGATTTTTTTTACTCTAGAATTCACTAACTATTGGAAAGGGTATCTTTCAGTAGCGATTGATATAGTACGGTCGTGGTTTGAGAGGAAGTAAGTTTTCTGGGATATAAAGTGGTCAGGCCAATAGGTGTTCAGTATTGGCACCTGGTGTGGCCACTGGGGACATTGGATATGCCTCTGAGAACACAGGGGCTAAAAGCAGAGCACTCCTGGGGGAAGATCTCTTGGGTTCTGGTGAGGAACGAGTTCGCATCTCCCCCCGGTCCAGCTGCTGCTGCTGGGCAGGGGAGGGGAAGCCATGCGGCTGGGTGAGGTAGGCCGGGCCTTGGACAGAGATGGGAGGTGAAGAGGCCCCGAGGATGGAAGGGTGGGAGAAGCACCAGGAGGCATCGGGCAGCCCCCCTTCCAGGAGAGAGAGAGTACAGCCTGTGCCTGGGACTGTGCTACCTTGAAATTTGATAACACATGCCAGCAGCCCAGCCGAGAAGGAGAAGGCGGCGGGGCGGGGTGGGGGTGCAACGAGAAGGTGTCTGTCCGCTTTGGGAGTCTCCGGGTGGCCAGAGCCCGAGCTTTCAACCCTTTTTTAGGACAATGAAAACTTTGGGGAACATTAACCTTTCCTAGGAGAGAGATAGAGATGAAATAGAAGAAGGAAATGTGCAAGCGTGAAGGTCTGAGCAAGTGAAAGATGCGGTAGAGAAGAATCTTAGGTGGGATGAGATGATGGAGTGGCCTTAGCTGGACTCTTCTTGTTACAGCCATGGACAGAACCATGTTTCCTGTGACACAGAGACTGCATCCAGGAAGAGGCAATGGCTCAGAGCCAAGAGAATTCAGTGTTGAGACCCCTCAGCCCCAGGGGGTGAAATTTGGGGGAGACAGGTGTCCCAAAGGTGAGATTGTGTCCTTTTTGGAATGGGACAAAGCATCCTTAAAAGGACGACCCTAGAAGCAGCTCTGGTCCATGTGCAGTGGTTATTCCTGGTCACATCTCACAGCAGACACCAGGGAGAAGGTATTTTCATGGGGGCACTGGCATCGTGCCAGCCTTAAACCATGACAAGTACTAAGGATGCAAAATATCAAGAAAAGCCACTGCAAATTTATAATGTGAGGAAAGGACAGTCTTTCTCTGTTGCCAGTCTAATTCCCCAGTCTTGACAAGCTACTTTAATATTTGCTACAAGCAGTTTCATGTTTGATTATGTCACTGAAAAAATATATTAAAAATTGGTTTACAAATTTTTGTATAAAGCAGATAGCTCCCCACTGTTGCTCTCAAACTGACTAAATATAGCTTGTGAATTAATTGGTAAAATCTATCCAGTGGAAAACAAAGCATAAAATATTTTACAGTACTCAAGTTAGAGGCCACAAGTCTTATGAGCTCATGAGATACAATGGCTGTTACGAAGGTGAAATCACATCATTCTCTCCAGAAATTCTGAGCTACCTGTAGCACTGTGGGCCACAGGCTGTCACTGCAACCTCAGTGCCTACAGAGGGAATACGACTCATGCACCTGACCAACCACTGTGCAGGAATTCCACAGCTCCCAGCTGTGCCGACACTCCCTCCCACTCTGGGACATGGACCTACAGGCTCCCGGCAAGTCCATGGGTATCAATGTCACCACTGGATCTTGGTTTGGAGTTCAGCCTTTTTAAAAATTAAGTGTTCTCTTCATTGAGAAATGAGTTAAGGAATATAAAGCCAAACACCTGTAAAATATGGCCACCTAAGGAAAGCATTTAGTAATCTGAAAAATAAATTCTGTAAAAATCTCATTACTTAATTAAGTGGATAACAGTAAAAACAAAATTAGCAAATTTTCTGAATCATAAAATATTTAATAAGGTATATTTTGGGGGGGGAATATACTGTATATAAAATTTCAGATCACAATATGAAGCGATTTGAACCTTCTCCAAGCTAGCACTGCCTTTAATGCTGTGTAGATGTATTGCCACTGATACAAGACCTACTAAAAGCATACAGTTTAACTAATACAGAAGTGGCTTTTTTTATATGAACTATTTTTTACACAATTAGAGTGTCTTGAATACCCTCTTTAAGTGCAAAAAACACAGATCACTTTACACTAATGCAGCAACAATGCATTCATATTGTTCTCATTATTCATTAGTAGTCAACTTGCATAAGATACAAGAAAAGCACAATGAAGCTCACAAAAATAGACTAAAAATCAGCCCGTTCTTGCAAAAAAATACAGCATAATAGAAGAAAAAGACAAAAAAGGGATTATGCACGCCACAGAATTTACTGTTTAATCCAAATGGCTTAAGTGCTGAATCTATTTATTTTTCCTGGTTTTTAGTGGGTTTTTCTTTTGGTTTGGTTTTTCTTGGGTTTTGTTATTGGGTTCTTTTTTTTTGTAAATCAAACCACACGGACCAGGCACAACTAATATTCAGGAGGCAGTGTGTAGCTAAAAACATCACTAACTATTTTTTATCCCCAACATTGTTTCATTGTTTGACACAATTTACTTTCCTCTGTCCTGAGGTAGTCACAAAAAAACAAATCATAAATTAAGCATCAGCTAGGCCAGCAAGAGCTGAGGCTTTTCTTTTTATTTTTTTCTTTTTTTTTTCTTTTTTTTCTTCTTTAAAAACTGTTAGTTAACTGGCCAAAACTACCCTTGATGTTAAAAGACAGCTGAGAATTAGAGTTCTCACAACACCAAGAAATGGCTATTAGGGGAAGAGGGTTAGGTGCTTCAAAAAGTGACAATATACTGAGTCCCATCAAGGTGGCTGGTCCACTGCTGAATTTCCCATGTTTATTCCCCTTTACTGTCTATAAAGTCACTGGGAGAAGTACAGAAGGGACTGAGCACATCATCGTCCTTTACTGTAACCCGGAAAGAACTGGTCCAGTAGTGCCTGCAGGATCTTGTTGGGAGCCATGGTGTAGCCCTTCCCCAAGTCATAGCGGCAGGCAGGGCAGGTGAACACTTCGGCTCTGAAGGAGCGCTGCAAACAACTCTAGGACACAGAAAGACAGAGAAGTAAATTGCGACAACTTCCTTATAGAGTGACAGTTTAACCAGTGAAAAGTAAGGAATCACTATAAGATCTGCTTATAAGATCTGCTTACAATCTGCTGTACTACCAGAAAAAAAAGTCTTTGCCAAGCCCTCTGGTGCCTGACTCTGCTCCTGACTAAAATGTCCTAGCCAAGGAACTCTTGGTGCTTGGGAGGAACTAAATCACTAGTGAGGTTTCCCCTTCATTTCCACTAACACCTTCCGGTAAGTCACAGCCAATCCTTAGTTTCCTTACAGCTTCACAGATTGCTATACTTTTCCAGACCTTCATATCCAGAGGAAGATACTATACCACGTACACTGTTTATGCAGCAATCTCCATCTAACTCACAAGAACAGACCCAGTTTAGCCTTACACATACATGCAGGATAATACAATCTGTAACACATTAGCATCTGTGCTATCATTCTTACTACATTACTGCAGATTGATTAAAATTTTTTTAGGGCAGGACAGATCTCTGTCTAAAGAGCAACAGCAGCTTAGTATCAAACTTCCCTACAACTTTAACTGGATATTATACTGTATTCTCAAATATGTACTGATATCTTCAAATATTGTGCTTTCTGAATTTGTTGCCATTCAGCTTTCTCTTCTTTCTTTTTTTCATGGTTTTTCAATTTCTACAATTCTAAATTTTAACTCCACAACCTCCAAACCTTATGTTTTTCAAAGAGTTTTAATTGTTCCATGTGTGCAGGCCACTCATAACAACACACTGGTTTTTACTGGAGCGGTATCTTCTTAAATAGCAACATTGCATTACCAAATACTGTACTAGGATGATAGTTTGAGTCCTTTTAGGGCCTCAGGTAGAAATACTAGGTATGGCAGGCACCATTCAAATATGCACAATTCAGTGCATGATTCTGTACATACCAGTGCTACAAAATTAACTGTAGTCCAGATTTGATTCCATGCTTCTTAGATTATCTCCAACTGATCAAGATTTTGAGACACATAAGTAATGAACTGACCTTCATGGTCTCCTACCAAACATGAGCAATGCCAAGATTAACAGGATAACATGACTTTCTCTGAATTAGCCCAAATAAGTTTCTAGGGTATTTATCCTCCACCCTTTCACAACTTTTAATAAAGTGTTATAAAATTATAAAATCTGGTTTTATTTCTTGTAAAATTATGTAAAATTAAATCATTGTTATTGTGCCAAAATCTAACCTGTGGACCTAACCAATCCCTAGAGCAACTCCACTGACCACAAAGGCATGACCACAATGGCAAACCTCACTCATTATGTCTATCAGAAACTATATGGAATGTACTTCCACTCCTTATTACACAAAATAAAGGTTTGCTACACAGCAAACACTGAATGGAAACTTGTTGCCTGTTTTTCTCAGAATATTATGCAATTGTTATTGTCTTTCTAAAATGCATATGGTTTTGGTGACTCGTGTCTCAGAGTCAAGAAAACAGCCCAGAGCAAGGCAGTTCATTCTTACTTTACAGACGTTGTGGAGGCACTCTGTTGTCACTGGCTGGTAAACCAACTCCTGGCAGCAGACACACATAAAGGATTGTTCCAGTTTCTTCAGAAAATTCTAAGGTAGGGCACAGGAATAAAAGAGACAAACTCTATTACAGTTCTCACAAATGCCACTTACTACATAAAGATGATGTACTTCCAGAAGTTTTTAAGTCCATCATATCTCTGAGCACAGCTTTCTAGAAGTTATCAGGAAGCAGGTCTTTAATGGCTTTATTTACCTGCTCTTCTACAAATTGCAGAACCATATAATCAGAGAATGGTTTGGATTGGAAGGAACCTTAAATGACACTTATTTCATCCCCCATGCCATGGGCAGGGAATATTCCACTACACCAGGTTGCTCATGGCCCCATCCAGCCTGGCCTTGAATACTTTGATGGATGGGTCATATGTTTCTGGGGAGCCTGCCATAAAATAATTTTTTGTCCAAACAAAACTTAGTGACTAAAACCATCTTTCTTTGTGCCTGATTTCTGACATTAGCACAGCATAAAAATACGTTTATTATATCAGAAAAAAAACATGCTCGCTTCAAGAATGAAAATAAATAAAAACGCACTTTTAACTTCAGGATGGTTTTTGAGGAAGAAAAGGTCTCTATTGTGGAGGCATTAATCCATCTCTCAAGAGCAAATTGCACAAGCTAGACATTTTCTTGAAATAGAAGTCTTACAAATAAAACTAATGCTAGACAATCTATATTGAGCAAAAGTTCAACAAACAAAGGAGGTTTTAAGAGGGACTCAAGATTTCTCCTAATAATATAAAGAAAATGCAAAGAATAAAAATTATGCATGCAACAAACATACTGGTCCTTCCTTAAGAGAAGCAAGTACTTCATCCCACAGCTTCTGGTTCATGCAGTCTTCTCTGATCAGCCATTGCTGCTCTTGGGTCAGCTGGAAAGCTTCTCCTTTCCCTCCATCTCCCATCCTCATGGCTTTGGATGCATTTGTAGGCTCCTCTGTACCTGCTTAAGATGGTGACCATCAGACCCAGTAACAGCAGTGTTAGTCTGAACTAATAGAAGGGACAGAAAAAACTATTTCTAGAAGGAAATATGGATTAATATGGATTACATGCATGAAATGCAGCGAGCAAATTCCTACTCCAACTCATACTATACATTATTGTTTTGGATTGCAGCACACAGCTGCACAGAAGAATTTCCATTTTTTTGCAGAGCTTGAGAGCAAAAAACACAGTAGGAGCAGTAAAAAGGATTAAGACCCCTACACTACCACTTAATTAAAGAGCATGTGCTTATGAATTTCCATAAGTATTGCAAACAGCATGGTGAATTTAATGTAGGTCAAATGCTAGTGCACTCACTAGAATATACTTATTTATTTCTTGCTGCGAGACAGAATTAGGAGAAAGGCAAATTAGGCTCCAAACTTGAAAAGGATATGAAGAAAAGTTTATTAACAGTAACTAAAAGAAAGAATAATAGGAATTAGAATAAAACCTTTAGAACACTTCTTCTCTCCTACAACTTTTTTTTCTCACAACGTACAGAAATAATTCAGTCAGTTTATTATTCTAGAAGAGTCGTTTTTTGCCTACTTTGGGAGAGGAGCTCTTCTTGTTAATTTATGGAGACTTTTTTATAAGAAAACTCTTCTCTTCTGGTTTCTAATTTTTACAAATAGCACTTGCCTGGAAAATCTGCAATCATGAAGTCCCTCCCATTTTTACAGCTTTTCCCAAAACTGTGTTTATGGGCCATGTTAATTTATGAGATATTATTTTAAAGATGAGCTGTTTAAGAGCAAAGGTGTTCTTTATATATGTTTGAAATTATCTTAATTTCTGGGAACAGAGGTCCTCTTCTTCTCTCACTAGAAGCATAGGGTCATTATCACTCTTTTTGTTTAAACTTCTCATGGGACTACAGCTATTTCAACATCTGCTTACTTTAGCATGGAGGCTTTTGTTAGGTATCTACAATTTGAACAATTAATCTCATATTTTTTAAATGGGTTATAGGCAAAAAATAGTCTGATGTATCAATTATATCTTCTTCATAGCCTTAGAAGAGGATTTAGCCTAGAATTAAGGCATCTCTTTAAATCCCTCCCATTTGGGACTTGACTTCTTTTTATTGACTTTCATGTTTCATGTTGTTGTCTCTTCATCTTTCCTTTTCTTTCACTCGAGAGAGAGAACTGATGGTTGTAGGTTTTATTTGTGTACTGCCCAGGGCCTGCAGATGATTACGTGATTTCTGCTGGGCGGTGCTGGAGTTGTTTGTGGTAGA
Source organism: Camarhynchus parvulus (assembly GCF_901933205.1). Classification (NCBI taxonomy): domain Eukaryota; kingdom Metazoa; phylum Chordata; class Aves; order Passeriformes; family Thraupidae; genus Camarhynchus; species Camarhynchus parvulus. The sequence goes on from NC_044601.1 coordinate 42,285,416, forward strand.
GGCTTTCTTCGGCGGCCGTACTTGCGGGGGGAGCGGCTAGGATTTCAGCAGCCAGGCTAGCTGGGGGCCGATGGCTTCCCCTCCCCCTGCCTGGTGGCTGTGGACGAACTTTAATGGTGGTAGAATCTCGGCCGGACCGGCCCGGCTCGGCCCGGGCTGGCGGCGGGGGCAGGGCTCAGTAGCGGCAAGAAGCCAGCAGCCACAGCCGCGGCCCGGCCCGGCCCGCGGCCTCCCCTCCCCGTGCGGGGCGGCTGACGGGGCACGGGGCCTCACCGGGAAGGGCTCCCCACCTCGCCGGCAGGGGCCGCCCGGCCCGGCCGAGACAGGCCGGACTGGCTGTGTTACTTGTTTGCCGGAAGGGAAAGAGACCCTCCTGGGCTTTTTCATCTTGTTCTAACATGTGTCGTGACAGAGGCGTGTACAGTTTTCTTAGTGGTTCAACAGATTGTTAATTTGCAAAGCTAATTGCTGATTGGTCTTTTTTTGTCAGACACGGAGGAAGCTGCTAGCAGCTTCTCTCAGAAAGTCTCTTCCGTGAGTGCCTCCAATATAAAACCCCCACAAACAGCTTCACACTTCCACAAAGATTTCTTGGCTTAGTTCATAGCAATTGTAACATGACAGACTTTGCTGACTAATGCTAAAGAAGTAAAAAAGAAATACCATCATCAATTGTCCTTTTCTGGTTTCCATTACTTTGGCTGCTTGGCTCCTGTTTCACAGTTTGCTTTTTAACCTTATCTTTCTTCTCCTTACTAGCCATGGCTTCCAAATAACCTTCTGGATACTAAAATTAAAAAGCACAGATTTAAAACAAGAAGCACAGACATACAGGGATAACCAAATACCAAAAGGAATAACTTTTAACAGACTTGAGATCCCTATGACTACATAGTAAAATAATTACACAATAATTTTAAAATCCTGTATGATAGAGAAAACATTTAAATTAGTACCTATCATTAAGAAAGCACAGTCAAGTCAAAGAAGCTAATCCATGCTCAGATGTATTAAACATTATATCTGTACCTATATGTTTACAAACTATATAAATTGGGGAGATGATGGTATGCTGTAAAATGCAATGTATCATTGCATTGCCAAGAATATATCTTAATTCTTTCCTTTTTTCCATCTTTCATGGATTCTGCACTGCCAAAATTTTCATGGATCAGCCTATATCTGTGCTTAAAATGCACTATTTATACAAACTGCTCAGTCATATGACAAAAATACTTTAAAATGCACTGGTTTTTTGCGTTTCTCTGACAGACTAGTCACCTGTAGAAAAATTTGTTCCAGCCTAAGAATCACAAAACTGGACACAAATTCTGATTTTCTAATCCATGTAGACAAACCAATTTACTGCTAGGGGAGAAAGCTTCATTTGCAGTTCCATCTGCTGTGTCACTATTACAGGATTCTGTCAATTTCCTTATAATCTGTACTGGTTTTTAGTATCAAAAGCTGCCACAGTGAAGTACAAGGAAAAAAGGGAGCTTTAATTTAACTTATTTCTTTCTCAGGATTTTGTTTACTAGAACTAAGAATAAAAACAACTGTCAAGTCCTGATGCCAACCTGTACACTTAGACCGAGCTTTTTTGACCGCTCCATTCCTTCTGAAGTCCAAGGTGCAGGCTCAACATCATCTCTCCTCAAAAGATAGCGCCAAACTAAAAATCCACATTTTCCAATTTCTGGCCAGTATTTCACCACCTAAAGAACAGTACAAAATTACTGATATTATTTTTATCACAAGTCAAACACGTGCACATCATCATACTTTAATTGTTCAAGAAGAAATGACAAGACTGATTTATACATTATTATTATTATATACAAAAGTTCTTTCCTCAGCTGTGAAATTTTTGTATTTCTTATAAATATAGTAGTCTTAAAAGGCACACTCCTTTGTTTCAGAAACTAAGAAGACTTTAAATAAACAAAAGGCTAGGATACAGCTGGAAGGACTGAAGAAATAATAATCTGATTTCAGGGATGAATTTAACTCAATAGGCACGCACAAAGCAACTTACATATTCAATCTTAGGTATCCTATTACAGATTATATTATATTATAACTGTTTTGAATAATTTCATTTTGGATCACTTTGCAGAACAAACTAAAGCTAAAAAGCTCTAGTAAAGAAAAAAGGAACTGTTTCTTTCAAGTAATAATGAAAAATTTGCAGACTGACACATATGAGGCTTTTAAAAACAGATTACAAGAAATATTGTGTTGTAGAGATCAGAATACCTTGTAAATGCCATCATATCTGTTGCCTTCCTCTGGGGCATATTTGCTGATCCGCCGTCCTTTTGAACTGCGCACTACCCTAACTGGCTTACCAGCTCTCCAATTCTTTGACTCTGCTCCATTTTTATCATCCAGTGGGGCATCACAGTTAAGGGCCAATGCCCTAGAAAGACATTTAAATTCTTCATAAGCTAGATTGCTTCACCCAGCAGAGTTTTGAGAGTTAACATAATTAAGTCATATGTGTTTCCCTTGTCTAATTTTGCTTTATCAAGCAGCATAGAGCTTTCAGTATCTTTTTTAGCAGAATTGATGAAAAAAATGAGATCCACACTGAAATGAATGGTAAGAAAAAAAGATGGGAATACTAAATATGTTGTCTAGGTTCCAGATGAAAATTCATGTGAAATTGCTAGAAAACAAACCAATCCTTTCAGACTTAATATTCTTAATTTTTAAAATTAATCCCTTCCTAAATAGAATTGATGAAATTAAAAGTATAATAAAAGGCAAGCTTTCTGTGCTGCTATTCCTCATCAACAGATTTTAAGGCTCTTTAACTGTGTACACAAAAGTAATGAATATGATGAAAAACATATAGAACAAAAAGTACATAATAACCATTCAAAAAAGCTCTAAATACCATACCTCTCTCATATGATACATAAAATACCTCAGAGAAGAACTAAGAATCATAGTAGCTAATTAGACCTTTAATTAGCTTTAATTAAAAGCTTTCATTTACCCATAGAGACCCTTTTCTAGAAACCTGGAGCAAGAGAGTAGGACCAAGCTGCTATAAGAAACAGTATTTCTACTACCACAGCCTGACTTGAAGAGATTGAAAACCCTTCAGAATCAGCCACAACACAAATGATGGATCTCAAAACAGAAGAAATAACATGGGTTATAAACAGACACGGTACAAGTATGGAACCCACATTGTAGAGAACAGTAAGTGAAGGCACACTATGCCAACATTAAAAATTTTTTCCATATAAAAACAAAACTTGTAAAACTATCTGAACAAGCAAAACCCATACAGATTCAACTACATAGAATCATCATAATCTTCTGTATCAAATGCTTGGAAACTTGTATCAAGCTTAGCAAATGAGAGCAGCACATTGTTATTCCATATGCACTACTGCCTTCACAGCTAAGTAGTTTTGCCTGTGGATTTTTCATTTCCTAAGAGGAGAGAGATACTGACATTAAAGGGTCCAGCTTTAATTCTGTGTCCCAAAACAACTTTGTTCTATTCACTAAATATGCTTGTAAAGCTGTTGCTTAAACCTACTTCCATCTTTCTTCCCTCCTTGATCTTGTTCATTTTCACATCGCATGTCCCCTCTCCCTCCCTTTCTCAAGGGAGCCAAGTCAGGCTTTTCCTCTTTCTCCTCTAGACAGCTTGAAAAAAAATCCCTCTCCAGCCTGTCTGAGAGCCGCAGAACATATCTAAATGCAGACCTGGCAAACAAAAGTTCTCAGTGACTCTCAGCATCTCACAGGCGTTCAGAGGTCAGTTGTGTAACAGATTATGCTCTTAGAAACAGAAAAGGATGGAGTACTCTTTGTTCAGGCCAGCTTTTGGAGGATGGAAAAACACTTCAGGCAGATGCCTAATTCTTCCTCTGGATATATGTTCTCTTTCAAGTACCTGTTTTGATAAAGCTGCGCCCTAATTCCTTGCTTTTCATAGAAAAATATGATGAAAGAAAGGGCTAGCAAAATAGAAAATATTTCTTTTATCATGGGAAAAGGAACATGCTTTCTTTCTCCTTAAATTTATAACTGATTCACCCACAAGAGAAGAAACTTGAAAAAAGAAACATCCAGAATTAGAAAACTTCTGTTCAAGAGTTTTGACTGACTTCTTGTTTAATTAAAATAGAGTCCTCTCAGTGTGACTATAGAACAATTTAAACCAGAGGCATGACTGCAAGCTGCAAGCAATGTATTTCACTGAAGTGAGTGTTCCTTTAAAGCAACAAATCATAATGCTTGATAAAACCCCTCTTGAAAGGCATTGATGTTTATGAACACAGCATGTACAGAAGAGAAAAAATACAGCAAAATGTTAGTTTTAAATTAAAGCCCTACAAGCCAGCTCTTTGTGTTGTAATACCTTTAAATTTTATTTTCAAAACTTACCTATTCATGTGTGTTAATGTCTGATCAAATGAATGTTCTCCGATTCTTTTATTGCCAGAAAGATCTCTACCTCCACTCCCAGTGTAAGTGAACTCATCTCCTCGATCCTGTGCAAGAAGATTATCCTTTGGTTTAACAGTCTAAAGTAAAGTAACTCAATTAAAAGGAAAAAAAAAGCAACTTCATTTGTTCTATTTACTCAGAGAAAAACTGTAATCAAGGGCATGAAAGACATGTTTTCAATTTCATTATTGCCATCCTACAGCAGCTGCACCAGCACAAAACTTCTGGTCTAGATGTAACCTCTTCACCAAAAAATTCTGACTAAAAAAATGCCTGCGTTAAAAAATGCTACTTTGGCATTTTTTATAAAGCTATTTTGAGAAAAAAAAATCTGAGGAACATATTCTACTTGATCTTGAGCTTTCACTATGTTTACAAGAGTATCATGTTTGTAAAATACAGAATAATTACCTTGGATGGATCATGGCAGTAACTTCATCTTGTGCAAGAAGCTCAGTGCTAGTAAGTACGTAGAGTGCTGCCTTATGTACAAAGCAGGTGCTTTAATGAAATATTAATCCCAGCTCTACTGACTCAGTAAGAGTTTAAAATAATTTAGATTCATATTTTGTAAGCTAAAATAATTCTGTACTATAGTTCTGATGTAGAATTTTCATGAAATTGAAGGAAGGTTGATAAAATCTTTTACCATGAGCTATGAAACTGTCAGAATCTAAATACTCTCAAGAAAAGCCTGTATTTCTATTTTCTGTGCAAAGTTTGTCACAGAATTTCATGTTACTCTTGGGAAATGAATGTATTTCCAGAAATACATAAATATACAGATTACATATATAGTTAATATGTTATTTTTTGGAGATGTATATTTGGTATAAAGCATATAGCAATTTAATACAAAAAACAATGTTTAAATGAATTTTAATAGCAAAATTCTGAACATCTATGCAGTAATAAAATTCAATCAATTTCTTACCACTATTAAAATCTGACATTATTTAGGATCCAGTGCAAGACTGTTACACATATTTCATGACTGACAACAGCAGAAAAAGAGAAGGTTAGAAAGAGAAACACTGGTTGAACAAGGCCATAGATAAATTATAGAAATTAGGTTCATTTTATTTTGTGCAGGGAAAATCTAGCAGAAATTCAGCTGCAGTTATCTGTACATAATAAAATACAAGTGCTATGAAGTTAAAAAGTATACTCAAAACCTAGCAAAGACATGTATAAATTCTGGTATATGCTTTCTTCAAACAGGCTACTTAGTGTACTGAATTAATCTTTAAAAACCAACAGAAACAGAATGTAGTTCTATTAAGGACAGTATATGAAACAACTTTAAAAGACCAACCAGACAAGAACCGTTTCCTAAGAAAGGATGTAAAATAAGTTGTATAAAATAAAATATCACAGGATTGGAATTAATCTCAGAGTATGTTTCATTTTTCTGTGATTGTCAAGGCAAACACAATGCACAGATCACACAAGGATGATCCTGATAATAATATAAAAAAGGATGGATTTGGTCCATGTATCACAATCATTCAAGCAAATTGCATTTTGACAATGAATAAGAAGCCTGTGACAAGTTCAGAAAAATGGGAAAACATATTTTGGAATGTCATGAATCCAGCATGGCCTGGGTTTTGTAACAATGAAAGAAACATGAACACCTTCAGTCTTCATGATGTGGCAGGGTGGGAGGACTGTTAAGGCAGTTTTTGATATACAAGCAGAGCTAAACTGAAACCAGAAGGTGATTTCTTTTCCCTCTACTTCAAACATAATTTTGAGATAAATACTGATATATATATAAGAATGTGGAAAAAATATATGAAAGACAGAAACAGTTCATATGAAAGCAAGATGGGGATAATTACTTATAAGACAGGACAGGTTCCTGAAAAACTTTTGTTTATCAACTACTAGGTTGTTGATAAATCTTCATGAGAAGAAAGTATGGAATAGACTTGTTTTTTGGTGTAACAGAAAAACATAAATCAAGGACAAATTGCTAGAGATTTTAGCCAAAAAAAATTCAAGATACAATGCAGAAATGCAACAGTATTCCTACTTGCACACACTTCTATGGAAAATGGTTAAATGTAAATGGCCTAAACCCAACAAACTTCCAGCATCTTCAAAGAAAGGCTAAGCGGTTCTCTAGTGGTAGTCTAACCACAGGCAAACTGAAAACATTGTGCTTGAAGAGATATTATGGATAGAAGGTCTATGCATACATGCTCACCTCCTGAGCATATCCTACACGTCATGGGTTACATTTGCTTCTCTTTAATTATCAAAGTGCTCTGTGCATAAACAAACAACTGGAAATCCAGAGGAAGGAAAATGGAGGAACAATTATGTAGCATAAATGTTACAGGTCAAGGTACAAGGATCTTTCAACATCCTCCAATGTAAGGAAGAGTCACTGCTGCCTTATTATTTTCTAGATAAACTATACTCCTTTTTTCATATCAGATATATTAGGGGAAAAAAATAAGGATTTCAGGGAATAAAGACAGTTTCTAGAATTGAAGGAAAATGCCAGAGATCTTGCCAATGATCTGGGCTGGATGAAGAGAAATTGGAGGACATTTGAACCTCTGATATAGCAGCAACTCTCAAACAAGAGAGGAAGAAAGCTTAGAAGAACTTATAAGTGCTTGAAGAGAATGAAAATCAAAAATGGCAAAAGTAAGTGATGCACAGACCCAGTGTCTAAAGCGTGGATTAAATGTGGATATGAATGTGCCTATGACAAGCAGAAGTGAAATAGGGACACTGGTACGTACTCCAGAGACATACTTGGATACCTACAGTACCTACTTTCATTTGGCTTATGGTGTTTTACTTTTAAAGTGAAGTATTACAGGAATATTCACAGCTTATTATTTGGGACTATTAGAGAGTAGTGACTCATCAAAACAATATCTCAACAGCTTTGAGTTCTATCTATAGATAATACAGGATCTCCCAATTACCTACAACAACTTTTAACTGAGAGCCAGTAAGAGATTGGTAAAACTATTTTTGTCTGAAAAGGATCAGAAAGCAGAACTGAAGACAATGGGTCAACAGTTAAAGAAAACATATGGCAAAAGGAGTTATTTATGTCTATATGTTCTCATTGAAAAAAAAAAAAGCTGTCAAAAAGCCCATCAAAACAGTCTTATCTTTTCCCTTCCTACATTCTTCCCATTTTCTTACCTTAAAATACATAAATCTGCACTTCTCTTCTGTTTTCCACAGCTTAATTCCACTTCCTTGCACCAAAATTGTCTTTCAACAGCTAGTAAGTACTTTGTTACTCTGTCTTCTCTTAATATCTCCTGTATGTCCCTTTTTCTTATGTTATGCCCATAAAGTTATTTCTTAACCGTCCTGTTTGTAAAGTTTGATGACATTATAGAGCAAGTGAACTTCAGCCACAGCAGCACTGACCCAGCATCTCATACTGAGGCACGTGAGTGGAAGACAAGCCTGAAGCTCTAGTACTACAAGCCAGTCAGCCTCAGACAGCCAGTACAAGCAATCAGTCTGTTGTATTAAATCATACTCCACTATTCAACATTGTTATATAATCAGTTGTAAGTCTAACAGAGAAATAATGTAGAATGAAGAAAATAAGATTTTGAATTCCATTGGATCATTTGACCACATTATTTCTGTGGATTACTTTTATGCACCATCTGACAGGCACATTAGCTACTTCAAGTTACTAGAATATTAACTGTCTCAAGAGAGCTCTCAATTATTTTCTCTCTCCATTAACATCTATGTTAAATCTGAGCTTTTATGTTCAGATTTCGAAGTTTGGTTCCAACAGATAATGCAAAAATTGTATTTATCAGTAACAGGCTATTACAAACACAATCAGATTTTCTAGATGAGTTCCAACCTTCCGTTTGAACAACAAAAAATGTTTATTGGCTGTCTTGGTACAAGAAATTCCCAAATACCACCAATTCATCAATCCCTTATCAGTTTGACCTCAGTAAAGTGTAACGAATAAAAGGTGAGTTTGATTATATGATAAAGTAAAATAAAAGTGCACTAAGCCTTTTTAAATGAGGTTTTAAAATCCAAGTCAATTACTAACTATCAAGCAATTACATTTGAGAGCATTTTCTTTCCCCAGTAGTAGGGATATCTGAAAATGAATCATGTCATCATTCATCTTCATTAAACTCTATACCCATAAAGAACTGACAGAATTGGCCTATCTGCCCATTGTCTGATTTATTTTTGATAATTTCATGGTTTAACACTGCAGTAAAAGGTGCCAATTGAAAAGGAAGGGCTAAAGTACAAATTTCATTTGTAAATAATAAGAATCCCTTGCATTAAGTGCAGAGCCTGTATACATCAAAATTGTTCTTGCTGAGTCTTCCCCACAATTGCCCCTGCTAGCAAGAACCTGCACATTCCACCACAGCACATTCCATCACAAAGAAAACATTTCACTATTTTAGTGTTTACTAATCAACATGTCTGAACAGAAAGAAAGACAGCTTCAAAGCAGGAAACAGCAGAAGGTGGCTAACTGGTGATGGAAGTAGGGCAACATTTTAAAAGATCAAAGTCCGAGTTAACTACTGTATGTGAATTCCTTTCTGAGGTTTTTCTTACTCCTTTCCATGCAGTGTCCAAAAATGGTGGATTACCAGGCTTTTAAACTGAACATTAATATGTAAACAATTCAGGCTACCCAGTGTGGATTTGTTATCTTTTGTTCCACTAAAACTCCATTCTGACTTGGAACCAGGTTTGCCAAAGACAGTCTTTTCAGGTCAAAGACACTTTCCTGTAGAGGGTGTTTACTTAGGAGATATAACAGCTTTTAGAGACAGCGTTTTTAAATTACGGTTATCTTTGGCTATCAGCTGGAGATCCAAAATTCATTTGTTTTTTGAGGAAAAAAAATCCTGCAATCTGTATGACTAATTTAATTAGCCTACTATAATCCTAGTTAAAGCAACACATTTAAAATCTAAAAGACATGCACTTCATATTACACATTCATTTCATTAGGTGGATTATGAATGGTACATTCCAGGCAGTGAATGGGTTTGGTAAAAAATATCAACAAACCTAAACAATGAGTATATTGCCTGGGGTCCCTTTTGAGTCATTACAGTCATTATATTTCGTAGTCTCAGAATCTTTTACAAGAAGATGCAACTGGTCACACCAGGTATTATTCTCCAAGAGATCCTGAATCTCAGTTCAGAGATCTCCCATATGATCCTATGCAAAACAACATTTACAAAAGAAACAATTTTTGTTTGGTTTAAACTGGAGCACACCACACAATTAATTTACTATCTTTACAACACTACCTCAACCCAGCAGAAATATGAATCTTGAGACTTTTGACAATAAAATGCAATTTCAACTTGATACATAAAAACAATGACATAAAATAAGAGGGCAAGTTTTCAACACAAAAGTTAAACTTCTTCAGTTGCTTGATCTGATGAACAGACAAATCAGAATACATTTATCATGAACATTGTGACTGCAAATTTCCAGTATCTAGTGTGTAAATATTAATCTGTTCTTAGAGTATAAATTACTGAAAGACTTCTCAATTTCTTCAGGTAATGCTCCTATTATGGTTACTATCAAAGGAATACTATCAAAGAGATTAGCAACATTAACATATTCAAAATAAAAGCTAACTATAAGTAAGCCATATAACTTGTCACTAGAATTCAAAGTTACCCATTTTCAGGAGAGAGATTAATGTGCAAATATTTTATGTGCATGTAGTTAGAAATGAAGATAAAACGTCACGTACAAAACAATTTCACCCAATGCTCATTTTATAAGCTATGACTGCACCTGTTCTCAATCTTGAGGGTAGATCTGACAGAACTGATAAAACTAGTTATTAATGAGCACTCCAATACATCCAGAACATCCAAACTTCAGTAAAACTGGAGAAAATTCTGGGTCTAGGATAATAAGTTTCTACAGGCATGGCATAAAAATGTTGTGATCTGAAAGCTAGACAATTAACTCAGTTTCCTGCAATGTATATTGTAATTACTTTACCCCAGTGTGGCTTTACTGATTTAAAGATATAGGAAGTGCACTAAGATGGCACACATTATCAGTGTGCCTAAATACTACACAAAGTTTATGAACAGTGTAATACACCTCCAAAATGAATTTATTTCTCAATTTTATAAAAGTTTACACAAAAGCATCTCTGTTGCACCACTGAAATTCAATTAAGAGTCACCTCTCTTTTTTGGTACTCATACAATAAAATGAATAGATGTGAGCAGAGGTTTTTATGTGTATATTTTATTTCAAATAAATAAATCTAAAATTCCACATCTCAAATTAATTAGATACTGTACTTAGGACACTTTTAAGTACAGGACTCAATTTTTCTGTTCATGTTCTTACAGAAGTTTAATCTCAACCTTTTTAAAAAAAAACAGGGAAAATGGAAGTAATTGGAAGACAAACCTGGCACATGAAAGAAGAAAAGCTAACCTCAATAATGTAACTGAAAAAAAACAAACCCTTGTATTATTAGTTTAGAAAACAGAAAAAACTGTTTGAGAGTATTATCTGCAACCTTTCTCTTCTACTATGCCTTTTCAAAAGTATTTATGTCTTTCAGACTATGACATTGCTTAGGTGTCTACAAAACCACATGGTCACAACATCACTTAGGTGAATTGAAAAGGCATTCAAAGGATCCAATTAAATTTACCAAATATTTTGAATTAAATAATTACCACCTCAGAAATAAGGAGACATCAGTATCACCAAAAAGAATAAAAAGAGGAGTCTGCAGCATCCCAGCATAGCAGATACAATTCCTGTGAAACAGTGTTCTTAGGGTCTGAGAGCCTGGGCTGGGATAGATACTAAGGATACCATATCCAAACTCCAAGTACCTCCTTATGCCACTTGTTCAAATAGAGACCCACATTCCTTCAGAGGCAATACTCTGCAGCAGCAGCAGCACCTGGTAGGTGCTGTTGGCATAGAATATAGTACATTCTGATGCTATTTCATTCATATGCTTTTTTTTTCTTCAGTGCCCTTTTCCTTGTGGTTGACAGCTATGGGCATTTAAAAAAAAACCAGGTTGCTTACTGCATTATCCTTCACCTCATCCAAGATTCAAAATTCCACCTGATGGACTGGAACTGCAGGAAGGGATGTACCTAGTGTAAATATTATTTAATTGAAAAAAACTGTAATCTCTTCATAAATAAATGTTGGACAGCACCACAAGATGAAAATTGAAAGCATTTACTCTTCTGTTTAGCAGCATAACTGCTTTTGTTGCTCTACTTAAATGTTAACACCAAAGTAGAATTTTTTTCCCAACACTTTTAGGGATCAAGATTCTGAGAAAGAATCTGAGGCAGCTAAGAAGTTCTGAAAGTGCTTATTAGCAAGAGCCAAGAAACTTCAGAACTTCATAGTATCAATTAACACATATATTTTATTCTTGCTTCATTAAATTAAATGTATCACGTAATTAGAAATACTGTTTAGAATGTAATTAAATTGTGACAAAAGCAGAACATACAACATATTATTTGCACACAATTGCACTATCAGATTTTATATCACACTCAAGTCAGACTCCAAAGTATACTGAAATGTAGCTACCCTCAACAATGTCAAATCCAGTTACTGACATTTTCCTTTAATGTAGATCTGAGCATAAGCATTCTTTAAGATTTGGTAAGATTTTTCTCTCCAAAATACTATGAACTACTTAATTTATCAGCGGTAGATAGTTTTTTCCATAGTCATATCTGCCCAAACATTAGTTTTAGATTAAACACCAAATACAACTCTATATGTACAGACATTTGATGCATTAGAACAGCAAGTCCATTGCTTGCATGAATGACATACCACTTCATCTTCAAATCCCCCAGCTAGTACGAGTGAATAAGCTCCGTCATTACTGCGTCCATGGATTCCACCAACATGGGGCCTGTGAACACCTGCTTCACTCACCTGGAAACAGAAAAAAAGCCAGTGTAGAGCAATTTTTTTAAAAGACCCAGTTGCCTACAACCACTTTTAGCAATCAATTTTCTGCTCAAAGTGTTGTACAGAGGTTTCTGTGTCAACAGTTAATGAAAGACTGCTATTAAAGGTGAGAATTCCACTGTTTCTTCAGGAAGAAAAGCTAAAGTAAGAACACCCAGAAAACCAGCAGACAGTGTAGGACAGTGGTGACACTGGAAGAGGTAATAGACTCTTTCTTCTTTGGCGAAAATCTCCAAGATTTTTCCCATAAGCAGTACATAAGACTGTCCTCAGTGCTATACTCCACTTGCACAGTCATTTAGAACAATTCAAAGGAGAAGATCTACCAGTTTGGTAGCATTTTACAATTTTTAACCTAGGAAGATCCCAGTGTAAAGATCATTTTGTCAGGGACTTGTAAGGTAACACACTGTAAATGTAACCAGTAGAGAGGAATATTATCAGACTGCCCAAGAAAACAGAAGAAGCCATTGCAACACCAATGGATCATAGACTAGTTCTCCAACCAGGATAACTCTCTGGTAATAAATATTCAAGTAATCTGGAGCCTGACCACCTGAAAGCTGCAGCTGTAGCATAATCTAGCAATATCATTACAGTCTGCTGGAGCATCTCTCCCACAAAAATTTATTTAATAATGGTTTCAAACTACTGATTAATAGAAAAGACCCACAAACAACCTTTACAAATAAAATGAGACTACATATTAAATGATGCATTTTCTCAGTATGTTATGATAAAAATAGTGTTGGTAGAATGCACGCTTCCAGCATAAAACAAATCACACTACTTCTTTCTACGTTCATATCCTCTTCCAGACCTTAATTTTGCCTCTTTTTCTTGTTCTGCTTCTTGCACTCCTGATCTCCTTTTCCCAACCTACAGTTCTAAGCAACTTTCATGGGAGTCTATATTCTTCTGCTATAGTCTTGAAATTTCGTAACACAATACATCAAAGATCCAGCTAGTCAAAAGTGCACGTTTTAACAACAGATTAGAGCTGTGCACAGTATGAAAACCATGCAAGGACACAATAATACTTCCTTGCACAATACTTCCTGGCTGCTGTTCATAATAATGTATTTTATTTTCCTGACTCTTAATTTCATGATAATTTAGTATTTGATTTATTTTTCTGATCAGTATTAAAAGGACATATTTTTCAAATTTAGCCAATAGAATATCTCTTTGCTAAATAACAAGAAGTGTAAACAGCTGAAAGCCAATTACAAATTACACACTTAAGAACTCTTCCCTGGCCCATGTTTGCTATCCACAACTTAGCACTCTCACTTAACTTTATCAGCTATTTGCCAATTTTTCCAGACCATTTATGAGTATGCTGAATAAAAAGGCCCCACTACCGTGTTCCTCTTTCCTGTTGTATCAAGCATTCTTTAATTCATTCCTCCCTCCCATCTTTTCATTTTCAGGTTTCATCAATTAAATTTAGGTTTCTGGTAGGTGATTCACCCCAAACATGAACACTGATAAATAATTAATGCCAAAGATGCTCTTTAGATGCTCTCTCCAGAAGTAATGTTTAGCCAATTTCCTTCTAGGGAAAAGAGAGTTTGTGTCATAAAAAAAACATGCAAATGAGAAATAAAGAAGTCATTAAATTTTCATACAGCCACTAAATTCTCATAGATTTGCTGAGACAATCTCATTTTGTCATTAAAATAAAACTAGTTCATATAAGAAACAAAAGTGTAATTTAACTTTTTACATAGAAAAAATTTCAATTTTTTTAAAATGACAAGGTGTTTAATTTGTACTCAAAATAAATTAATTATGCATAAATGGTAGTTGTCTTTTGATATTTAGTCCATGTATATATGCACACATATATACACACATATATATACTATATATATAAGAAATATTATTGATGGATTTTCTCATGAAAGCAGCACTCTAATTCTGTTGGTTTTTCCTATCAGTACTAGAAATACTTGAAAAGCATTAACTTTTGTCTTACTTTTGTCTATGAATTCTTTATAGAATTCATAACAAAAAGGTAAACTAGTAATTCCAATCACTATTGAAGCAGGGAAAATAAAAATTGATTTTGAAACTTTGAGTTTACCCAAGTGATTTTAGAAAGCTCTCTTATTAGACTTTACATAATCTGGCACCCAACAAAAAGAAAGCAAGTGATGAAAAGTTCATAAAACAAATCAGAAGAGGCACTTGATTTTTGGCTTGCCCCTCCTCAAGCAGTTTAAAACCCCTTGGTTTTATTCTTCCAAGTATGACAGAAAACATTCAGTTCCAATCATTTACACATGTAAGAGACAAAGAACTAACTGATTTAGAAAACAAAGAAGTATGTATTTTCATGATTAGAAACAATAATGAAAAAATGAAAGTTAATCCAAAAATCATTTCAGCTGGATCAGGCTGGAGCAGAAGGGAGGAAGTTTGTAGCTTGCCGGACACTACAAAAGCAGAAAAAAAATCAGTACAGGCACAAAATGCTGCTGTACCATCCTCCCTGCTTTGTTTTTTCCTGCCTCATTGAGTATTGGCACTGTGCTTACATAACCAAAATGTGAAATTGACTGGGATAATTAACCCCCAGTCTACTCCAGATAGGATTATTTTTCTGCCAGTTTTTATAAACCTAGTTTACCACAGTGTCTAAGGAATATTTGAAACAGAAAATGAGATAGTTCAAAAAAACACCAAAAGCTGAATAGTGAATTTCAGTAGCACTACAGACTTGCACAGGCTTAAGCTGTTCATCAGCCTAAAAGCAGATTTGGACATCCATTACATATGACCAAAACCAATTTGACTACAGTCAATTCACAGTGATAACACATAATGTTCTCAAAATCTGCAGTTTCCACCCCATTCATGCGATAATCAGTTTGCGTGAAGAAAACTCTTCAGAAATTACTTAATTCGATTCACTAAATATCTGACTTAAGATTTTAACATGTGAAATATGTTTATCATAATTCCAACAGACTTTTTACTAAGTTGTATGTAAAAAGTTGTATTAAAAAGTTGTATGATAAAATCAGTATAGTTCAACCTTCACTACAATTGGCATCACTTCCAATATTGAAATCATAATGTTTTTGCGTTACTTAGTCCTGGTGAAAATGGCAATTGTCAATTGGAATTTATTTTAATGCCCAACCCATTCATTATTATTCCTACTTCCTTCAACTACAGCTAATACTGAAACAACATACCTGAACTCTGAATTTCCAGGTTGTCCCAACAGGAACACCAGGTATAGGCCCATAATGATTTGAAGGAACAATAGTGCATTCTTTAGTGCGACCAACACAGGCCATGCCCTAAAAATACATCAGACAAAAGTAATCAGACAAATGAATTGCAATATTGAAGAATATTTTTAAATTCAATGCAGAGGTCATGAAATCTGTCTATTATAACAAACACATATTTCAAAATATGTTAACAATTGTTAAAAGGAATGTTAAATAAGTAATATGTGGTTATGGGTTTGGGAGGGGAGTTAGGGGTTTTCTTTTTTTTGTTGTTGTTTTTACCTCTAGTCACCTTAATAATCCTTCCACTGCTTTAACTGCCAGTAGACGGCAGGCAGGATTAAACATTGTCTTGTTGTTTGTGCAACCCAGTACTGAATTTTGTGTAGTGCATATGTAAGCAAAATTATAGATGTAGCACATACATGAACAATCAGAGTAACAGCTATTTCTAAAACACACTCTACCTTTCCCCAGTCTCTCTGGCTTTCAGTACTGGCAGATGGCATCTTTGCTTTCTTTTTACTCTGTTTGAGCTTTTCTCCAGCCTTTACAACTTCATTAGAATCATTTTTGCAGGAAGGACAATACCTAAAAAAAGGTTTTAGTAAATTCTCAATTAACTTCATAATAATGGCAATACATTTCTGGCAGCCAAAATAGTGTCTATTTGTTTATTTTGACTGAATGTTTCAAGCTAGCAAGCATATACCAGGCTTAAGCAGCTGAAGCCTACAGCTTAAAAAATGAACTCAACATGAACAAATACTGTCAACTTCTTTTTAAAAAGGGCTTTTCAGTATCTTTAAAGGTAGAGTGCTAGTTGCAAAGCATATAACTATTTTTTCTCACATGATATATGAGAGGTGCCCATGGGTCCTGTAATGTCTCTTCATTAAGTCCTCCTTCATTTACATCATGTAAAGGAGAAGATAGCTGAGATTAAAATATGCTGCTAACCAGTACTCATGGTCTGTTTCTGTCTCCTGCCCAATCTACCCTTATTTTTGCTGGTGGTGCAAGAAATTTCACTGCAGATTGCTGAACGTCAAACAGAGCCAAGGTATGCCATAATGTATATAGAAACACACAAACACACACTCACTCACTCCACAACAACTGAAGCCATTTGGAATATAATGTTGAGGCTCACTCACAAATCCATGCTGGTAGGAAAGCAGATACTAGTATACACTGACCACAGCAGAGAGAGAAAAGCAGAACAGTGATCATTCTGCTGTTTCCAACAACATTCTTATCCCAGTCCAGGAATAACAATACACACATGTCCTTGTTTCTGGCTCCCATAGGCTGGATTTGGTCCATACACAATTAGAAGAGGAAGCTTGCTCTACATTAACATTGATAACCTCATTCAGGAAACAAAAACTACTACTACTACCATTACTACTACTACTTCTGCTGTTTTGGATTTATTAAGTTTTTATGTGGATATGAATAGAAAAATTAATGACTAAGGTCCAGAGGAATAGATCTCACTATCTCAATAAAGGTGTTTGACCATGAAAACAATGAAGCCATGTAGATTAAAAAATAACAATGTAAGATGCTGAAGTTATGATACCATTACTTTGACAGGTATTACAACTGCTTAAAGAAAAAGCATGTAAGACCAATTAAAAGAACAAATATGACATAATGCAAATACGCAAGGTGAATTAACAAGGTAAAGTCACACGGTGAATTCCATATTTCTTGACAGTATAACAATATTACCTTAATATCTTTTAAAATGAATCTCATAGGGACTATTAAATACTGTTTCATATACAGAGTGGCTTCATCTCCACAAGATAAACTTATCCTTTCCCAAATTGAAGACTTAACCCCTGAATAGAGTTTGCCAGATTTTATGCTCTAAAAACACAAAATGGAAGTATTCCCAATTCTAAAGCAAACTGCTCCTAAATTAAGAATCAGACAACCATGATTCTTTGCTAGTATGCAGGAAGAAAGGAGGGAACAAACTTCTTCGGTAGGAGATGCTGCTCTGCCCGGTGCAAATGCACTTCTACATAATGACAAACATTAAGACAGTACAGGACTGGTGACACTAAGCATCTCTACACTAGCTCACATAAGCCAGGCCCACAATTGTACCTCTACCACCCTGTGACTTCATTCACAGATGCAGCTATGTACTTACATATATAAATCTTAAGGCTCCTATTCTTAGTTATACAGTAAACAAAAACAAGCTAAAAAGCTTGACAGCCATTTTCCAATGAATTTCAATTACACGAATTGAACTTCTGGAAATTCATAATTTGGAGAATGGACCGTGACTAGCTCTGGAGAGGAGAAGGTGTTCATGATCAAAAGGCTCGCCATGATCCAGCCATGGGCACTCACAGCCCAGAAAGCCAATCCTCATCCTGGGCTGCATCCAAATCAGGGTGGGCAGCAGGTCAAGGGAGATGGTGATTCCACCTCTCTACTCTGTCTTGTGAGACCCCACCTGCAGTGCTGCATCTGGCTCTGGGGCACCCAACACAGCAAAGATATGGACCTGTTGCCAAGAGCCCAGAGAAGGGCCACCAAGTTGGTCAGAGTGCTGAAGCACCTCTGCTACGAAGACAGGCTGAGAGAGCTGAGGCTGTTCAGTCTGGAGAAAAGGTTTCAGGCATCTTCTAGCTAGTTTAGATTTTAGTAAGAAATTCTTTCCTGTGAGGATAGTTGCCCCAGAAAACAGGCAGACCATCAGGCAATATAAATAAACATTATGGAAGCCAATAAGGTGTAGGAGATTGAGTTACTAATTTACAGAGAATGTTAAAACTTCTAAAAGATTTACACAGATTTTTACAAAAAATAGAATCACAAGGTTCAAGAGATTCCATGTAATGTATTCATAGACATCTTAGACATTTAATGAAGTCTATGGAAAACTTTATTAGAAAAAGGTTCTATTTATTACTCATTTATAAAGGATTAGCATCTCAAATACATCATAGGCAGGTGATAAATATGAACAGTGCAAATTATAGACAGCTAATAAAGACGTAAGAGTAATTACATAAGAAATGAAGAGTAGCAATGTGGTGGTTCTTCCATAGCATGAAAAAATGAATGTAGTAGAGCACAGGGGCAGCAGCAGGGACAAAGGATAAAGGGACAGAGAAGCATGAGCACAAAAGAATTGCTCAAGCAGTGAAGCTTTTAAAAAATGAAAAGGCTGAGGAACAACAACTGTCGATAAATACAATCAGATTGGGTAATATCCCAGAAGATCATAATGACCATAATGAATAAAATGAACATACCAGTCTTGACATTTCATAATGGCCTTGAAACTTACTACAAATCCATTGTGAATGATTTAAAAGAATTATCTTGACAGAAAACATAAGTCTTATATTGAGTAGATGGATGGAAACACCTCAGAATTTAAAAACATCTTCAGTATTTTCTTTCATGAGGTGCGAATATCAAAAAGGTATCATGTATGGAATGTCAATATAGGTAAGTAAATCATCCTTGTATATTTACCAGTCTTCATCTTCTGGTATCTTGCTTAAAGGAGGGTTCAGGCAGTATATATGATAAGCCATATTACATTCATCACACAGGAGTTGCATGTGAGCATCCTGTTTGCCACCACACAAGTAACACGAACAAAACCGGCACTCCTTATCTGGATCAGCCCTACAGTGCTTGCATTCAGGGCCACTTTTTCCTGTCAAAAACAAAGAAATGTCAAATGTCATGTATCTCTGCAAAGTGAATTACTCTATCTAAAGGAATAATTATTTCTGAACATGAACACTGGTCTCTTGAAAATGCTTTTTTTTCTTACAATGAGGTATTTATATAGGCTTAATAAGATTTCTTCTGCTGTATAAACAAGACATAAAAAACATGACTAATCTCCTGCTCCCAAGATGTACCTGCACATTCTCCCTAAAGGTGAAGCTTAACTGTCTTTTGAAGCTGTACAGCTTATCAGTTCCTTGTAAGTTAGCTTGGATAACATAAGCAATAAAAATAAATATTTCTTTCAGGAATTTATTCTTGAATAGAAATATGAGGTGGATCCTTGATGTATCCAGAGGAGTTCTAAATGCTTTAAAGTTTTTCCTAAGTATACTGAGAAAGAAATTAATGACTAAGAATTTGCAGAAATCCAAGCCCCTTTCTATTGAAGAAAAGCATGCCCTCCCAAGTGAATAGACTTTACAGAGAAATTGATCTATGCAGTTGCAGGTTATCAGTGTAAATCTCTGTGGAGAGAAACCCTAGACTGAAAGTTTATTAAGAAAGGGGGACTGGAATGCAAAGCATTGTGCTGTATCTGCAGTCTTTCTGGAGGACCTTGAACAGTACTTTTTTCTTCAAGGGCAGAACCAAGTAGACTTAGAATGGGAAGAGAATGGGGTTTTGATTAACAAAGAAGAGTCAGGGGCTGCTGATGAATTAAAAACTGACAGGGGAACACCTGTGAAAGGCCTCGAAAGAACTAGAGCTTTTTAATCTAAAATGCTTACACAGTTAATAGACCAGCTGACATGCCTGTACACTAGCATGTATCAGAAGTGTTGGTGCATCACAAGAATTGGAAGTGACTGTGCAAATGGAAAGCTATGATCTAATCACAAACGCTGAAATTTGGTGAGACAATTCACATGACTGGAGCATTCAAAATGACAACTACAAACTGTTCAGAAGGGACAGGCAAGGAAAGGGGGGCAGACAATTTTCCCTCTCCATGGACTTGACTGCACAAACTCATCTTTGAAAAACAGTGATGAACAGGTCAAGAGCTTGTGGTTGAAAATCAGAAGCCAAGCCAATAAATAAAATCTCGTGGTTTGTGTTTACTACCCACCACTCAGTTGAGGGAACCCTGCTGACAAAACTTTCCTACTTCACCTGCATGAAGCATCACTCTGGCAGGTTCTGGTCCAGCTGCAGGAACTTGTCAGGACAGTCCCTGACATCTGCTGGAAAAGCAGCTCGGCAAGATGGAAGCAGTCCTGGAGACTCCTGGACAACATCAAGGATAATTTCTTACCCCAGGGACAGACAACAGCACCTGCTACTTACTGACACAGATTAACTAACTGGAGAGATCAGGATCGGTGGCAGCCTGGGCTCAAGTGGTCATACCCTGGTGGAATTCACGATCTCAAGGATTATGGGCCAAAGGTTAAAGTCACTACTCTGAATTTTAGAAGCCTGAATTTTTAGTTATTTTAGGAATTAAAATAATGGGATGGGACCCTCTGGAAAACTGCACTTAGGGAAAAAGGAGCAGAACAGAACTGTCAGATCTTTAAGGACATTTTTCTTAGAGCCTGAGATCTCTCCATTTCCACCAGTGAGCATTCAGGCAGGGAAGGCAGGAGACCAACATAGCTCAGTAAAGACCTCCTGGACAAAGTGAAATACAAGAAGGAAAAGCACTGGACATGGAATCAGGGACAGGCATCCTGGGAAGAAAAGAGAAGTGCTGTTTAGTTGTGGAGGAACAATTAAGAAATTAGGAATGTTATGGTATAGCTGGAGCTGACTTTGGCAAGGGATACAAAGAATAGTAAAAATGGCTTCTATAGGCATATTGGTCAGAAATGGAAGATTAAAG
This sequence comes from Camarhynchus parvulus, assembly GCF_901933205.1. Taxonomy (NCBI): domain Eukaryota; kingdom Metazoa; phylum Chordata; class Aves; order Passeriformes; family Thraupidae; genus Camarhynchus; species Camarhynchus parvulus. The sequence goes on from NC_044601.1 coordinate 42,306,746, forward strand.
AAAATATACACACACAACCCCCTCCTCTGCTCTGTCCCCCAAAATGGGACAGAACTAATCACAATTGACATGGAGAAGGTTGAGGTATGCAGCAATTTTGTTTGCCTCAGTGTTCATTAGTAATCACTCTTCCCACATCTCTCAAGTTCCCACAAGACAGGAACTGGGGAATTGAAGTCACTCCTGGTGTAAGAGCAGATCAGGTTCAAGATCATCTGAGAACCTGAACATAGACAAGACCATGGGACCCAAGAAGATGCATCCCAGGGTCCCGACAGAATTGTTTAATGTAGTTGTTAAGCCACTCTTCATCATATATAAAAAATCATAGCAGTCACATCATATCTGAAAATTCACAGCAGTCAGGTTGAGATCTTAGTGACTGGAGAAAAAGCTATTTCAACCTTTTTAAAAAAGAGTAAAAAGCTTTTTCAAAGAACCTTTTTTTAAAAGCTTCATCCAGAAATTACTGACTAGTCAGCCTCATCTCAGTGCCCAGTAAGATCACAGAGTAGAAGAGCACAGACTTCTGGAAGACATGTCAAGACGTGGAAGACAGAGGACTGGTTAAAGACTGCCAAAATGGCTTCACCAAAGGCAAATAGTACCTGATTGGCACACCGGCCCTTCACCATGGACAGAATGTCTCAATTATCAAAGGAGAACTATAGATGTCATTTACCTGTCTGTAAGGCCTTTGATTTGGACCCTCACAATATTCTTAATAAAAAATCACAGATTTATAGAATATCATGAGGGGGTAGGGATCCACAAGAATCACTCACATCCAATTCTTGGCTCTGCAGAGGACATCCCAAAAATCCCTCTGTAAATGAGAACATTGTCCAGAAGCTCCTTGAATCCCTGCCAGGCTTAGTGATGCGACCATTTCCCTGGGAAGCCTGTTCAAGTGTCCATGTACCCTCTGCCTGAAGAACCTTTTCCTGATATCCAAACCTAATCCTCCTCTGACACAGTTTTTAGGCAATTCCCTCAGCTCCTGTCACTGGTCACACAGAGAAGACATTGGTGTCTGCCACCTGCCCCTCGTCTTCCCCTCATGAGGAAGTTGTAGACTTGTGATGACTGTCCTTAGTCTCTTCTTCTCCAGGCTAAACAACCAGGCAGCCTCAATTGTTGTCCTTACAAGGCTTCAATTCAAGGCCCTTCCCTTCTTTGTGGCCCTCCTTTGTGACACTCTCTAGCTTTTTAGCTGTCTTACATTCTTGCTGCTAAACTGAAGAGAGATAGGTTTGATTAATGAAATATTAAATGGATAAGGACTTAATTGGATGGCCACATTCAAAGAGTGAATGGTCCATATCCAATGGTTCAACATAAAAGTGAAAACCATTAAAGAGTGGTGTTCTGCAAAGGTCATACTGGCAACACTATTGTTTTCTATCCACGTCAATGACATACCCACTGGAATTGAATGCACCCTCAACAAGGTTGTAGATGACACCAAACTGAGCAGTTCAGTTCATCACAGAATTAAAGAATCATTAAAGTTTGAAAATACCTTTAAGATCATCAAGTCTAACTACCAACCTAGCATCACCACCATGTTCAGCAGTAAACCATGTCCTCAAGTGCCATATCCACTCACCTTTAGAACACTACCAGGGATGGTGATGTCACCATGATGATGATTAGAAAACTTGGTCTAATGCTTAACAACCCCTTCCATGAATAAATTTTTTCTAATATCTAATCAATACTCTTAGGCACATGGTATGACTCGCTTCAGAACCTCAATGTCCTTCTTGTAGTGAGGGGTGAAGAACTGAACAAAGGATTCAGGTGTGGCTTCCCTAGTGCCGAGTACAGGGGGTCAATCCCTGCCCTGCTCCTGCTGGCCACACTGTTGCTGGCACAGGCCAGGATGCCATTGGCCTTCTTGGCCACCTGGGCACTGCTGGCTCATGTTCAGCTGCTGTCACCAGCACCCCCAGGTCCTTTTCCTGTGGCAGCTTTGCAGCCACTCTGCCCCAGCCTGTGGCACTGTGGGGTTGGTGTGACCCAAGGGCAGGACCCAGCACTGGGCCTTGTTGGCCTCACACCACTGGGCTCAGCCCATGATCCAGCCTGTCCAGACCCCTCTGCAGAGCTTTCCTGCCCTCCAGCAGATCAGCACTCCCACCCAGCTTGGTGTCATCTGCAAACTGAGGGTGCAGTCAATCCCCTCATCCAGATCATCCATAAAGAACATAGAACTGGCCCCAGTACTGAGCCCTGGGGAACACCACTGGTCACTGGCCACCAGCTGGATGTATCTCCATGCCCCACTAATCTCTGGGCCCAGCCATACAGCCAGGTTTTACCCTATGAACAGGGTCCCTGTCTGAGCCATGAGGAGAGTTTTTCCAGAAGAATGCTGGGGGAAACAGTATCAAAGGATTTACTAAAGTCCAGGTAGACTAGACTACAGCCACAGCCTTTTGCTCAACCACTGGGTGGGTCACTGTCTAGAGGGAGATCAGGTTGGTCAAGCTGAACCTGCCTTTCACAAACCCCTGCTGGCTGGGCCTGACCCCCTGGCTGTCCTGCACACGATGTGTGAGGACCCTCTGGCTGATCTGCTCCATGACGTTCCCCAGCACTGAGGTCAGGCTGACAGGCTTGTAGGGCCCTGAATACTCCTTCCAACTGCTATTAGGACAGGTCCAGAGGAGGGCCATGAAAACGATCAGAGGGCTGGAACATCCCTCCTGTGAAGAAAGGCTTAGAGTGATGGATTTGTTCAGCCTGGGCAAGAGAAGGCATTAGGGATAGCTTTGTGTGGCCTTTCAATACTTAAAGGAAGTTTATCAGAAAGATAGGGAAAGATTATTTACAAAGATCAGAAAGATAGGGAAAGATTATTTACAAAGATCAGTAATGAAAGGGAGCAACAATAATGAAAACTAGGAGCAATTTTAAATTGAAAGAAATGTGATTTAGACTGGATACAAGGAAGACATTTCTTTTATTGTGAGGGTTATGAGACACTGGCAAGGGTTACCCTGAGAAGGTATGGATGCCCCATCCCTGGAGCCTTTAAAAGTCAGGTTGAATGGGGCCGAATGAGCAACATGATTTAATGAAAATACCCCTGCCCATGGCAGGGGAGTTGGACTAAAATATCTTTAAATGTTCCTTCCAACTAAAACCATTCCATGATAAGAAGTGCTAAAACAATGCTGTTTGAATCATTGTTTTTAAGATAAAAAACTTTAACATTTGAAAGGATAAAAGAATCACTGAGGAGGAAAGATTACCAGCTGCAGATAGAAGGTTTAGTGAGATGTACTGACTCAAAAACCTGAGAAATAAACATGTAAAGCTACCAGCAGTGACTGTTTTCAAAGTCTTAAAGGCAAAAGAACACTTAAATAGATACGTCTAAAAAAACCCTCCAAAATCTATTGGAATATTGCTTCTAGTAAAGTTTAGCCTAGACGACTTCATGCTTTCCAAATGGAGGTAATCTGTTAGTTTCAGACTTCTCTCCAAAGGTTCATTAGAAGAGAAAGGACAAATTTTATGTGTGCTGATGAACAAATCTGAGGATTTTCCAGCATAGGTACATTAAACTCACAATCTGTGCAAGGTGGCAACATCAATTCAAGTCAGGCTAAGAAATCCCAGATAACTGTTAACTCCTTTGAAAAATTTTAAAAGTGATGACTGAGCATTCCCTATGGAAACCCTATAGTCTATTTCATCTAGCTGATAATAGACAACATGAAAAGGCATATTTTTCTGTAGCTCTGAGCACCACACATTGTTTAGGCCCATGTAATTAACTGGTTTCAGTTACAAAATCAGTTTCTTAGGTAAAAGGTTAGTACTTTTTTTAATAGTAAAAGAGAAAAAAGTACCTACATATTTTAGTTCAGTTAAACAATAGGTGAAGTTCTCTAGTTTCTTCAATATACAGACAAACTACAAACTGTCATTTTCATGATATGACTAATTTTTCACATTTCTGTTTTAACCATGTTGTAAGTCATATGCACTAAGTACAGCTGCGCTACTGGTCACATGAAGACAGGTCTCTTCACCTCAACCAACAATGCAGAGTTTAGTTGCACAAATAATTTCATATTAACTTTTCTTTGCAGAAGGAGTTAGCACAAATTTGGATTCTGATGGAAGTAATATATGTTGATACCTAGGTGTTATTTGCATGTTGCATATCAATATTTATAACATATTTACAAATACGTTGCTTCTTAGATTTTATTTCTAATATAATTTTCTAAAAGGCTTAGCCTTCCTCCTTTCCTCAGCTGTAGAATTTTACTTCCTTTAATTAATTAGAATATGACTACTTTATTTTTTAATTGTAATTGCTAAATGTATATTAACATCACTTTACACATACAAAACCTAATTATTATGTGACCATGCTCAAGAAATAAGAGCTTCTACACTGTTTATCTGGTAAAGACTATTTCCATAGTAGGCATTCTGTCTTTTGACATGGGCATGGAGAATAGCTTAATATGGACAAAAATATAATCAGTGCATTTGCTGATTGTGCTTACAACAATCTCATAGAATATTTAAGGCCAAATAATTATTTTAATTTAATCTGAAATGAAAATTACATAATATTACATTTAAAGAATAATAATAAAAGTAATAAAATTCTGCATCTCTCCATAGTACCTAAGCTAAGGGAGCTCTGTGTTTATAGATAGGTGCATATATATGAAATATTTTTTAATACACAGTACAAATGGGGTTGTAGTACAGTCCAGAAGGAAAGGCTACACTGGTGGTGATAGCATACAGCTCAACTGATGTGCACTGTGCATACCTGAACAAAGGCAAAACAGCTGAGCTGGCTAGAAAACCAGAACCACATGAACTGGGTTGTGTGGTGAGTGTTGTCTTATGGAAATAGAGCAGTTCAAGCAATAAGGCTGAATTCCCACATCAATTTATTTTTCATGATTACACTTTAAAATATTATATTTATAAATTATATTTATTTATGAAGATTATAAACAATATGCTGAAATTAATAAGATTAGGACCAGGAACAAAATGAAATAAAACATACACAGAGGTGTAAATCTCTACGCAGATGTCAATATTTGGGTAGTTTATGCAAAGAGGTTACAAATAAAGAAACAACTATCAACATTGGAGGGAAGGAGCCGTAATTGACAATGAAGGTCTTGTCTCTGAAACAATTAGAGTGGCAATCATTGTACAAAGTACAGACTGGTGAGACCAGCCCTCAAATCCTGTGTTCAGCATTGGATCCCTGATTCCAAGAAGGACATTGAGGTGCTGAAGTGTGCCCAGAGTAGGCCAGTGAAGCTCATGAAGGCCCTGGAGCACACGTCCTGTGAGGATCAGCTCAGGGAGCTGGGGTTGTTTACCCTGGAGAAAAGAAGGCTCAGGTGGCCTGAGACCTTATTGCTCTCTGCAGCTACCTGAGTTTGTAGCCAGGTGAGGGTCAGTCAAAAGGAAATGAAGCTGGGCTAGGGGAGGTTTAGATTGATTATTAGGAAAACTGCTTCACGGAAAGAATGGTCAAGCACTGGAAGATGTTGCTCAGAGAAGTGATGGAATTACCACCCCTGGAAGTGTTCAAAAAGCATGCAGATGTGGCACTAAGGAACATGGTTTAGTGGTGGACTTGATGGCCTTAAGGATCTTTTGCCATCTAAATGATTCTATGATAAGTAAATACTCATTGGAGATCAAATAGCACCATTGTAGACAATTTTGTATAGTCAGCAATACAGTAATCACTCATTTCCTTGACACATAATTTTAAAAATTAATTCATTACACAGTAGCTGCAGGGAAGAACTAAATGAACTGCAATAATTTTTTATGCCATTTAAAAAGTTGCATACTTGCAAAATAACAGTACGTAAACACAAAGCAGTATTTGTAGATTTTCAATTTTCTCACACTGTAATCTTTTAAAATCAAAACATGCTTTAAGATATTCAAAAATCTTTTAATGTGACCAAGAAAAAATAAAACAGAGTGGATAATTTCCTTTTTTTTAGTAATATAAAGGAAGTAATTCTCAAATAATGAAAATGAATAATGAGTTGAGAAATTGACAATTTTACTTTTAAGAATACCACAGAGAATGGTATTTGCTCCTCTGAAAAACAGTGATTTTTTTTTAGACAACAAGTAAACATAAATCAGACTCATTGTTGTGCACTGAGAGCCACCTACAAACGTTCTGAAAAATTCCATTGAGTCAGGAATGTAATATGTAATTATATATAATACCTACTTGTAGACCTGCAGTTCAATATTCAGTGTTGCTATCACAAACACTTTGCACTCATAACTTTAATATATTTTCCAACTTAGGATAAAATGTCACACTACTTTTTAAATAAACTGCCACTAACTCCTTATGGTGGTTGTGGAGAGGTTAAGGAAGTCTGGCATAGTAACTTTTTTAGAAGGTCATGCAGGGTCAGCTAATCTAAACATGAATTATCACCTTTTTTTAATGCTACAAGCAGCTTTAGTGCAAAGTTTCTTATCTTTTTTTTTCCTTGACAGAATGACAGAGTTAAAATGTATCACTACCAACTAATTCTATTTTTGGTATTTCATAATTTATTAAAAGCTTAAATTACATGTCAATTGCAACAGCAGTTTTGGTGGCCTGAACGACCTCTCTAGGAACTTAAATGAGACTGCAAATCCATTCTTCACTGTTCATTTTAGAGCATTACCAACTGCTTCCTTTTTCACCATTTATGACTGATAGCACTAAGCTGTTACTAGTTTCTGAATATATAAAGTAATACAGCCATCTTACAAAAAGTATACTTTTCAGAACAGAAATCTAAAAATTTTTCAATGCAATTACTTTCTTGAACACAAACCAATTATTACTACTATGTCTGCATGCTGATATTTTCTAAAGAAACATCACTCAATTTGTACTTATATTCAAGTAATTTTAAAAGTGCATACTTTTGAAATCTCCATCCCCAAATGTCAGTGGATAGGCTCCTGGCTTTTCAATCTTGTACATTTCCTCTATAAAAAGGATTTTACAATCATTTATTGTGTCTTCTGGACCTCTGAAAAACAAAAAGAATAAAAAGTACATTCAACTTAGTTCCTCAGACCTAGATTCTGTACTTTTTGAATCCTAAGCAATAAGATAAAGTAGCCTATTTTTTTCCCTGATAAGATACTTTATTTCAATTCACCTACAAAAATCAGTCTATCATGGTAACTTCTAAGAAAAAGATAAAACAGATATTTAGGGCTCACTTAAAGAAAAGACTATTCCATTATCCTCAGATTGTCCGGCACTTCAGTATGTCTTTATTGATAGTTATCCAACATGGCTTAATTTCCTTCTAAAACCTCAAAATGTTTTCTTTTGGCTGAACACAGCAGACCAGCAAAACCATATCTTCTGGAATACAGCATCTCAAACATTATTATAAAAGTATAGTACCACAAACAAACAAGTAAGGTGACCTGAAAGACAGAAAAATAGTTGGAACCTATAGAGCAAGAAGAGTAGCAGAAAATTTCAAACGCCCTTCTATGACTTCTAACTGTTTCTCAACTCTGGAAAGCCACATACAATACTGTATTGAATTATACATAGTCCTGCTATGTCAGGTTTCAGTGCAAATTCTTAATGAATAATCCAAGACCCCACAACAATAATGCCACAAGAAAGAATTAGAAAATATTAAATGTAAGGGTTTTCACCTACTCTTATTAAAATATATTTGTATCTACACAGATTGTAATTCAAATGGAAACATATCTAGGAAGAAATGGCCATAATAACACCAACAGTTGTAAAGTACTCCCTTTTCCTTCTTCCTTAGGATGATACTGTGCTCTCTTCAACTGCCAGTTCTCTAACCACATTCAATTTACTACCTGATCTAGAAGTAAGCAGGACTTTTTAGTATAATAAAATACTGATGCACATCTGTGAGAACCTATCACACAGGTGACTTGAAAACACGTTTGAAGAAAGCCAGCCAGGTAGTAGATCCCTATAAAAAGATCTAGTCTGCAAAATGTAATTAGACTATAGACAGCCAGGGAAAAAAGCGATTCATATTCAGTACGGATAACTGCAACAACAGAAAGTCTCCAGAAACATCAGGCTTCAGTCTGGAATCTGTGGTTCTCTGCCCTACCTCTTGGCCTGTTCTCACCACTTCCTTTGTGCTGACTATCAGTTCTTGAACTCTGACACATGGTGACCTAACTAAGGCAGAAAAAAACTAAGCCAGGGAAAAACCACATGTGACAAATCACTTTTTCATGGCCCCAAACACTGCAGTATTTAGGTCTCCATGGGACTGGGGTTGAGAGGGCGCTCCATCAGTGTCTTGATTGACTCTAATTGCCTTTTAAGTGTACTAACAGCTGTTTACTTAGGCACCTGTATTTATTTTGACCTTTTTGTTTCCCAGCAGTTTTTGGAGGAAGAACATTCCTCATTGTTAGTCACATGCATAAACAATAAATGCTAGCAATTTTCAAATATTTAGGCTATTTGAACAGAATACACAAACGCTGCATCAATGCAAATACATCCATCAGAAAAATAACTGTTTGATTTCCTGATCAGGAAAAGAATGTATTTAGAGTTAACTACATTTGCACCCTAAGGGGATCATACTTTAAAGCAGTTCTGGCCATTGCGAGTAACACAAATGTTAGGTTGTGTTACTCGCAAGGTTTAGCATACAAAGATACTTTGAATTATCCACAATACTGAGCAATTCACAATCACAATGGCACAATACATTCAAGTACAGAAATGACAAGATGTAAACATAATCTTTGGCAGGAAAACTGAAACAACAAACTCTTACAAGCACCAATATTTCCCAGGTTATTTTGTGGACTTTAGAGAGTCTTTTATTAACTGTCCTATATGTCTTATTTTTCATAGATTATTTAAAGTTAAAAACAAAACTAAACACACCTGTTGACATTATTTAATGTCATAAATCTATGTTAGAATCTTTCTTACTTTTAGCACTGCTTGACTGCCTATGCAATGTTATTCCTCTAGGACTTATTTCTTACAGAACTCAAGGTTGTGAATCTAATTTAAAACAAAAATACAGAACTGTTGCCTTTTTTCACATAGTTAAAGTGAAATTTTATACTTAATGACTGATTCTAGTGAATTTCTAGTAAATTTCAGACAAATTTAAGCATATTTTACACTGATTTTTGCCTCTCTCCTCCCCTCTCTCCTCTCCACAGTGTGTTATGGTTTAGAGTTATTTAACATACCTTTCTGCCCACCCCTGCATTTTCCCCAGAAAACTAAAAAGCAGCTGTTAAAAAAATAGCTTTTTATTATCTGTATTCTCTGCATACAGTCTATGGTCAAGAAGGAAGGTGGTAAAACACCATACAACTTTACCCAGAAATCCAGACACTTTCTATTTATATCTTTGGGAAACAAGTCAAACTTGAGTTCAGTAGAATATTAATTAGGAGTAAATTCCACTGGTGCCAATTTGAACTATAAAATTACTCATAACTACAATGATTATGACATTGTTTCCTTAAAAGATACCATGAAAAGATTTATAAGTTGGTTCAATGATGAAAGTGTTCCAAACAGTAACAGCAAATCTTTTGCGAAGTATGCAGAAGCACAGACTTTTATCATCAACTTTATTAAAAAGTATCATCTCAAAAAATGTTATTTCCATCTCAAAGTGTTGAAGTGCAACAAACTTTTTTAGTTTAGCTAGCTAAATGAAAAACTCCTCTAATTAATACTGTAAAGCAAAGAACTCTTGAAATAATAATAAAAAATTAGTACAGCTGCATGGCCTGTTTTTCTCTCATAGCACTGCAATCCTACTGACTAGCAATATTATTCTCTATATCTCAGCATTACTTATTAAACTGATGCAATTCATAGTTTCTCTATCGCACACACTAGATCATGGTAGACATTCCTTCTCTTTTGCCCTATACTTTTCCTTTGAGATAAGAACATTCAGAAAGCAAGTTCCAGACTAAGTTTTTCCTAAAGTCTATTCAGTATTTTAACCAGAGAAAACATTTTATTTTCTGCTATGAGTTGCATAAAAAGTAAGCAAATACTATCAAATAACATTACAAAGCTGGTATGTTCCAACTAATGTCATGGGTGCATATCTGGAACTACAGAGGAAGATCAACTAACATTGTGAAAATGATGGCTAATATTAAATGGTTAGGCCTTACCAAAGCTAAAAAAATCTGCTCAGCTATTTGCTTGTAAAAGAGTAATTCCTCTGCCACAGTACACATTCAGTGCTTTAATAATGATCATGTGATTTTTAAATTATGGTTATCTAACAAAGTTGTGGCTATATTATGCTGTCAAGTGTATCAACTTTCTTTATTTCTTCACCCTACCATACCAAAAATGAGATTATGCAATATAAACGTGATGTTTGTATTTCAAGCAAGAACTCTAAATCTTCTGAAATAATTAAATCCCAAAACAAAGCCAGATCCTTCAACACAGCAGAATTCCTAATGCAAGCTTTCCTTTGAGATAGGTTAGCTAAAGCCAGAGAGAAACCTTCAGCTGAACCTTCTTTTATTTGCACTTTCCCCCTGCATATTACCTTTTTTTTTTAACCTTCAGGTAGCAAAACACTTTAGGACATTCAAAATCACAGTTGACTAGACATGTGACAAGTGGTCATTATCCTGGATATTTCAAAGGTCAGCTTCACAGAAAATAAAATCTGCTGGACAGTTACCATGCTTAGAGAACATTATAACTTCTTACAATCTGAGAGATTCAGTGACAATTGTCAGATCTCTGTCTGGAAATTTCTTGGTTTATCACTTTACCACAGTGAAATCAAAAGTATAGTATTTTAACACACACTAAAGTCAAAATACAATGCTGAATAAAAATGGGAGAAAAGACTACTAGAAAAATACACACAGACTTCATATTCATACTAAGAATAATAATGAAAAGTGTCTAATGATGATTTATATTTAAGCCCGCTAAGAGCAAAACCTTACTCACACTGTCATGCTTACCACAAACAACTAATTCACAGTCAGTCTCTATGGCTAATGTCAAAAGGTACTGTCCAGGTCAGTAGAGAAACAGCCACAATCAGAATAAAACCTAACAGAATATAATGTTGGCTATGCTCTCCAAATACACAAATTCTCTTAACAAACAATATACAAATCAAAACAAAACCAGATTTACTACCACTTTCTGTATCTTTTTTTTCATATGCAACACTTTGTTTACATGCCTTACATCAATCAGCCTTTATTCTGCTTTTGTAAAGTTTTCAGACAGCAACTCTTTCTGTTTCTGCATCAAAAGATCATAGTTAAACAGCTTCTTAAAAAACACACAATCTTTCAATATTACTATTCAAAATACTTATTAGAACTTTTAATATAATCTCATTAGAAGCAGTTGACTGGAGATTTTATTTTAAACAGACTTGTTTCAAAGGTGACTTTAAAATCTTCCCACATTTAGACAGCATATTACATTGATAATCTCACCAAATTCTGCTAGGTTGTACTGAATTACATAGAGGTTCTATGTAAAATTTGGTTTTTTATTGCACACAAGCAAAAAAGCAGAGTATTTACAAGATTTTTTTCAGAATATTCCACACGCATTTGTTTAATCATTAAAATAAAAATACACAGTTACAAAATGGGACAGTATTAGCTCTGCTTTTAATTCAACTTTTCATGAATTACACAGGTATTATAAAGACATGTGGCAACTTCCACACTAAGCGAATATTTTATTACTCTCTTTCTATAACACTAGTATTTAAACAACTGCAAAAAAAATAAATTAACATTTTCTAGGCTATGCTGAGGACCATATTCTAATATGAATCTTTAATGCCTTTGAAAACAAAACACACATACTCCCAAACCTACAAATTCATACTGTGGGCACACATACAAGTCAGGCAGAATATTATTTTTTTTTTACTGTCAGCCATAGGTGACGTGCTTGATGCATTTACAAAGCAATGTATTATATCTCATGATGCCAGATTCTGAGAGCAGAGACTTGGACACAGAGACTCACTCTCCTCCTTAGCCAGGGAGCTGTAGGCAGGTGGACATTAGAGTACCTGGGGAAAGAACTGGCCTGAGAGAACAGCCAGCCACAATGTCAGAGGCTCACGACACTGCGCACATCCCTGCCCTGCAACACAGACCGCACCAAGGAGTGGAGCCTGCAGAAGGTCCTGATCCTCCCCCAAACTCGGCCCTGTCCATGGTGCTGCAGGAACGCCCCTGATGGGGAGAGGAATCCACTGCCACCACCCAAGCTGCTCCCTTCCTGTAGCGAGGACTAAGTCTGTAACTGGCACTATCACAAACGCTCAGAAGGCATCTACAGCTTCCAAACCCAAGTTCAAACACACAGATGTTAACACCCAAATGTCCATGAAAAACCCAGTAAAAAAAGCAGATCAATGACCCATAAAGGTAATACACCAAAGGCTTCATATGTGAAAAACAAAGATACAAGAGTTGTGCTTGGCATCATAGGACACAGTCTAAGCTCAGTTGACTTTGTATGTTTGCAGACTGAACTGCAGTGCCCAGAAACAATACTAAGGGTCTATTCAAGACATCATTCTAAGGGTCTGGGCTAGTCAACAACTTCCTTCATGCTAGGAAGAAGCAAAGATACAAACAGGTGATTCATAAGAGGTTAAATACTCCTATCCAGATTTTAAATTATATTGCAATTCAGTGAGTAGATGCAGCACACACTCATCATGAGCTCAGATAAAGTTACAAGAGACCAATCTGTGAACCCTGCCAGACTGAATGAGAACCTCAACTCAAAAACAAAGACGTGAGAAGAAGCACTTCCCTTCATAAAAAACTCACAGAGATACTGCCAGGATGAGAAGGCCTTCCAAAAAACAAAGAATAGAAAAGAGTCCTGAAAGCACAGAAACACATTAAGCATTCTAGAAAAAAACAAAGAAACAAAATACAAAGCAAAAACCAAAACCAACTAACCAACAAACACCAAAAACACAAACTGCTCAAATATCCCCAAAACCTAAGTGAATAAATCAACAACAACAACAAACCCCCAAAATTTAAGGTGCTTTAAAACCAACCAACCAACCAACCAAAATCAAACAAACCCAACCAATCACAGGGAAAAGAAAAAAAAAGCAAGCCATGAAGACTTCTGAAGGTATCCACCTTCAGAAATCATAAAAGAATACAATAGCACAGAATCAAAGAATCACAAAGATGTTTCCAAAGAATGGTCATGTCAAACCAAAAGTAGAACTGCTTGCAAAGAAGGAGAAACCCACATTTCTAGCCTAGAAAGTTTGTAATGAATTTATTATCATGGTTTGAATGTATATGATAGCATTACTGTAATGAAAAAACTTGGAATCCAGGGATTCTCCTGCTCAGAACATGATGAATCTGATTCAATAAGAACATCTGAAAGTCAGAGAATCCTAGAGAGAAAAGGACGTCCTAACTAATTTAGCATTTAGAGGGCAGTTGCTTATTTTGGAATGTCTTTATTCCTTATATTGCCCAACTCTCTTCAGGAAAATCACAGCAAATGCTTCCACCATGATTTCCAATTTCATTAGTGTATGATATTAAGTCCTCCATTTAAGTGTCCAACAGCCATTACATAAGGGTAATACAGACTTTCCGGTCTTCTGTGTTTGTCTGGAATCTCTGATAATCCTGTAATTATTAATTTTTAAGTTGATAAATCCAAATGCCCATATACTTGTGGGTTTGACTGTTAGAGAGATTGCCCAACAAACAAGTGAGGAAAAGTACACTTTTGTGCCTCCCTGAAACACCTATACACTAATGCATGGGCAATGAACAAAGGGGATTACAGAGGTCTGTGTAATTAATGCAGCTCCATGACCACACTGAGATCATGGAGACTTGATGGGATAGCTCACATAACTGGAATGCTGTGACTAATCAGTAAGGGCTCTACAGGAAGAAGAGGTTAGGAAGACTAAGAGCAGCTGTCCCTTATATGAGGGCAGATGAGGAACTGGTCGAGAGCTTACAGATCAAGGTTAGCAGACAGAGCATTAGTGATGCTGTAATGGGTGCTTGATATAGACAATAAATATACAAAGACTCCTTCAGACAACTGGAAAAAGTTTCCAGGCCCTGTTCTCACAGGGATATTTTCTCAACTGGAAAATGTTTACAGGCCCGGTTCTCACAGGGAAATTGAAGCACCATGGCATCTGCTGGAAGGTCAACAAAGCAGAACACAAACAATAGAGGGAATTTCTGGAATGCAGTGGTAACAACTTCCTGATCATGGAGAAGCAAATTGCTAGACTGATACAAACTGTGAAGAACTTGTCATGGGACATTAAATTTGTCTGCAATGATGATGAGATGATGGAGTTCAAAATCCTTCCCAGGAAGAAGGGTAAAGTACAAGACAACCTTGGATTTCCAGACAGTAAAATGTAATCTCTGAAGAGATCTACTTGGAAAAATTCTACAAGATACCCTGTAGAGATGGACGCAGTAAAGCTAACTGATATTTAAGCATCATCCCAAACTCAAACAAGGTCTATCACCATGTGCAGGACATCAAAGGCAACAGGAAGCTGGCAGAAATGAATAAAGAGTTTAGATATAAAAAGGAAATGTGTAATAGGTGGAAGCTGGGATGGCTGATCTGGGCCTGGAAGAGGTATCCTACTGTGTAAGTGAAGAGTTGGGAAAGCCAAGGTTACTGTTACTGATTTGAATCTGGGGAGTAAAATTCTATGACAGGAAAGGAAAATTAGAGAAAATGTGGGCCCGCTCCAATATAGCAGGGCCCCTGATAACAATAAACACAGAAAATCCAAAGTACTCGGCACTTTCTTTGCCTCAAGTATTTACTGCTAAGACCAGTGTTTAACAATCTGAGGTCCCCAAGAGTAGAAGGAATGGCTAAAGCAAGGAAGACTTAGCCTCAGTGGAAAATTAGGTTATGGAGCATTTACACAGGACATACAGAAGTCCATTGACTCCAACAGGTCATACTTATGAGCTCTGAGGGAGCTGCCTGATGTTTGGATATTTGTACTCTTAGTCCTGCTACTAAAAAGTGATGACACCTTCCTGCTAAATAGGAGAGAGCAAATATCATGTCTATCTTCAAGAAGGAAGATTGATGACAGATTGATCAGCTTCAACTCAGTCCCTGGGAAAGCGAATATTAGTTGCCTCTGCCACCATTTAGATTTGGACAGAAAGGAATTTCATCATGTTAAACAAAGAAAAACTCAAGTCCTGCACAGAGGGAATACCAGTACCTGCTGAGTGTCTCCACCTGACTGGAGAGCGGCTTGGTAGAGACAGACCTTGAGGAACATAAAAAAAAAAAAAAAACAACAAGCTGACCATAAACCATTTATGTGCCCTTGCAAGCAAAGAAGGTCCACAGCTTCTTGGACTACATTAAGAGCAGTATTGCCAGCAGGTAGAGGGAAAGCAATTGCCAATCATGACTCAGCATTAGTTAGGCCAGGTGTAGGCTCCCCTGAGAACACTGACATGGGTTTACAGGAGTAGTTCCAGAAAAGGGATACAAAAATGACTAATAGGCTTGATACAGAAGTGTTTAGTCTAGAGAACAGAAGGGTTATGTGAGGATGTTTCTTACCTATGTGTATAAACAGGGAGCCAGACTGCTCTAAGTAGTCCTCTCTCAAGATAAGAGGTAAAAGATATAAATACACAAAAAATGCATTCTAGGTGGCAAGAGTGACTTTTCTTTTTACAGTTTAGAAAGCTTGTTGAGTAACCACCCATAACATTATTAAAAGCCCCACTATGTTTAGTCCTAAACAAACTGCTCTGGCTGATCCTTCTTGAACAATATCAAGAGTTCCTTTCCATCTTTGAAGTTCCTCTTAAATGTATACATATGTTTCAACACCACTCCTTTATTCTTTTTATTTTCATAATGCTTTGCCCAATATTGCTCATCAGTACTTCCCACCCAATTTCCACCACCATATCCACCCAACTGCTTGCCTTTTTGCACTTAAATTTGTTTTCTTCTGTTCTTATTCTTCTGTTTGGACTTACTTTCCTCAGCAGGAAAAAATTAAATTTCAGAATACTTCTAAATATCACCCCCTAAAAAGCAAGTCAAAAGACTCTGTAGTTCCAAGTCTGCATGTTTATTAAAGAAAGGACACTTACAAATACTGTCAACCCATTCTTCACCTTCAAAATATAATTTTACAGTTATGGTTAGGACACCCAAAACATTTGAAATTTTAACACTTTTTACTTATGCTTTTTTCTGTTGTTGTTAAAGCAATTAATGTTTCAACACATAATTAATTGAAATGTTAAGCTTTTAAATGCAATCCAAAGAATCTATTTTCTGCCCCTCTGCTGAAATTCACTGCATTTTATATATCTCTCTTTTGTCCATCTAGATGAGAGGGTGTGTGTTTTGAGCTGAGTGGAATAGTAGGTGGAATATTCTTGATGCATTTTAATTAGTGCTTAGTAAAGGAGAGGAAATGCCTTTTCCCCAGTCTTCTACTTATTCTTCTTTTTATACAGCCCAAATACTGCTAATCTTCATTACACACTGCTGGTTCATATTCACCTTGCTTTCTACCAAGAGCCACAGGCCCCTCTCATCACAGCTCCTTCGCAGTGAGTACTGCTTCAAGTTCAACCTGCTTCAACCTGGGTTGTGCCTTCCCAGGTGGAAGAAATCTCTGTATTTATCCATCTTGACTTTCTTGAGTCTCCTGCCACCCATTCCTCCTCTGCTTGTTCAGGTCTCTCTGCTTGGCAGTACTACCCCTGCATTTCCATCAATTTATTGTGTCTGCAAACTTGGCAAGAGTCCACTGTATTGCCACAAGATACTGAACATTACAGGTCCTCAGGACACATCCCTGCAGTTCCTTGCCTGCCATCACTTCCCAAGTAGCATGTAACTTAGTAACTGCTATCTTCTGAGGCCAATCATTCAATGTTTTCTTTTTCTAAACCCATCTGGCTGTCCATCCTCCAGTTTACTACAGGAATCACCAGACTGAGACAGGATAATGGGACATTTGACATTGAATTAAATCACAACTTACGCTCTGTCCTTGGTGTTGGGGGTTAGGTTTCTCTCTGTTTGTTCCATTTAACTTAGGAAATTTTTTCCCTGCTAGTTTCTAGGAAACACTAACAACTGGGTACTTAAGAAAGAAGTGGCCAAGCTCAGGGGACGAGGGCATCTGGTTGAACTTCTCTTACCTGGGCTGACAAAAGACAGGGCTGGGGCAACTGCTTTCTCTCTCTCTCTCTCTAGGCTTCGGATGAGGACAGTCAGAGCTGCCCTGCTCCTTCTGCTGTGGGGTGAGCCTCTGCTTGAGAGCAGCCACTGAACTGAGACCTTTTCACCCACCTCACTAAAAGAGGGACCTATCACCATCTGCTCAGGTGCCCGGGATCTGGACTTGCCCCTCTCTGCCCTGGCTGGGAGCCGGGCTGCCCCTGTCCCGCTCCCGCTGCTTCTTCAGCACCGCTCCGAGCTTTCACTGCACTGTAGCCCTGCACCCCCTGCCTACCAAGATATCCTGCCAGCCCAGCTTGCTGTTTCCGTAAGTCCTGCTGGGGCACGGGGATCGGCTGCCCCCGGGGTTTGTGCAGCGAAGCCTCTCCGCCATCCCAGCCCGTCTGCCCGAGCCCGCGCCACAGCGCCCCCTGCAGCCGCAGGGAGTCACCGCACCCGCCCTGCCCGCCGGGAGCCAGCAGCGCCCCTGCTGGCTGCGAGCGGAACTGCACCGGCGGGGAAGGCGCCTGCAGCCGAGAGAGGGCGGGGACCGGGTCTGGGCTCTGCCTGGTGTCAGTGCCGAGCTGCTGCTGTTGGTTTGCACTATTCATAGTAAAGAACTGTTATTCCTGCTCGCATATCTTTGCCTGAGAGACCCTCCATTTTCAAAATTATAATAATTTGGAGTCAAGGGGTTTACATTTTCCATTCCAAGAGAGGCTCCTGCCCTCCCTAGCAGACACCTCTTTTTCAAACCAAGACACTTGGCTACAGAGAAAATAATTTTATCAGAGTAGGCAGATGACTTTGTAAGGCACAATTTGCTCTTATAAAAAAAATTTCACCTTGGCTATTCCTAATCATCACAATTTCACCAGCACTTCATGAAAACAGTCCCCTTTCTCCCAAAGACTGAAATAAGGCTGACTAGCCCTCTTTTAAAACAGATGAAAGATTTGCCTTTCTGCAGTTGTCAGGGACAAAAGTCAAAGTGGTATTATTAAAAGTAAAACGTTTGTTGACATAAGGTGTGCATTTAACCAGGTTTTGATGAACAGGATTTACTCGCACCTTTTCCTTGGGATGATTTGCCCTTTAAAGTCTTACCCTTTTCACCAGCAAGACTAAAAGGATCTTAAATAATTTGGCTTACTCTTTGGCTCTCTCTGAAAGCAGACTTGGTTTGCCAATAAAAACCTGGAATTTCAAAGAACAGTATATTCAAGTCTAAAAGACATAACACAAATTACAAGCATCTAGTCGACTTTCCCGCCATTTTAGGAAACCAACCTGAAACAATCAGTTTCCCCATAATGCTACTTAAGATCAGCCAATATACAGGGAAATTACACAAAGGACAAATCAGTTACTTTTTATGTTCTCTTTTTAAGAAAAGGGAAGTATGCAGATCAAATATATGTTCCATATCAGATAATAATTAGGGACAAGCAAATCTTAAAACAGTAATCCTTAAAATCCTTTCTATTCTTGGGAACCTCCTGAAGATTTGTCCTCTTTGATGTAGAACAACGAAGCATGCAGGTAAAGAGTGTGAAGGAATAGCTATGATCTGTGTAGAACACGTCCATCACAACTAGTGAGAGTTTGTAAAATAGAAGCTTCTGTCCAAAGGGAAAGGAGAAAGAAATAAGAAAAGGATATCTCTAAGTCAGCCAAATACTTCTCAATATGTACTCTTTCATAGAGTCATAGAATGGCTGGGTTGAAAGGGACCCTAAAGATCATCTAGTTCCAATCCCTGGCCAGGGATGCTTTCCACTAGGCCAGGCTGCTTAGAGCTCCATCCAGCCTGGCCTTGAACACTAACAGAGATGGGGTATCCACATCTTCCCTGGGCAACCTGTTCCTATGCCTCACCACCCTCATACTACAAAATTTCTTCCCAGTATATACTCTAAAACAAATATTTCAATTTGAAGCCATTGCCCGTTGTTCTGTCACTACATGCTGTTGTAAAAAGTGTGGAACAATTCCCCTTCTCCCAGCCTTTCCTAATAGAAGAGGTGCTCCATTCCCCTCAACTATCTTGGCCTCTTCTGGACTTGCTTCAATTGGTCCATGTCCTTTTTGTCCCCTGCCAGGAATCTTGAGGCAGCACTGCAGGTGGGGCCTCACCAGAGCAGAGCAGAGGGGCAGAATCCCCTCCCTGGCCCTGCTGGCCACGCTGCTTTGGATGCAGCCCAGCACATGTGTAGCTCTCTGGGCTGGGAGTGCCCGTGGCTGGGTCACATCCAGCCTCTCATCCACCAGCACCCCAAGTCCTTTTCAGCAAGGCTGAGGTCCATGAGTTTACCCCTAGCCTGTATCAACACCACGAGTTTAATGTCATAGTTGCTGAATCAAGGCACTGTATCTTGTAAAGATCTTGCAAAGACGACAAGTACTACACTGAATGGTTACAGGATTCACTCTGCTCATGATCTCTTCATGAGTAATTCTCTGTCAGATAATGTTCTTCTGTTTCACATTTGACAGAAACAATAAGTCTGAATAACAACATTTCTCTAGAACCCAGGATGTCCCAGTATCTCCTGGGATATTTGTCCTGTACACCTGAATCATTAACAAAAGGCACTTCACACTACTCAGAAGTCTCTTTAATAATATTCTGTCCTTAGGTCCATTGAATCTTTTAATTCTTGACTTTTCCTCAAAACTGAAACCACAATTGAAGAAAGGTTAAAAATCTAATCTGGAATTTAAAAGCGAACAATTTAATGTACAGTAAACTTCACTTCTAAGTTCAAATAGAGAATTACACTCACACACCACTTAAGCTAACATGATTTCTTTTGTCCAACAAGGTAATTAAGTAGTATGCAAAACATTCTGGGTGTCAAGAGTCATTCCTGTTACGAATTGTGAGATTATTCCCTAAGGCTGTGTATCACAAAAAGAGCAATCTCTAGCCATAGACACTAGTAAAAGCAGTACAAAGAAATGCTTAAAAAGTTCTAGGCATCACCTCTACATATTCATCATCAAAAATCCCAGCAGGCTTCTTGGCCACTCAATCTATCTTGATTTGAAACAGTCTTGTTGATGCAAGAGGTGTTCTCTTCTTAAAAGGAGGTGACCAGCTCCACTGAGGTCACAATAAGAGGAAAGTGAGAGATATAAATTCACCTTTTTACTAGTTTTGTTTCCTAGAAGAAATATGCCACTTTTACATTTGTGCAAAAAAACTGTAAGTAAGGTCTTCAGCAATTAAAATTCTTATTACTAGGATACCTGCTGATACAGCATGAAAGTTATTTGAGAAAATGGGTCCAAGTAAATACTGTTATTATTTCACACAGCATCAAAACAATGTCCTCCCACATCAACCAACAATAGTCAAAGACACTACAATAAAATAAATAAACAAGGATGTTACTTTGGGTAGAAAATTATGCAAGCATTAGTAAGATATAAACCACATTAATGAAAATTCCAGACCTAAAGAAGCACTGTGAGAACTGTACTACTGGGCATCTACCAAATCATGACAACAACTCTGACATGATGATTATCATAATATATACTGAGAGTGATAGGAAGTATGGTACTGTTATTTTCCAAAGTGTCAAAAAAAGGTACAACTACCAATAACTTTCTTTTTAACTAGATAGAAATTGACAGAGGCACAGGAATTCTTGAAATTATAAACAAAAAACCCTGTGCACAGCTTGTTTCACTCACTATTACAGAATACCTCACTATTCGGTAAAGCATTTAATTTCTGTGCCTTTGCAAATCTGTAAAAACAAATATATATATGATTTTTTTAAAAATCAGAAGTCAAATATAAATGGAAAATCTTGTCCAAAAGAAGTAAAGGGAGAAGTTAAAAGTAAAATCTGTACAGGTAGCATAAAGATAATTTTAAAATATCATATTGCATTCTAAGAATAAAACATGCTAGATAAGAATAAAAGGAGTAGTAGGATGATAAATATGAATGCATAGCATGGAAAAAAAAGAGTAAGACAAACAGCAGATCTGGCACGTCACAAGAAAAATACAACAAAATATTTAAAAATTAAGAGAAAGTAATCTGCAAAAAAATTCCTTTTTGGGAGCAGGAATGCTCATACAAAACCCTGCAGAACTAAAGATGAGAAATATGAACATGAAAATTTAAGACCATTCTATTACACTCCTTTACAGCTGCATAGGTGAAGACGTGACATTTATTAAACATTCACTCACCTAAAGAAGAAAATTACGTTCACTCTGTATAATTTATATCTACATTCTTACACACCTCCAAAGGCTTAAGCAAAAAAAAAAGAGTCTTGGTATTGACAGAGTCCTTGCTTGTCCTCAGACTTCCAAGTGTTTACTGAGGAAAACTAAGATCTAATTTGGTCTCTATCTTCAATTCTAGGAAGGAGTGAATGCAGAGCATCATTTGATCTACTTTGGTTTGATTTGGTATGGTGAATTTAAATATATCTGCTGGCTCCAAGGCTAAATTATGAGCAGTTAGTCTCAAAGACAACATGTCATATTATTTTGGACTACAAACAAGTGTTGTCGTTAGGAAATAAAACACACTCCTCAAAGGGAAAAACAGAGGATATTTAAAACCAGAGACGGAACACCTTGCCAGTTAAAATAAATTCAGAGGAACCACAGATACTCCAAAATAAAAAACTCACACTCAGAGCTCCTGAACTGCAAGCATGCACACAGAGCCATGAGAAACCTTAAGTCCTATTCCATGCCCAAAGCACTGCTATTTCCATAGTATTTGCATCTGAGGCACAGAAAATCCTGTTCTATATGTTTTAGACATCCTAAAATTACAAATTTCAGCTGCAATGTGAATACTATAGAAATGAAAATTAATAATAAGTGGTCAGTTATTCTGCATAATGATGTTTGCCTCCCCTATTCAGTCTCATCCTCTATTTGGTAAAATTCCCTATTTCATATATATTTTCCAAAAGATGAGCTAATGATGACAGACTGCACAGGAATTTTCCTTTTGGTTATGACTAAGATATGAGTAACAGTAACACCAAACAAATACACATGTCAAAAGGTGCACCAAAAAAAACTATTCATCCTATGTTCTACTAGCTTCAAAGCATGATTGCAAACAGAATATTCTTGTTATTTCCTGTGATTATACCAACAGCTTCAGGAAATCTTTGTCAAAAACAGCAAGATCAATAAATTAAACCTTCAAATACGACATACAAAATTGTTTTATACAAAGCCTCTTTGATATAACATCACAAAGGAAAAAATTCCAAGCAATTATTATATCTGATGCAACCCTAAGACCCTTATGGTCTCCCCCCTGCCTCCCTTTACTGCCTGCTAAAGTTGTTCTTAACTAGTACACAAAAAAACTAGTCATTAGCATACAATCAATTAATCATTAACAGATAATCATAAAAAATTCAAAATAAATTTCACTTTTATTTGAGACAAATAGTTAACATAATGTTAAGAACTCATAATCACATACGAATATAATAGACTAGAAATATATTAATTATATTATTCTAGATTAAAATAACTACATTATAATTCTAAACTAAATTAAAATATTTTATATTATTTATATATTAACAATGAAACACTGAGTTTATTTTTTAATTTGCAAATCCACTTGCCTGAAATTCAAAGCAATTACTTTTGCATGCTCCTTACACAAATTTATGTATACTAGGAGGCTTGTCTTGTTCGTTTACTACTAATTGAGAGGAATGAGTTGGGTTGTACAGGTGATAAAGAAGTATTCTTTGATAAATTTAGGAAATGTGAGGGCTCGGTTAACTTTACTTTCTGCAACAAGTTGATTATTACATATACAATCTATCAACATTTATAGGAAACCAGAGTTCTTAATTAGGAAGAAAATTCTCTGAAATATGATTCCATCTGAAAAATGGACTTAAATTCATTACTTTAGTATAGGTATTTGTCCAGTGTTGTTTTCCTCCCAACTCCTTTCAGAAGATATAAGTGTAAGTATCAGGGGGAACCCTATTGTACCAGCCACAGTACTGACAGTATTTGAATTTAGCATCTTCTAGTCTGAAGCATAACTATCAGTTTATTTAGATATAGAAAAGACTACTCTATAGAGTTCCAAGCAGAAGTTTTTATTAGCCACCAGGCACTTCCTTTTGCCAATATAAAACTGTCTTAGGTTGGAAATAGGGGTATTCTATTCCTATCTGTTAGAAGTGGGGCAGTTATCTTCTGTTAATTGGGCAACTTTCTTTATCTCTTCCACAACCAATCCTCCCTCACGGAGATATCTTCTGTTAATGGGCCACTGAGTGTCACTGCATGACTGATAAAATTACATCATCCCATTGTGAGATGCTCTGCCCAGGGGGAGGAGCCAAGCATTCCTACCTGGATATAATCTGAGACTTGAAACACCACAGGCAGCTTTTTCCACTGGATTCCCAGAGGAGTAGCTGTCTTCCCCACTGGATTCCCAGAGGAAGACCAGGCCCATCTACACTGGACCTTCAGAGAAAAACTGCACCCTTTTACAGGATCACTGTTTCTACAGAACCACACCTGTCACTGCAGGAGGACTGCAGCCACCATTTAATCAGACTGCTACCTACATCCTGACCTGGGTGTCAGGTTGTATTCTTACTCTGTCAGTAGTTTGTTTTGTTTTGTTTTGGTTTTTTTTTTTGTTTGTTTGTTTGTACTATTACATTTGCATTTTAGGTTTTCCTAGTAAAGAACTGTTATTTCTAGTCCCATATCTTTGCCTGAGAGCCTTTTCATTTCAAAATTACAGTAATTCGGAGGGAGGGGGTTTACATTTTCCATTTCAGAGGAGGCTCCTGCCTTCCTTAGCAGACACATGTCTTGTCAAATCAAGACAAAAACATATTTTGATTATCCTATTTTTAACAGATGGGGAAAACTCTGAAAGAATCCATGTAGGCAACAGTTTTAAATAATGTTATCAACAGACTTTTGAACTTGATGTAAACTGTACTCTGGGCGGTTCTATTTTTAGAAGGCCATGAAACCCATCCCTGACTCACCAAATGCCACTAGCACTAAATGCACTACAGTGAAAATCTGCATCTGTCCATTGATCCTGTCCTCCATTTCTTAATCTCTTCTCTCTTTCAAGTTAATAATTCAAAATATCTTCTCATTTTTTTCTAGGTTTGTATTTCAAGTCTGAGATCTTTTTGCTTTGCCTACAAAAGTCCATGTGCCTGCTCTACTTAATAAAATATGACTATAATGCACTGAGAGTGTCTCGGAAACTACTGTAATTCTAAAATTAGAACCCACCCCCAAAACAAACTTTCATTTACTTGCATGCTTTACTGAGCCAATGTCTTTGCTATTTCCCAGTACTAGAGAAGATTGCACTTTTACACAAAATACTGAATTAGACCAGATTCACAGCAACTTGTGTGTGTCTCTCCCAAGTAACCATGTCTCACACTAAGTCTTCCTACAGATACAGCATCCTCTTTTCTTGTAAAGAAAACTACAAGGTATGCTAGTAGTCCAGTTCATTTTCAGGAATACATTCCCAGGACAATGATAACACTCATGAGTAAATGTGCCAACATTAAATCAACCACTGGTCATCTGTTCCATCCCTAAGAAGGCAACAACACAACTTATTGACACCAATATCTTAAGGATATCTGCAGAAAATACTATTCCTCAAGAACTGCACAGAAGTTTTAAAATAAAATAGTAAAACAAAGCAAAGATATTCAGGTGATTTCAGTCAAATGAAAACTTAACAGCAGCTCCACACTTTACTTATCAGAGGTTATAATACTAAATAAATATTTTATTCTTTAAAAATTTATTTAGCCATTTTACAGACTTATTCAAACTGTCAGAGATGACTCATACTCAGTGAGACCTAGGGGTTCCCAATTATCTAAAAAATTACTGGAACATGCTCTCATCAATCTGAATCACACATAATACATAAAAACCTTTATGGTTGCCTCTGGCAATCTCCTGAAAAATAAAAATTCTGACTTACAGTTAAGTCTGCACATTGTAAAAACCATGCACTGTAATTTTGTAATTCACGCAGCTGTGGAATCAACATACGACATTAAAATTAATCTAGTGGTGACTAGCAGATAAAAAAACTAAACCATACATTTCATATGATATGTAGAGATTTTCTGAGTTGGTCAAGCAAATCTTACCCCAGCAGAATTTTAGCATGAACCTCTTTGTTAGTCCTTGAGATTTCTCTCAAAGAGGTAATTTCTGCATCAAACCAAAATCCTCTTTCTTCTGGTGTCTCAACATTGTAGTTAACCATCACCACATCACCCACTTTTAGCTCACTCCACTTCAGAATGGTTCTTGCTCGGGGTCGAAGATTAACTCTGTCCATTTCTATTATGCCATTTTCTGGGTACCTTGAAAAGCAAAACCAACAACACCGATGATTATGACTATGGCAACAGTAAAAAGAATCACAGACAACTTTATTCAGAAGTAAAAGTTTTTAAATGTTCTTTGGGCACACAAAAAACATAAAATCTGACTTCTTATCCTTTTTAAAATATGGCTTTCCTCTAAATACAGACGAAGAATTTGTTTCATCTCAGATGGGAAAACTAGCTTCCATGAGTTTAAAAAACCAAAAAAATCAGTAAATCTATATGCACTTCTCAATAATTTAGTGTTATTTGACAGCACTCTAACTAAAATCCCAATGCAGGAAGGAAACTTGAGATGCTTTTTAAATTTGAGATGCTTTTCATTTTAACTACAGTTAGTAGTTTTCATTACAACTTTTCATGAAAACTACAATTTTCTTATATTCCTCTGAATAAGGCAACTATTACTTGATACTAGAGCCTACTTGATACTACTACTTGATACTAGAGTATTTGCACGTGTGCTGGAAAAATAGCAGAATATAGACAGGATCAAAATACTAATTCCCAAAAAAAAAAAAAAAAAAAAAAGCTAGCCTGTAACAAAAAGTTAAAAGATGCTAAAGTGAAGTTCCTTTTTCATACTGTGTGTAGGCAGATGATCTCCCACCACTTAGCTGGTACTACATGAGTTCACAGAACAAATTTAACAGGGAAAATGAAATTAGTCTATTGCAAATAAACAGGTGCTATTAAAATTATCCCTTCTTAACAAACAATGCTGAGGATGATGTATCTAAAATTATATTTTCACCATGAAATTACTGGCACTTTAACAAGAGCACTCACAGTTAAATTAATACACCTTTATCAAACCACATTGTTAAATATTAATGGCAACATCCTACCCTTACTAATAAAAGTCTGGCTCTACCACTTTACAACATGCCTCCCCCTACAGTAAACAAGAATATTTCAAGGTCTTGGGAAAATTGCACATTGCAACTTACATGTAGTAAGTTGTACTAGTAGTAAGTAGTACTAAACCAACTGTCATTAAGAGCATGAGAATGACAGATGATAGCCTGAAATATGGATGTCTACTCCTGAACAGTTGACTGAAAGCCCACCACTGAAACTGAACACATTTTAAACTGGTTCATTTTGCTTGTTTTATGCCTTCTATTGAATCTAACACACCAGTTTGCTACTACTGACGTGGGGGGCTGGGGG
This sequence comes from Camarhynchus parvulus, assembly GCF_901933205.1. NCBI lineage: Eukaryota > Metazoa > Chordata > Aves > Passeriformes > Thraupidae > Camarhynchus > Camarhynchus parvulus. The sequence goes on from NC_044601.1 coordinate 42,333,662, forward strand.
AACAGGGGAGATTTACTGATAGTTTTGTTAACGAAGCATGGACAGCAACAGTTTAAGAGTGGGTGTACCTTCCAATAAACTAATGGCTAAGTAAAAGAACATATCTCTAACTACTTAGAAAGTTAAATACAATGCCTGTTTTCACACAAACATTTTTATAACCCTAATTATAAAATTCTGCACAACAGAAGTTACATCATACAAAGACTGTGATCAAGTCATTATCAAAACAATAGTTTCATACAATGCAACTCTCCACACTTCCTAAGGTTTTTTTTGCCCACATTGTTTCCAAATTCAGCGCATACTGAAAAGCTAACATTTGAGGTTTTGCCTTTATGCCATGCAACTTTCACCCGAAGAATTACCATATTGTTCTACCATATTAATTATTATTTTAACTGCTATATCCACAAAAACCATGATTGATTCACCTACCCATAATAAGAAAAAGCAAAAAACCAGCTATAGAGATCATGCCTACTTTATTGAATGCCTAAATAACATCACATTATTGTACAACAGGCTACTGAAATCTTAAGACAGCTATGTTTGACCTACTAATCAATTTCAGAAGTTCTACAGTAAACCCTTCCTAAAGGTTGTAGAAGACAGTAAGTAGAACACAGCAAATAAAGACTCAGTTTACTTGAACTCTGAAACCAAAATATTGCCTAAACATCAGGAAACTAGAGAAGATAGATCAAAACCAGACACCATTTATTTATACAGTGAAATAATGAGGTAAGAAATACATATGGAATCATAAAAATAACAAATAAACATTTTAGAAGTTCCTATGTCACTGTTTAAAAAAAATTAAAATATTTGACTTACAAGAGTTGACATTCATAAAAACTTAACCTGGATCTGAAAAATCTATTCTCTTCTGAAAGCAAAATATCTTCAGCTTCTATTTTCCTGGGTGAGCTTTGGACAAATGTTTTTCCCTAAATTCAGATTCATATTGTCTCTCTCACCTCTATAGAACTCAGAACAGATCTTCCTATTGTACTGATGAGGAATTTCAAAGACTCTCATCATTAACGTCTCCACCTTTGTTCTTGGAAGTAGTTCATGAAAAAACCCAAGCAAAAATATTGCCTATCAGTTATCAAAAGACACTCCCCACCCCCAATCCCCTTTTATAAACAGAAACCATTTTCTAAAGCAAGAAAAGGAAGGCTGACTGTCCATTGAGTTCATTTTCCCTCTAATCAACTGGTCAAAAATGCAAACAAACTTTAGAAAAAAACAAATGAGATGTCTTTTGCCACATTTTACATTTCTTTTGCAAAGCGTTACAGATATTGAATGTTTTTACTGCTGTGCACACATAGAAATGTTTTCATGGCTGCTGATAAATGCTACTAGCTATTTAACCCTTCATATTGGTCCATAACTGATACCTCAGGCAAAACAGCAGAAGCAGTACTTGCCACAAGTTTTTGAGTTAGGCTAAAAATTGCAGAGTTAAACTCTGTATGTTAAGCTCAGTACCACTATTCATTATTATACTAATAAGTAAAGAGTACTTCCACAGTAAACTTGTGCCCTCAAATGTGTCTAATGCCACAATTTATTTAAATAAGAAAAAAATGACGGTCACATTAGAAAATCCTACTACCTCACATTCATTTTCCTGAAGTTTAACATGCCATTTGTAAAAATCACATTAATTTAAAATCTAATCTCTTAAATATGAAAGAATAATATTTAGCATAGATCACAAGATACGGATGTAGATAAACCAAAATATAAAGAGAATAAATATGGTATTGTAACCTCAATAATTACCTGAAAATTAACTCTTGCCCATTCCGGGAAGCTTTAATAAAGGACTACTGTGAGACGTGAACACATGCTGAAAGTGTTTTCTCATTTATTGAGTTACTTTTAAAATCCTAAGATCACACTCAAGAGAAAACAAACATTTTCACATCAATGTTTTAATTAGCCTATCATAAATTTGTACAGTTGAAATGAAGATTATATGGCAAAATTAAACCTTTAAATTTAAAACAGCTGTGGACAGTTTCTTGGTTTTCCATGTTTTTAGGACATTTGGCAACTAATACTGAAAAAAGGAGCTATAACAGCAAGCATAACCATAAGAATTTAATGAATATTGCCCATGGGATATCTCTATTTACCTCTAATTTAATTCTTCCCTGTAGCATTTCCAACACTAGCATAGCAAGGACTTCTTGAGATTTCCTATCTTTGTAGACAGTCTCCATAGCAAAGAATTATTCATCAAGCAAAAATTCCAGTATTTCTTAGTTATGGCCAGATGGTTGGCAGTGGTTCCTAAAATGCTCCAATGCTAGGACACAAAGTAGTTCTATGTCAGAATAAACCCAAGCCTGCTCAATTTACTGAGACCTTGCAACATACCCTCTAACACTTTTCCCAGCTGTTACTAGAACAACTAGAACTGGAAAAATAAAAACAAAAGTAAAGACTTCCCCAACCACTCTCCACACTAGTACAGTGAGGAATGATAGTGCAGACGCACAATTTTAAAAATTATTTTCCAATATTAATAAAATGAAAGTATCATTTATTTTCTCAATCATAAAATTCAGAAATGAGTCATCCCAACCCCGGAATGAAGGAATAGAAGGGCAAAAACAAAAAAAGAAACAGAAAGGAATGAGCTCTTGGAAGAGGTAAATCTGACTAAGAAGGTAGAACTGGTTAAAAACTAGTTTGCTACCACCCCACTCCCTTCTAACCTGAGGAAATAATCAGCCCAGTTTTACGGTACTGTTTGAGAAAGCCAACACAGTGTTACAAAAAGCACTACACTGTAAGCCACAATTATGAATGGAAAAAAAAAATCACTGGGGTAGTCAAGCTGTGCACTTCCAAAAAACAGTAGGTCTGATAATTTGTTATTACAAAAAAAAAACCCAAGTAATATATTTCAAAAGACAGATTTGAAGGATACTGAATATCAATAAAGATAAAAATCAGTCACATGGAACATAATCAAGATTTTGAGAACTTTACCTAACAACTAATAATTACAGAATTAAGCAGCCTAAACACTGAGAAACCATATCAATAGCCTGAAGAGAACCATCTTAGTTTCCCAATTACTTTAATTCTGAGTTGCCAAAAATGTAAACATGACTGCGCTGTATGGACAACATGGATACTCTGAAAGGAGACAACGTGGAAATAAGGGTATCAAAACAGAAGTTCAGAAGTGTAAGAAATACACAGAACATTCAATTTTTAATACAATAATTTTGTATTACAAGTTTAAGTAATGTGAATATCGTGAAAAACAGGTTTACTTCCCTGGATAGCAGACAAGTCATGCATCTTTTCAAAAAACTTTCCTCAGAAATGCAAGGAGAATACTTACAGCTAATTCAAGATAAATTAATATGTGGTAACATTCAAACTTATTCTCACTGTTTACACAATTTTTTAAGCCCAGAATCAGTTTTAAACAACAACAAAAAAACTTTAACTGTTATTATTTTAGTCGTTCTCTCAAACACCTGCTAGGACAGCAAAGCTTCCCTCCCTTGGCTCAAATCCGTTCTAAAGAGACATAAGAAACACCTAGATTGTCTCCTCAAACTTCTTCCTATTCAGTTTGCACAAGGTGCCTACCACATCAGAAATCAGAGTCTTACAGTTAATGCCTGTTGCCAAAACCCTGACTACAATACAAATACTCAGACATTATAAAACACAGAATAAGCAGTCAGAAACCCACTGCAAATGGGACAAATAACCTTACAAGGAACTAACTTCTGGAAATGAAGAGCAGCAGTGTGTAGCTACTCCCATAAAATACTTTCAAGTATGAATGATTCTGGTGGCATGCTTTCTAGTGAGGATATATGGAAAAAAAGACAACTGACATATCAGGTCTTTGATTACTTTAAGATTGTCTAATAATCTATATGAGGTAAAAATTTTGAACAAGTAAACAAACTAATCACTGATACTAGAGGTGCTCCAAGTAGTCACCTTATAAATATAATTATATATATTTTGTGACTGAGATAAGTTCAGAAAGAACGTGTGGTATCCTTAGGAACAGATTGTCTTAGCATTCTACTTAGTAGACAATATAGCTTTCATTCCTCTTTCTCTTCAGAAATTCTAAACTCTCCAACATAAACAAAAGGATATAAGTGCTATAAAAAAAACTACAGTCTATAGCTCCCACAACTTTGTCATGTTTCTAGCCATTAACTTCATGTCCTTCAAAAGGAATCCCTTTCCTCACTTCAGTGTCTCAGACTAGAGCCAGGAATCTCATAACATGTATCCTCCTGATTTGCACTCTTTTCTATGTTAGATATATATAAAGAAAAAAGTCAGATAATTCAGCTAAACATTTACAAGAGTTAATTGAGAAACACATAGCATGCAAAGGAATGTATTTTGACATTTCTTCACAGAAGACAAAACAGAGCAGTTTGCATCATGCACTACCACTAATGCTGCACAAAGCAGCTACCTCTCAAAGAAGCAGGAAACCTTTCCTATATGAGGACCCACTGGATATAGGATTAATTTATTTGACAGATGAATAAAAAACCCAGTAACACTCACCAAGTAAACCTAGATTTTAGATATATTAGGAAACAAGAGCACTTCATTGTACAGTCATATAACTACAAAGTTCAATGCAACTTCACTATCAGATGTACACAGCTGGAAAGCAAAGTATAAGAAAGAAGTAGGGGCTACCTCATCTGAGAACGGCCCATAATGTCTTTTGGTGTCCAAAAATCAATTTATCAGCAGTGTGAGCTAAGTGAATTCTCAGATTAAATCCCAGCCTACTACCTGTATGTGAAAATTTCATATTAAAAACATTCAGAAAACGGACCCAACTAAGCAAGTCTAATCTTCAAACCATTCCTTGAGAAAATAATAGCAAGCTTAATACTATTATTCTCTCGACAATCTCTTCAGCTGTGAGTTACACTTTCAAGTAGAAATTGGGTTTTTCTGACCAGGCAGTACTTAGAACTTTTCTCCTCATTGCGTCAGTATGGTCTCTGCTCTCCAGCTATAAGACTGTGTCTTGCATATTGCTTTAACAGCCACACAGGATGACTACACTTTTTTGACCTCTGTGGCAACACAGTGAAATCCTAATTTTCTTAATACGTGCATGTGTGTACATCTTTAAAATCTGAGGGCATTACTCCACAGCTTACATTAAGCATGAAGTAAAGAGAAGCAATTAGTTCCCTAGAAGAAATAACTATAGCATACTTTATATGGCATATGACGCAGATATTACCTCATGTTTTAAAATAAAATTCTCTGATTGTTATAAAACCTAAGGGGAGTATCATCAGCCAGAACAATGGCCTTGTAAGAAGTCATCTACACTTGAGTCATACTTAATCTGTACTTGCATATAAGTTGTCATACTGAAATTTCTCATGCTGCAGAAACATCCAGCTTCCCTGCAGCTTCTGCTGAGGGTCTTCTTAAAGGCCCTCAAATGACTGAAACAAGAAAAGAAAGGACAAGACTTTACTTGATTGCAATCCAAATACTTAGGGTAAACCCAGTCTTCCTGCTGCTTTGGGGAGCTAATGATCAAGAAGCCAATACTTGCAGAATGAGAACTTTCTCCCTGAAACTAAGCACATGATAACCAGTGCTACACCAGTAACAAATATGAAATACAATAAGGTAAGAGGAAAGGGCAAATGCTGATATAACACAGCATTGTAGGCATGTCCTTATGGTGCCACTCTGCTATTGAAATGTCCAGTTTCTGATTTGGAAGTGATTCTTAAGCAAGCTTAAGAATGCGGTGGAGATCACCTACAGTTATCTCAGCTAATTTTAGGACCTCAGCATGTGCTGGCTTCTTCACAAGTCCTTTTAAATGAGGATTCAGCTTTTTTATGTTCAAGACAGGTTAATTTCTTGTGTATTTAAAGTCAGTTGCTGGGAGGAGAAGAAAGAAATGTATGATAGTTTTGTATGAACCCTGATAGCACGTCCTTGACTTCAAAGCGTTTAATGGCTCCTTGTGATACCCACAAATGCAAACGTGAAATGGAAATACAGGGAATAAAGTCTAAGGGGAGGAAGATACGCTGACAAAAAAACCAGGAACACACCTTCAAACTGCTGACATCAGGGAAAAACCTGCATTCAGAAATTGAAAGCAGAAGATGGACTGTCATGCAGAAGTTATATAGCCAGAAAGGGATGTCAAGAAATTTGATACTGCCTGAAGGTCAGCATTGGTAATAAAACTGGTATTTTGGTGTCTTGCTCACTGGTGAAATTAGGGTTCTCAAACAAGTATAAATCTTTGAACTGGAGTCAAAATTCTTGATAAGTGCAATCTGAAACCGAGTTCTTTTCCTCCCAATGGCCCTAGGTTTTCTCTCTGCAGAAATAAGTGGGCCTTATAACTATTGCAGCAATTTAGTTAAATACTAGACACATAGCTGGGGTGGGGCATGGTGGTGGAAGAGGTGGGAGAAAACTGCTACAAAAACAACTCACCAGTGCTGTTATCTACAAAATCACAGAGGAATGTGTAGTACCTCCTATCTGCAGCAGTCACAGCTGGTAGGAAAGCTCTTTTTAGTCAGAAGGTGGTTACTCCTTTGAGATTACTATAATTAATTCTTGCCCAGAAAGGGCAATTTCCCTTAACTATACTCTTTGCAAAAAGAGCTCTCTCATATATTTTCCTTTCACATTCACGCTAACTACACTACTTAAACAAGAAACAGAAAGAGGAGCAAATGAACACTGAACCCCTCTGAGGAGGAACACTTTTATGAAATCTAAAACTGCATATTAAAGCCTTTAGGTTTTGTACAGGACTTGTGATATGTAAGTCTAGCAGCACCTGGTGCTAAAGCCAGCTTTGTCACTTAAGAAAAGGACAAGCCCTGCTTCACCCTTTAAGAAAAACTGCTATAGGAGAATGTACTGATCTAGGGGGTAGAGTAGACCAATTCAATGCATTACAGGTGACCTGACCTATCCCTGTAATCCTACCAACTGTAATCTTCGTGGTGATTTTTTTTCAAATTGGTAAAACATCAGTTATGATTTGAGAAGTTGTGCACTTGTGCCCATCTCTGACATATAGTTCTTCCAATGTATTAAAGTAATTTTCATGGCTTTACTGGCACCAGGTTTATGTCTTTCATTTGTAAGTAATTTTTACTCTATTTCAGATGATGGAGAGTGTAGGAAAGATGGAGCTAAAACTATGTCAGGCATGAGAGCCACCATCTATCAGAGATAAAAAGGAAAAAAGCTTCTCCAAAACAGCACCACAAGGACAGACTAGAAAGTGCCAAGTACATCTGGCAGCAAAATGCTTAATCCAAATCTGAAAAACAAAACACCCACACACAAGTAACTGTGCAGGGCATAGTACTCACAGTAAGATATGACACTTGAAGAACAGGAGTGAAGAGATAAACTAATATGTTTCTGTAGCAGAGAACACCTGTGTGTCAAAGCACACCATGATCTTCCTACTTATGCACATCAAGCAAAGAAGTGGCAGAATAAAAGTGTTGTCTACAGGCATCAGAAGTAAACACTAATGTATGAAAACAAAGTGGTAGAAGTACAAATGTAGTTACAATAGGAATGTGCATGTTGGGTAATGCTAAAAGAAAAAAAGTGAGTCCCGAAAAGAATTGTATCAGGAACATCCATCAAGAACTTTCACTCATAAATATACAAGTTGCACTTTCTAATAATGTTTCTTTCCAAAAGCTCTAACTTCCAATATCTTAAGACTGATCAGTTTAACTGTGACCATCTTGCCACATTATGCTTCTGTGCCTTACTTAATTTTGTTGGCTAAGTGTATAGTGCTGCTATACATAAGCACCTTGTAGGAGTAAAAAGACTGTCTTCACTTGCTGAAAGGGAAGTACACATAAATAGAGGTCAATCTTTTAGTTTAGTAAGACTATACCAAATAAAAATCAGAACTGTTGTGAAACTTTTTCTACTTCTGCAATTCCAACTCACAAAACATAATACATCTAAAAAAAAAAACCACCATAATTTCACAGCAACAGTTACAAACACATTCTCAGAAATGTATGCCAATTGCTAACTTACAGATATCCACAGTAATGTAAAATCAGATAATATTAAAGACAAGTCTTTGAAATCACACCACCAAGGACAGTAATTGCACTGAAAAATATTTTTGTTTTGATCATAATAGTTGACTATGTAATTCTCAAATTTTTAATTCTCTAACATTTTAAGTAAAATGCTTAGAGTCGCAGACATGGAATCCAAACAGCATAGAGTCAAAAAAGTGCATTAAGTTGTATCTATTACTAGTACAAGAAACAAAAAGTCCTCTCTGTAATTCAGATGCAGTTATGTACTAAAATATGTAGAGCAGAAATAGCTACGTAAAAAAGTGCTGTGGAAATCTACATTTAGTTAATACTTAATATACTCTGCATCCTTCTACCTCAACCTTATATTTCACAGACTACAGTATTTTTCCTAATCTCAGTATCAAAAATTTAAAACACTCAACTCATTAAAAATTTTAGTTGTTTCAAAGCTTAACTCACTGCTTTAACACATTATTACCAAAAAACTTGCAGAACAATTTCCCAAGCAAATGAAGCAGCGCAAAGCCTGCTCATAAATACAAAATCCTTTCAAACTCAAAGTTTCCCACCCACACATTGCAGGCTCTAGAATTTGTTATGACTAGAGAAGGGACAAAAAAACCCTAAACTAACTTGAAAAAACTCTACCCTTAATGCCCTCTTTCTCCAGTTCAAGATCAGTTTCAAGCCCTCAGTCACGAAGTTCTCAATAATAAATCTCTACTATAAGTGCAGATCCAAAATTTTGCACACAATTACTCTATTTGGAATAAAATAAATCCAAATTATGTAACACAAATTTGCTTCAACTCCTTCAGCTCTATTTAGAGGAATTCCATATAGATCAGAAATATTTTTTTTAATTTTTAAAAAAACCTTACTTGAAAAAACCAACTGTAAAAACTTGCTTATGTAGTTCTTTTTCTTATGTAGAAAGGATGCATATTCTTATATAGAAAGATATCCTTATAAGGAGAAGATACTAATACTTCACAAATATTTAGGCATGAAAGACATCATTGCTGCCAATGGATTTGCTATATCCAACTGAAAAGTGTTATTTTTTTTAGTTTTTCTTTTCTTGGTTGCAATATTGAACTTGCTTTCTTTGATTCCAAGCTTCTTCAAGAAATTCTCGCTTTATACAAACCAAATAACAACATGTGATGTCCTCAAAATAGTATCAGGAGCACTTACTCATCGTACTTGATATGATAAATAGCTTCTTCATCAGTGTCCATACAGTCTGAATAAGATGTGGAAGGTGTACTGTCCAAACTATTTGCATTTTCTCTAGAATGATCTTGATTTAAGTTTCCATTAGTCCTTTTGTAAGTGCTACCACTCTTCCCTTGAGCTTTACCATTCTTATGTCCCTTTGTTGCTCGGGTAACATTTTCTATATGAGCTTCAAACCAGGCTCCAATGTTGATATCACGGGCATCCACCAATTCATTTATCTAAAAGGAAAATTCAATAATGAGTTTATGCTCATTTTATAAAACACCAATTAAGAAAAAAATAAATCAGACAACTTACAGTGCTACTGCTTAACTCTGTTATCAGTAAAACAATCAACTATAATAACTACTTGCAAGTACAAGTAATATGCAGTCATAAATACTTTTATTTGCACTTCTAGCATTTTATTATTCTTCCTTCATTAAATCTAGTATAAATATGAAGTATATGTCATTTTAAAAAGCAATGCTAACTTTTTTTCCCTTCAAATCAAAAAATTTTCCTGATCTGTTCCATTGTCCTTTTCACTTGTTTCACCCGCTGCTATGATAAGCACACACAGTATTAAAATACTAGCTCAAAACCAAAGAGTTTACAGACCTTCCTGAGCCTCCAACCTGGAATTATTATTTTACCTTTCTGTCCTGCAACATTTTTTTAATCATTAAAGACTCAAGGATAGATAGGAAAAAATCTAACTAGATTGCCACCAGAGTCAGCCAGAATGTTATGACTGTAAGAAATGGAACTCATCTCCAGAATTCCTCCCTTCTGTACCCACAGTATTACTACTGGTATTAAGCAACCGAACCATTTTACTATTCTAAATCTTGTTGCATCTTCTCAAGTCTTCAGATAATAAACAGATGCTCCTTTAATAATACTGAGAACACTGAAAGAAAATATTTTAAAAACACTTCAACAGTACATCAACTATAAAAAAATTATTACAACAGAATTAGTGCAGATTAAAAATCTTTAATTATCAATATGAGACACATGCAGATATGCACACACATAAATACACATACGGTTTAAGCTACAATCTTTGTCAGGTACCAACATTGTGCCAGACAGATACCTACCCTCACACACTCCAAAGGCTAATTTCTAAGATATGAATAATCTTATTGTATTTTCACAGGAGCAAAATTCAATGAGTTTTAATATTTAGAGTAAAGCAAGCCTTCAGTATCTGAAAGCACAACTGACAGCAGTTTGAGCTAATAAGTTTATCCCATTAAAGGAATTCCTGGTTTACTCTTGTGATTCCTCTTCTTCAGATAACTTCCCAAACCTTATGTTTTGTTCTTCCATATATGTAAAATGCCAACATGTATTTTTATTTTTACTTTCTTAGAATTTACAGTATTCAAAGTACAGCTTATTACCAGGATGACATTTCAGCCACATGACAAACAAATCAGAGAAGAAGAGCCTTATTTTAAATCTATCAATCTATTTATTTTAAATAGGAACAGTGAATTTTGACACTTCTAAAAGGAACCCTCATGTAGGCACCCCTGTGTAATCTTACATGTTTGAACTAGTTGCAGCTCAGTGGTGCTTTACTTCCTCTTCTCCAAAATACAGCTGAATGAGAGACATGCTATTAAGGACTTCCCATCTGCTGCTACTTCATGCAACCAGTTATGCAAGTGCCAAAGAAGCCACGGTAGCCAAGTTAAAATCCATCATATCCAGATCCAGAACAACAAAAATGGAAAAATAATAATAAAACAATACATCAATGCAAACTCCCTTAATCATTCCTTTAAAATACATGCATATGTAATTACATGTGTATAATTACACAACATACTTCCCACGCTTGCAAAGAATAAGAGCAAATAATTATTACCAAAGATTCCTGAGGAGTATAATACAATAATTTTGTGCAAGTGGAGTTTGGTTTAAGAACTTTTTTATTAGTAGCTATTTGTGAACAGTATTAAACAAACACTGATTTTAATTACAGATTCCATTTGTGTGCTTTTTTTCCAAGCTAGTGGTCTTGGCAAAAATGTTTTTTACTGCAGACAGTGTTTTTTGAAAGAAAAACTGACCACGTTAGAATCAGAAAATGAAACACACATATGTTTCTGAAAGAGCTTTGTTTTTTCTAACATCATTCCTGCATGCCCAAGTCACTGTTACTGTAATTGGTCTCTTGCAACTCATTCTGTTATTCCTCTTTTTGGCCATTGCTTAGCCAAGGTAGTGTTGTCCAGTAAAATCAGGTCCATCTTGGGATGGTCTCCCAGTTCTTAGACCAGATACTACTAACAATTCTTAGTAAAAAGGAACAAGAGTTGCACATAAATCCATCCACTACTAGTCCTTCAGAGCTCACAGAACTGTATTAGATGCCAGGTACAACTGGACTATAAAACAAGCTACAATATTCTGATTTATATAACATACATTTACCGCACAGAGAAACTGTTTAAATCAGTATTTTAACCATCTAACAATAATTTATTATTAACTTTTAGTTCCAATACCAGCTCTACCATTATTTTTTTACAGTTTTTTGAATTGCAGGTTCCATACCAACTAACTTTCCTTCTGGTAGCTCAAATCAGAAAGACAGAGCAGGGCACAGAGGTTTGGAATATTCACAGCATAGAGCAAGTAATAGGTATCTTGTTGAGTCCAGCTCTGGATGAAGATCCAGCGAGACACAGGACTTTGCACAGAGTAAGTTAAAACATTTCTTCAAGTAATTAAACTACTCCTTATTGTTCGACAATGAAATGCAAAAATCACTAAATATATCCACCTCTTTAGCCACCTAACGTACATCACTTTATTAGGCTCTAGGCCTTTTCTACTGACTTGTATTAAGTAAGTTTGCAACCTTTGAACTCCAACACTGGGTAAAAATACATTCTTCAAAGTTTTCAAATACTATAATTAGAAATTTGCATCCATTCATACTGTTATCTACAAATAGCAAACAGTGAAATTCCTATACCCTTAATTTTCTCTAGATATATTGAAAACTCATTGTTGACTGAAAAAGTAATACTTCACAAGTAATGAAGGAGAAAGTGCTAGCTCTCTACAATGAGACATCACAAAAATTTCAGCTGACTTGACAAAATAGGTTTCCTTGAGTATGCTTGCTGATATCACGATTCTCTGTTATATTTTCTGATTTAATCCTGAACAAAGCAGCTAAGAGACTACTTGATATTTAACACATTGAAATGTAATATTCTTGAAAAATAAACATTTTGGTACTCTTTTCCTCAGATCAGTCTTTCTCATACTACCTTTTACACTCCTTGATTAATTGTAAAGTTTAAGAACTGAAGAACTGGAGCTCTTCCCATTGTAATAAATGGATATAAAAGAAAAAGGAAGCACACAAGCATGAGTCTCTGTATTTAAGCTACTGATTTTGTGACTTCCTGATTCCTCAGAGAACAAACAGAAGTCTAACTGAAATTACCTTGTATACGTGTGGCAGCCTCTGTTGCATTAAGGCTACAGAAATTTGGCAGAGAATGAACCCCCTGGTGTTCCAGCTGGACTTCAGAGATCAGAGGGCTGGGTGCCACTGGGCTTGATTCCTGCACTATGTCTGGCGGTGTTCAGTAACATGCACACTCCAGATTCATCAACAGTGCAGCTCACTGAAGCACCAGATGGCGGATTCAGGATCGCCAGTGAGCAATGCACTAACCACAGAGTGTTAATATGTGTCATGACAGAAGGTTACAGTAACAGACATCGTTAGCACTATAAACACCTATACGTTAATACTCATGTATACTAATAAATGTTTGTATATATATGTGTATATATATATATATTCAGCTATAATAATAAATATTCCCAAACATAAGTATTCATATGTGTGTGAATAAATACTCCTGGGCCTGCTCCAATGCAACTAAGAGGTACAAAGCCCATCTAAATGTACCCCTTCAGAGAATGAGGAGTGACATTATCAGCCTATACCAAGCAAGCAGAGGTGTTTTCCCCCACTGTCTTTTGTCCCAAAAATATCCCTTCTATATTATAATTTTTCGTCCTACCCAAAAGGAACAATTTCATGTTACAGGTGGGGTTATGGTGACTGTGGTCTTACACAGACATGTTCTTTTTTATCTGAATTCCTAGGTGTGTGAAAATTACTATCCAAATTGGACTTAATGAAGATCTTAATAACTTTTGGTGAGAATTTACAATTGATACAAAAGGTAAAAGAAACACTTTAGTCCATCTGCTGAAGTGGCAGTAAGGGCTCTCTGACCTCTCTGCCTGATAGTCTTTGTGCACATCCTTATCTCCATAAAGAAAACGGACTTTTAAGCAAGGCTTGTCATACATGGTAAAGGAGGAGTGAAGCCAATGCCTGGTGCAGCTGTTCCTCTGTACCTCACTGAAACAACACAGGGCCATGAGCCCTCTGCTTCACTCCAGACATTGCTCCATTCTTAGACCTTGCTTGAGCCAGGTGCAAGATCAGCCAGAGAGCGGCCCAGCTCATGGTTTTCTCAGTCAGATTTGTTAATTCTTCAAAGACTTAAGGCAACATTGTAGCAAGACACATTTATGGCAACCTCAACTTCCTTTTCCTTCTCTGTAATTCTGGACATTTTCTAGCAAAATAATTACTCTTATGGCTATGTCTTATCTAAGAGAAACACCCAAAGAGGAGGTGAAATGCTATCATTCCTTACAGATAGATATACATAGATATATTCATATACACATATTCTACTAAATTTTCAATAAACTAGCAATCTGGAAACTGCGCCTTTTCTGTTTAAATTAAACTTTCGGTACTCTGATGGAATCCTTCTAACTATACTGAAAAATTCAACAAAGTTCAAAATTAAATGAATACTAGGTATGCAAATCCTAAAAAATCTACATTAAAAAAGGTATCACTACATAACATATAGCTTAAAGAAATTGTGTATTTCCACAATTTGTCTAATTCTAATGCAGCACTGAATCATTAGTACTAAAACAATTATTTGGAAAGCTTGAAGAAAAAAGAAGGGTAAAAGCTACACTTTAACACATTTTCTTTACTAGCTTCTTTTGTTCATAAGAAAGTATTTGTTTCACAGCTACTCTAAGTTTTTCAATAATCTGTTTTGAAGAATACAGTGTGTCAGAGTTTGAGAACTCTCCTGAAAAGTGAGATTGGTCCAAGGGACATGCTCATGACTCTCCAAGAGTCAGTTTAAATTATGTGAATTTCATTTAAGCCAAATTGGGGAATTAAATAATAAAAGAAAGCAATGAAGATACACTCTTTGAAACAATAAAACAATGCTTTTTCGCTTTATTTAACAATACTTTTTTATTTTCTAAAAATAAAATTAAATCCGCAGGAGTGAAGTTTGTACATACCTTGTACAATCCAATGCCAGGATCAATGAGAAACGAGCGAGACGATGTAGACGGCTGACTCGGTGATCCACTGTTTGTTTTTTTGACTTTGTTCTTGCAGTTGGAAGCAGCACAGGGATTGACTTCTCCATCCTGATCTGTCACAGATGCAGCAGTAGGAGCTTCAGAATCAGAACGTATCAAAAGCTGAACTATGTCATTTAGTCCAACATTGTAGTCAAATAAAGTGTGTCCATCTTCAAGCTGTCAAAAGAAACACGTACTTGTAAAACTCTACCTTAAGGTACCTAAGTAGTTTTTAAATCTTCTTATTATAGACAATAATTGTGCAGACCAGAAGAGGGAAGCCATATCTTACTGATAAATAAAAACCTTTGTCTTGAGTCTATGAAAACACGAACTCCTCAAGCTAACTGCAACCATAATTTCATTGATTAAAAATCACTGGAAGACTTAAAACTAGGAAAACACATCTCTACAGACTCATGTCACCTACCTACAATTAACCTAAGAAACACAAAAAATGACAAGTTAGGAAATACAAGAAGCAGTACTGCTGCTTTGCTCAGTTAAATACCGTTAATGACCCAGGGCATCTTTGAAGCAGAGATTTGATTCACCTGAAAGTATAATGTATTGCTTAGAGACAGCAAAATTAGTATTAGTTATACTTTACTTCACACTGCAGTGGGACAAAAACATGCATGACTGAAAAACATGCACTAAAAAACTGACATCTTTCCAAACTATTCTAACAAAAAAGTTATCTACCCCTTTTCTCAAGAACAGGTGTTATTTTCAACACCAATTAATATTTCATAAATTTTTTCAAACAGAACAGGTTTCATCACCTTGTGGGCAGTATCCATACAACAAGAAAAAGGGGGGAAGAAGAAACAGGAAAGAAAAAAAAGGAACACCTCTCCAGTTTCTCACTAATAGTTTTATCTAACATTCAAACAATCTCAGGATAGACAAAACTGGAATCCGTATTTCTTTCTCCATCCCCTCTGCTTTTTCAAAACAACTCTAAATGGCAGGGGACTGTTATGAACAGAAGCTGACAGTCTATCAATGAACCAGTTCTTCCATGAACTTAAAATCTTGCAAAAAAATTAACTTTTCTTACTGCTGATAATCACTGTACCCACAGCTGGGACCTGTAAACAGGAGTATTCATAGTTTGAGTTGAAGCTGACATAGCTGTCTGATCAACAGGTACAGGACAGAATCTCACTCAGCTGCCCATTTTCAAATCAGTTCAACACACAGCACACAAAACCATACTGAAGACTTTCATGCTGTAACTATTAAAGGAATGCAAGTCTTAAAGCAGAAATCTCCAGTAGCTGTGATTGTTCAGGTGACTTCCAACACCACCTCATATGCCTAGGCCTTCTTCATACTGAGAAGGAAGGGGCTTAAGTAACCTTTTTCCATCCCACCATGTCATAACTGCCTACACTTTTGACAATTCTTTCACAAAGGGCATACAAGTGTTCTTGCA
The DNA here is from genome assembly GCF_901933205.1 of Camarhynchus parvulus. Taxonomy (NCBI): domain Eukaryota; kingdom Metazoa; phylum Chordata; class Aves; order Passeriformes; family Thraupidae; genus Camarhynchus; species Camarhynchus parvulus. The sequence goes on from NC_044601.1 coordinate 42,349,910, forward strand.
GTCCTACTACAATCCAGGATTTGTGGGCTGTTCATACCACAAGTATTTTCACTGTTAATAAGTTTAAAGCATTATTCTTATATTCAAAGTACAAATAAACCCAAAACAAAGACAAATAATGATATTGCAAAACTGTACTGGAGGGGATATCCACCTTGCTACAGCTTCTGACCACTACCCCAGGCCACATTTAAGATTAAACCCCTCTCAAGTAATTTTTCTTGGTTGCAAAATGGTTAAAAAGTTCAGCAGTACATCTGCAAAAGAGACCAATTCTGAAATAATGAATAAATTGGATGTTATTGGAGACACATAACTGCTCAGTTTTTCTGTTCCAACTGGATTGCACAAACTGTGGCAGAGATTACAGCGTAGTTCCTAGAATCCTGTATATAAGGAAGGAATAAGGAAATCTTCTGAAAGCTAAGGCACTGGAGAAAAAATGGTAACTTTGCTCCTGGTAGACCAAAAGTATGTAAGCAGCATGCAGATGAGAGCTTTGCTCCTCTGCTTTTGTTCCTGCTCTCTCAGGACAGGTCCTGTGCAGGCTGACAGAAAAATATCTTGGGGTACAGCAGTTTAAAATTTAAAGTTAATTCAGTAAAGATGTAAATCTGAACAACCTGAACTATCTACAATAGCTAGGTAAATATGTCTAGTCTTCACAATCTATTCTTCAGGTCATGATTGCATATTAAGTTATATAACTAATCCACAAGTAAGTCCTCCCTATTAGCATGAAAGGTAAAAGAAACCCCAACTACAAAAAAAGAGGGGGAAAAAAGGAATCTGTCCAGGAATTGTTATATTTAACATACACAGAAACAAAGACTTAACAAGGCTAGGCCTTGAGTAACAAGCTGCCTTCTCTAACAGCAGGCACACACACCACCACACCCAAACTACCTACTCCTGCACAACAGTAAGACAAGTCTCCTCTTTGTAGGCATCAAAACCCACCTGGAAATGTTCCTACTGACCTGTTTAATGTTGCCTGTCTTGGTGGGTGTGGGTTGCACTAAATGACCTCCAGAGGTCCCTTCCAACCCTAAATAATCCGTTATTTGGTCTAGTCAGCTTTGATGAACATGAACTAAATGGTCAGCCAAATAAACTGATGACTGCAAAGTCGCCCAATTTACAGAATAAATGTATAAAAAATTAGACTATTAAATGGTTGAGAAAGTGGTTGGATGGTGGCATCCAGAGGGTAGTGGTCAGTGGCTCAAAGTCCAAATCTTATTTAATGAATCTTCATTAATGACACAGACAATGGAATTGAGTGCACTCTCAGCAAGTTTGCAGATGACATCAGGCTGAGTGGTGCTGTTAACACACTTGAACGATGGGATATCCAGAGGGACCTGGACAGGTTGGAGTAGTGTGTCCATGGGAATCTCATGAGGTTTTATAAGATCAAGTGTAAGGTGCTGCATCTGGGTCAGAGCAATCCCCTGATACCAGCACAGGCTGGGGATGAACAGATCTCAGCAGCCCTGCCCAGAAGGGCTTGGGGTGCTGGTGGGTGAGAGGCTGGACGTGACCCAGCCATGGGCACTCCCAGCTCAGAGAGCCAAAGGTGTCCTGGGCTGCATCCAGAGCAGCATGGGCAACAGGGCCAGAGAGGGGATTCTGCCCCTCTGCTCTGCTGAGACCCCACTTGCAGGGCAGCATTCCCAGCACAGGAAGGACATGGAACTGCTGGAGTGAGTCCAGAAGAGGCCAAAAGCATGATTGGAGGGACAGAGATGGAGCATCTCTCCTACAAGGAAACTGAGATTTTTTTCAGCCTGGAGAAGAGAAGGCTTAAGGGTCACCTAATTGCAAACTTCCAGTTCCTAAAGGGAGCCTACAAGACGGAGAGGAATCTTTAATAAGGGTATGTAGTAGCAGAACAAGAGGCAATGGCTTCAAACCTGAAAGAGAACTGGTTCAGATAAGATATTAGGAAGAAATTCTTTACAGAGGCTGGTAAGACACTGAAACAGGTTGCCTGGAGAATCTGTGGATGCCCCATTCCTCAAAGCGTTCAGGGAGAGAATGCATGGGGCCCCTAAGCAATCTGGTCTGTGAAAGGTGTCCCTGCCCACAGCAGTGCATTTGGAACAAGATCATCTTTACAGTCCATTTGAACCCAAACCATTCTATGATTCTATGATCTGCCAAAGTGATTGTGGCTTGTTTTTTCCCCTCTGTTTTTATCAGTTATACTCTCTGCAGGAATATTTTATGACACCAGATTATTCTGTGACTAGTGAGGTCACACTTATGTCTCAAAGCACAGTAACAGACATAGGCACACTTCACGTCTCCTACTGTGATAGCGAAATAGCTCCTCTATAAGCAAGAAGTATGCTCCTGAGTATGAGCAACTGTGTAACTTTAGACCAAGTTGATACACTGCAACAGTGTCTGCTTCTAGAAACAAAGCAGAGCACCACAGAAACTCAACCAGCAGAATTAATCACATGCTTTTTGATTTGCAAGAACCGATATGTGAATCTGCAGGTATACCTATGCTTAGCCATCACTTCATCCCTGACAACTGAAATCCTTGGAGTAACAAATTTGGAAAACAGTGTTTAGAGAAATTTCACATAGGAGAGCAGATGGTTTTTCTGATGGATTTATGATGTTTTTTCTTGAATTACAGTAGACAATTTTATCCCATTCTGCTGCATAAAGACACTAAGAAGATTCCCTAAAAATATGTTTGCCCAGACAGCACGTTAAAAGAAAAGAAACAAACATTACATGTTTAATAGGCATTTAAGGTCACTTGTCAATCACAAGTTCATATATGCAAACAAGAAACAAAAGTAATCACACAAGTATCAGATAATCAATCTCCTTCAACTCAGCTATGATTTCTTCATGGGTGATTAGAACATGTCCAAGAGCAAAAATAACTGAACAGGCAATTTCTTTTATGAAATTTTACTAGCTCTTCTGATTCTACTGCCGTAAGAAAAAGATGGATTTCTTTTCCTTAGTAGTAGATTTCACTTTCAGTTTCAATTCCTCTTAAAGACTGGCATGTTTCAAAAGCCTTTATGGCTTCATTAACATATTCTGAATAAAACAACACTAAAGAGCAACTAGCTTTACTGTATCTAGCACTCTATCACTATTCTAAATACATGTAAGTTGATAAAAAGATTACATCTTCCAAATGTATTTTCATCATAATGTGTTACAGACACTATCAATTTCAAAAGAGTCCTAGAGAAGGTTTTTATAAATACTTAAAGGCAACACAGCACTGTGCTTACACTACTACACAAGAGCAGCCACAGAAATGCAATACTGGAATTGATACCTACCTACTATCACTGTTAGAAGAACTGTCCTGAAATATCAAGCCACAAATTACTTTAAAAGCGTGTAGAAGCTGCACTTACATGAGCATGAATAATCATGTAGAATGTGGTATGATACTGCATTACTTGGGTAAAAAAAATTGCCTGACAAGTAATTTACCAATTACTATCACACTAACTACAAGTCCCAGCAGAAGAACAGCTCATTATGGCTTCTACAGCAGGTACAGAGACCTCCCAAGAAAGCACATAGTAATTGTTATATCTTAATGTGTGATCTGGGAGCAGGATGACCTTAATCCAGCCATTGCACTTGACAATAAAGATCTTCAGTCACCTATGAAAGTGTGCCTTTAAGTATCTTCTGAGGTTTTCTTTTCCAAGAAATGTGCCTGTACCTAGCAATACAGATGAAATAAACAACAATAATGCAGATGAGCTCTTTCATTAACAATGTAGGATGAAAAATTAAGTGACATCAATCTTATTCTGCACAGGCATTACATGCACCTGGCAAATTTAACAGGAAATGTGTAAGAGTAAAGATTTTCAAGTTCAGTAAAAAACTTGGTTAGGAGTTTGTTAGAAGTTATCCAGAGGGTATTAGTCTGAAGAAATCAAGAATCTATAACTTCCAGCTGGGTACTTACTGGAAGCAAGCAAAGTGGACTTCCAGAACTTCACATATTTTCCATCTTAAGAATGGTGTACAAACCTAACTTTTCCTGCCTGAAGTAGGCTGCTGGAATTAAATTCCACAGAAACATTGAAACATACCTCTAACCAGCACCTAGTAACAGAAAACTCAAAATCAACTTGTCAGCATGTAACAGTGAATTTTGGGCAATGGGATCGGCTCAGGAGAAAAACAATGGAATAACCTTTACTATCCAACACTGGACTCTTGTTTATGGACTTCAGCCATTCTCAGAGTGTGCTCAGTTTGCTTACATTTTCAAAGCTGAAAGAGAACCTGATCAGTATTTTTAATTTCACATGAAAAAACTGCACCTCCACCTGGATTCTATTCAAAAGAATGCTTAAGGACTCTGGTATCTTTAAATACATGTATTAACCACATTCAGAGTAGTAGGCACATAGTCAGGTTTTTACTGTAACTGCGCAGTGACACTGTTTCACATGTAAGTGCAGTTGTCTCAGCTACAACAGAGACAAAAGCAAAATAAAGGGAGAATCTAGTAGCCAACCATCTAAGAAAGTTAATGTCTTTACAGATTTAATATAGGCTGACTTCAAGTGTACGAAACTCCAAGACATCCACTTCCTCCTCAAGCAACTGTAGTTTTAACAATATTTGTTACAGGTTCCATACAATCTGCTCTCTCAAAAAATATTTTGTCTGGTGATCATTCTACTAAAACATCCCACATTCTTCTGTCACATGGGGCAATTTTTTTATGCCATCAGTGAAGTGTTTTAGACATGTATCAGTAACTGTTGAATGCCCAAGGTATTTCCAGCCCTGAACAATGCAACTCCTCAAACAATCCATTATATCAAGAAGATAAGAAGGCAAACATCTCTAAGCACACCTACAAGGTTTACAGGCTCCTTCTCACATGTCTACAGCAGACCAGTTCCGAAGTGTGGGTTTGGGCTTCACAATACTTTCTCCACATTTAACTGAGGTTTTTACATATATACTCTGCAAGACATAAACACACTCTGTTCATACGGGTTTTTTTTCTGGTACTCCTGCAAGTTTTCTCCTAACTCTCCCCTCCTATTTTTAGCAGAGATCCTAATAGAAACCAAATAGCTACACCTACTAATCTTACACAAAATCTAACTACAATACAGATTTACTTTTCTAAATAGGAAATAACTTCTATCGTGCTTGAAAAGATATATCAAAGAAACCATGGGTCACCCTCAGAAATAAAAAAAGAAATCCCAGGTTAGACTTACTAGTGCTTTTTGTCCTGATTTGGATTTCATGGCTTGCTCTTAAAAAATAAATGCAAATGGCAGATCATTCCCTAATTTCAAGAAGGAGAATGTACTCATCAATTAAAAAGATTTAAAAAAAAGAAAATCCTTGCTGTGCCTTTGCTCTGTCTTTTAGAGAAACACACAAGTAGGTGAATTATCTGGACAACCAAGTTCTCTGATAGGCTTTAGATCCATATTCCTCCAAAACAGAATACGGACAGACCACAGCATTTCGTAACACAGTAACCAAAGAAGTTATTAGTGTCTGGAGAATATGGTCTAAATTAGACTCAGTTCTGTCAATTTTTTGCAACAAGACTCACATTTCAAAGCAGCCTACAAGAACGTTTGAATATGTGATGCCACCGAAAACTCCAAGTTGGCGACACAAGCTAGCCTTTATATCAGAGAATATGCTCCCTTCTGACTGCTTATGTGTGTTATACAACAGCTAAGGACCTGCCCTGGACACAAGGAAAAAGACATTCATAACACTGGATAGTATCAAATTACTTTCTATCAATTAACCATATCTTAAGTAGGTATCATAGTCTCAGAGAGATTCCCATAGTCTCAACAGAAAGCACACAGTGAAAGTAATTCCTAGGTAACAAGAATATGGAAGCTTTCATAATCTAACAAAGGCTTTTCTACAACTGCAGTTACAACCAAAGAGTTTGATCGTACCACAGTGCAAATATGCTGTGTTTGTTCAACTCTCCCCACAAAGAGGAAGTCTGTCATGCTATAAAAAGCCACACAACATAGAAACAAATTACAGAATCTTGTTGCTGGTATGGTCAGCAATTACACATCAATCTTGGTATAAACATAATGATAAATGTACATTAGTCATCTTCATTCTCAATCAACAAGACTAACTTTCTCTGAGAAGACACTGACGCTTTTCCTGAAACTCTGTACCTAAAATTAAGAACAAAAGCCTACATTCTCCAATAAACGAGAGGGTTTTACACCTTTTCTACAAAAGTATTTGCAGAGTGTATAGGTGGTACCAAGGTATTTTACCTTTTGGTCTGAAATAAACACAATCCAAAACAGATTCCAGTGTACAAGATTAGTACCAACACAAAAACAGTTGAAAGTAAAGAGCTGCAAGACTTCCTGACTTTATCAGAAAATCACGGTAAATGCAGCTATGTTCAGTCTCAACTAATTGCTTCAGAGAGTTCAAGTCTGCACCTCTTCCAAATTAAATTTTTTATAAAGCAGATTATGTTTTGAAGATTATTTATTCCTTTGTTACTGAGATACAGAAAAAAAATGTTAATTTAGATATGGTAGTTTCTTCTTGGATGAAACTCTAAGTCCCATTAAAGGAACATTTGCTCATTAACTTCTAGCTGGAAGTTAGAGCAGCAAGGTTTCTCTCCTTCTGCCATTCTAAGGAGCCTTCTAATTATTAAGTAAATAGAAGTTCATGGCGTCTTCTGCATGCTCTTGGATGTTATTTGATACTGTCCTTAAAAAATAAAAAAAAAAGCAAGCATGTCAAAATATATAGCTGCATAGAGATCCTCAGCAGCATGGAAAGAATCATCCATCCCTGCACTGATTAGATGAGAAGGGTCAAGTACCTCCTGTATGATGGTATGGGCTTCTATAGCAAAGGCAATTGAAGTTCAGCAACAGTGGTGCCAGCGAGAGCAAAGGGCTATCTGCAGCTTGTGAGGACACCTGTAATGAAGAACTGGTTATTATCTCAAGCTTCCATAGTCAACAACAAAAATCTAAAAACCCCAATAACCAAGTACATTTTTACGTAATTTTACAGTTAAATCATTAAGAATAGAGAATTAATAGCTTTTAAAGAATAGAATCCTCTCATAACTATCTGTGTTATTCATATCAACATTTGATTACATATTATCATGGAAAATCATCATAATCTAGTGTCAGTGTAGGCCTTGCATTCTGCATCTAAGGGTTTGGGGAGTTCTTTATAATATAAAAAAAATATTCCTTTTCTAAGAGCTTCCAGACTAATTTTAAAAAGTACATATACTAAACTATCCTAACCAAATTACATGAATGTGTGACTCAAGTGTGCAGTGTGACTTTTGGGGATGTCCTGCACAGGATGAAGAGTTGGATTCGATGATACCTGTGTGTCCCTTCCAACTCAGCGTATTCTGTGATTCTGGGAGTAAATATACATGCCATAAAATATCACCCTAAAGTTGGCTGCAATTTCTTAGAGGTTACATAATTCTCTTTCAGGTTCCTAATACTTAAATAATACATACAAACCAGTATAAAGTATCCTGTTTTCACCTATGTTTCTTTGCTTTGCTTTCAGTTTGTTTAGGTGCTTTAAATAATAAAGACAATTAGATCCAAGAATGGTAAATTGCATTATTAGCTTTATAGTAACAATTTAACAAAAAGATCATTTTAGTAAACTTCTGCAATCATATAATAAAAACTCACTCACAGGCCCAACAAACCTACTATCAGCTAAGCTTTGAGTATACACCATTAATTCACTATGTTGGGAATTTTGGTATGCAGTCTGATCATATCTGACTTGAAGACTCCAGATGACTCTCCTCATGCTACAGAGCTACTTGCTACCAGCTTCATCAAAGAATGGCAATTACTTCCCTTCTAAGGTTTCTTCAAACTGTTTCTCTAAAACAAGATCTTAACTGCTCCAGCTGAAGATTTCTCACCCCAGATTTCTGCCTGAAGCAGATGGGGTTTGGACAGCTTCAGCTGAAAATATTTACAATTTTCCAAGCAAAATAAAGCTGGGAAGAGTCTGCGCTAAGAAACTCAATTGTTCTATGAATAGGCTTAGCACTCCCATTCTTGAGGGAAAGACTTCACAAGTATTGCTTTTCAAGCTTTTGGGAAATTCACCCAAGTTGTAAGTATTAAGAAAAACTTAAACATACAGTATACAAACCTGAAGTTTGGAAGCTTCAGCTCACATGAGATTCCACCCATTATTGAAGTGCCAGCCCAGGTTACCCAGAAGCTAGTGCTCTTGTATAATAAAGGCATGCCCTTTTGCCAGATTTTTAACTGCGTGTTTTACTCAAGCTACTTTACCACAAGTATGTTCTCATGCAAAGCTAAAGTTCCTCCACTCCTCTTACCCCTCTATTGTTTCAGTTAAATTTTACAGAAACAAAACCCAAATACTTGGATGAACTAGTCTGACAAACTACACTTTAAATATTCAGCTTGCATGGCTAAGTAACACAATGCATACTACCATACTTTGTGCAAAAAAGCAGAGCTGAATTTCTTCTAGTGAAGTAGGCCTGATTTGCAGCAATTTTCACTCAAGTAAATAAACAGCTTCATATTCTCATCTCCTCCTGCTGACTTCAGTCTCCCATGAAACAACTTAGGAGTGGTTTCCTCACCAACAAGATTAATGACTTCAAAAGTTGTTTCAGTCACTGACTCCTACAAATATCAGCAAAGAAGCCTTTGGGCTCCAATGTCTTTTTCCCCTATTTTGATAAGCATTATGGAAAAGATACTGAGATAATGGGGTTTTTTAACAGCAGTCATTTACAAATTTTCACCAAATTCAAATTCCAACAGGGTGGGATGGGATGATGACAGAAGCCAACAAAAGACTTTAGTTCTTATCTTCCACAAACAGTAGATATTGCTGAAATACAAGAGTGTGCATGTTTAGTTATATGCAAAACATAAGTAGGTATTAATACTCTTCCAGTATTACAGAAAATCTCAAGCTCTCTGGTGCATTTTCAAATTTAAACTTCCATGTACTTTTACTGCTCTATTTTTCCAGTATTGTAACTGAAAGAAACCAGAAATCCCACAATGAGTGTAACTTGGCTCTACAGAAAATCTGTTCTCATAGGTCAAAATGGAAAGATATCTCCTTTACTTTCATGAGTAAACTAAGAATTTCTATTCTCAAGAACAGCTTCACATGCTTTCCAATTAGGAGAAAGAATATGCTGCTGGAAATCAGATTGTTGTCTTGCTATTCTGAATTTCTCTAAGAACAAGTTTACTCAAAGTTAACACATAACACAGAAAAATATTAGACGTGAATAGTCTGCAGTGGGGCAAGGTTAAAATATGTTTTATTCCAGCATAAGGAAATATTTGTGGCCCTATAGCAAAATCCTTCCAGATAATGATCCTTTCAAGAGGGAAAGTAAGAGACATCACTGCAGGTTTCTATGTTCAGTAGACTTCTCTGGCTAACTGCAGAGTTAAGAATAAAAAAACTTTCAGACAAAGTTCCACCTCAATCTAGAATATGCCTTGACTTCTGTGGCTAGTAGAGTCATTCAGCTTGGCAGAAATGTGGAGCCCCAGAGAGCACAGGATGTCCTGTACACATTATAGAGTAATACTATCTTGGTCATGTGAATGGTAGGTCCTTCTGACAGTAAAAGATGTCAACCTATTCAACAAAGTAGTGCTATTCTTGGCATTTACAAGAAAAAAACCCACAACACAACAGAAATACAAAATACTACATTAATGACAACACTAGGTTTCCTCCAGTAGTTCTAGGGTATTTAAACCTTAAAAACAGACACAAGAAGTACTGATCACTTAAGTTCTTGCATTTGTCTTTGAAGATCAGACAACAGCAAACTACAGAACAGCATATTAACTGGATGCAGAGATTCCTGCAAAATTATGGCTCCAGCGCAAAATCTTAGTTGAAATTGTTCTCTACTGCAAGCTAAGAACATGATACTGTTGCAATTCAGCCCACAAACAATGACTCACTTAGGTTTCTACATCCTTATAACCTCATATATCTCCCATATATTTTAGGAGGACATTACTTAGACAGGCTTCCCACTACTTGTAAGATCCAAGGATTTCTAGAAGTTCCCAGGTAGACTACAGTAAGCAGCATTCAGTAGCAGGATCATGGTTCTACTAGTAGACTGTACAGATTTAACCATACTGAGCGCTAAACAGACAAAATAAGAAAAGGATTTCACCTAGATAATATTTTAACCATACATACAGCAATCTTCAGGGGGTGTTTAAGTTTTCACCTCAGTACACTCCTTTCTGTTCATCTCACATTTAACTAAAGTGACCTTTTTTTATTCTTAATAATAAAATGAATATTGTTTTATTTTATCCGAGTCCTAAAAGAATTAAGTTATTTAGCTTCATGTTCTCAACATCCAGTTCTACTTGTGCAAGAGCAACCCTTCTGATCTTTTTTCTTATGAGCACCATGGAAACAGAAAAGCAACCCATAATAAAGAAGGAAACTTCTGAATTAATCATGGTAATTACAAGAAAATTAACATTTATGGGGAGTGAAACTATAAAAACCCAGTTCCCTAATTCTTCACTAACATGATCCCAACTGTGCCCTAAACTGGATATCCTAAGTACCAAACTCACACATGCTGCTCATGTAGGCAACTTCAGCTATAATATTTCACTATCCTGTTTTCTCAAGCAAGACATTTGTTAACTAAAATGTTCATGCTAATTGGACTGGCCACTGTCAGATTACACAGGAAAGCACTACTCATTACAGGCTCATCTTCCCTGCTTCTCAGATAAAGAATTTAGGGTAAAAACCTCGGGTTTGCCCCACATAAACATCTGTACCCAAAGAAGTGTGCTAGCACAGAACAAAGCTGAGTTATACAACTCCAAGACTCATGTTCCTTGATTTGGCCCCTTCAGAAAAACACATATTCGTACATAATGTTCCTTAGAGACCAGCCCTTACTAGTGCTGACTGTCACTAATCTGTAGAACACAAAATCTAGTCATTTGCTATTGGTTCAAAATCCTAGCCACTAATGCTTGCCTCCTGGTTAACAGTTAAATTTCTCTTTTTTAAGTTTTCTCTACGTGTTTGTAAAGATACACACTTTATCTCTTTTGAGGCAGAAATCTTACTGCTGTGCATTACTCAACATTCATCTGCTGTAAGAAGATGCATCTTCGGAGTCACTTTCCCTGAACTGTACCACGCATTCGGTGCCTTCCGCGTCAGGTAATAGCTATGCTTCACTTTCACTACTCGAGCACTGCACACACCTCGTAGTTTACGAAACGCGGCTTCAAAGGTTACACCCATCAGTGAAGTTACAGCCTGAGGCGACCTGTTCGGAGCAAAATCTTTCCGCCGCCCCAGGGGAAGGGAGGTTCCACCTCACGGAACACTTCCAGCCAGTCACCCCTGTCATAGCGGCTTCCCGTGGTGGGGACGGAGCGCCTCGCTGGACCACCAGCAATTGCCCTTATCCCGCCCGGGACATGCCGAGACTCACAAGTCGAGGACACCGAACTTCTGCCCGAGCAGATTAACCCCGCGCCGCCGCCTCTCCCGGCCCCGCCACGTGCGGAGCCGGGGTGGCGTTTTCCCGGTCGGCCCGCTTCCCGCCCTGCCCGGCCTGGATGCGGCGGGGCGGAGGAGAGAGGGGTAGCTCCCTCCATCGCTCCGCATCCCTCCGGCTACTCTGTCACTTGGGCAGGATGAAGGCGGGAGCCGAGGGAGGAGCCTCTCGCCGCTCAGGTAGGAAAACAAACACACAAAGGGGTCTCACCAGGACCCTGTGAGGGATTTTACTGCGGTTTTTACTTCATCGGGAAAACGGGGGTCCTGGAGCATTCTGTAAGGGTGGGCTCCCCGCTGCCCTCCCTTCCTCCCAGACCCAGGAGTAAACAAAAGCGGGAGCTCACAGAACAGCACATGGGTGGAGACGGGGACCCCTCAGCCGCACAAAGAGCCGGGCCAGGGATTAGGGGAGACCCCCGAGGGTCCGCCTGCATAGGGGAGCTCCCGCCTCACCTGCTTGCCCCGGTAGAAGAGCCGCTGGCGGTCGGGGCTCACGCGGAAGGTCTCCTCGATCTTCTCCCGCAGGCACTCGATCTTGGTGAGGCGGCTCAGGTCGTCGATGGTCTGGGTCTCCGTGCCGTCGATGGTGCGGACCTGGATCCACATGGTGCGCGCCCTGCCGCCCGCTCGGCCGGCCGCGGGCGAAGGATGGGAGACGCGGGCAGGGGGTGGGAACGGGGTCCGCTCGCGGGTGAGCGCCCACGGCGTGGGAGGTGCTGGGGAGCGGTCTGGACGCTACCCCGCTCTTTGTTTGGCCCGACGGGGCAGGAATTTCAAACCCCGCGCAGCGGGCGCGACCCTCCTGCCCGCAATCCGGGCCGCCCGTCCCGCTCGGCGGGACGCGGGGGAAGAACGGGGAGCCGAGCAGATCCCACGGCGCTCCCCGATCCCGCCGAGGCAGCGCAGATCGCGGCGGGTCCCGGCGGGCCGGCGGCGGGCAGGGCTACGGGGATGCGCCGGAAGCCATCGCCCGGCCCGGGCACTGTTTACCGGGGAGCGCCGCCGCGCTCACATGGAGGTCACGGCGCCAACGCCGATCTCGCGAGAGCGCCCGGCCGCGGCCGTGCAGACAACACGGCGGGGCGGGAGCGGGGGCGGGGGCAGCGAGGCGGGCGCGCGGCACCACCACGCCCCCTCCCGCCGCGCGCCCCGGCCCCGCCCACTCCGCCCCGCTCGCAGTGCCCGGCCGGCGCGAGGCCCGCGGGGGGAGGGGAGGCGGCCGTTGGCGTCTCCATGGCGGCAGGCGCGGCGCCGGGGGCTGTGAGGGCCCTGCGCCCGGAGCTGGCGGCCGGGCAGCCCCCGACATCCGTGGGCAACAGGGAACAGCGCTTCCCAGGACATACAGCTACCTGTAATCCTACACTGACAGAGCTACATGTATCCCTGCCCCAAAGATACAGATTAATACTGGAGATCCATACAAATACGAGGCGAGACTAGGGAAGGAAAGAAGAAGCTTCGTTTACACCGCGAGTCTGGTGTACGTTTGGATCTCTGTATTTTTCTGCATCGGGTAATTCTGCGAATTAACCACTAGGCAAATCTGGAGTTACAGAGCTGTTGTGGGCTAGCCCTATTGGGCAGTTGGGCGCCACACATTCCTTTGGTCGCTCTGTCACGGGAAGGTGGAGAACAAAGAAAGTTGAAAGTGAGAAAATGGGCATCTAAATAGCAACAATTTAATTAAACTGTTAAAATTTAGTTATAACCAAAAGTTGTGCGCACAAAGCAAAATGAGGAAGTATTTGAAATCATAAAATTGACAGGTACCTGTGCATTTATCAATTTCTACAAAATCAGAGCTTTGTCATGTTTAAAGGTCGCTTAGGAAGACAAGCACCTTAACTCCTAATACCCTGCTCTTTCTCCTTCTTATCCCAGCTCGCATTGCTGAGTGTGACACGAAGTGGTCTGTGGTGTCACCAGCCTTCCCCACTGGGTCCCTATTGTATTTTCAGGGAACTCCAACAAGGGGAGAGAGAAACGATGCATCTGATTCCATTGATATCAGAAGGCTAATTAACTACTTTATTATACTGTATTATTCTATACGTCTAAAACTGAATCTGCCAAGCACTCAACCCTGCACACACTGCACTGCAGCTGCATAGAATCTCGTGATTGTCAGCCAACAGTCCTGACACACACACACTCTTGGCCCTGACAGGCAAAGGAAACAAAACTCCATGACTTTGGGTGGGTAAAAAGTCTCCATATTGCATTCTACTTTTGCACAGGCACAACAAACGATAAGAATTGTGTTTTCATTCTCTGAGAATGTGAATCCCAGAAATATTCTTGGGAAGAATTTTGCCTTGCTTTTCTCTGTGAAGAGAAATGTGGGTCTACATGTCCCTTACTAGTGAACACCTCCAGCCTACTTGCTGGCAGTGTTGTCCCAAATACAGGTTCTTCTGTCTGTTGTGTAAGAATCTGACCCATATGAGATACTTGTTTCTTTCATGTTTGTGCAGAGGTGAGCACACAAAACCAGCTACAGTCAGGCTGGAAATTTCTACTTTCATAACACAGAGGTACAAGCATACCTAATTTCTAATTACATGCCTATTTAATAGCCATTGAACCCAAATAAAGGATATTTAGGTTAGATATATAGAAGAAATTCTTTACTGTGGGGGTGATGATACAGAAATAGAGGTTGCCCAGAGAAGTTGTGGATACCCCACCCCTGGAAGTGTTCAAAGCCAGTTTGGATGGGGCATTGAGGAGCCTGGGCTAGTGGAGGTGCCCTTGCCCATCACAAGGAGACTGAAACTAGATGGTTTTTAAAGTCCCTTCCAAACCAGAACATTTTATGATTCTATGATCTTTTGCCCATTTTGATGTAAAGGCAGGATATATTTTGAATTTATTGCTCATGTTCACTGTGTGAGGGACTTCAGCTGGAGGTGGTAGCCTAAACTTTAGAGGTGTGGTTTTCATGCAATAATGAGCTAAGTTAAGCTAAAAGACGCATGTGTAGCTGATTTTGCTAACTTGAGTAAAATTTATTATATACTGCCAGACAGTTTCCTACTTATCTGTTGTTCTCAGTTATTCACTCTGCAAAATCTTTTCCTTAAATCATTTACCATTCATGATTCTCCCCTTTGAGACCTAAATTTCTCAATCTGAATATGAGACCATTTGAGCCTCATTTGTTTTATCGAAAAATATCTCCTCTTGTTTTCTCTCAAATTCCAAGGGATTTCCCCACACCAGCAAGTCCCACTGTATCTTTTCTCTTGTAATTATGTTAACACCCCTCTTACTGTTCTTTGTATTAATGAAATTTGAGAAACATTTAGCACTGATACTAGCCATCATCATTATTTGGTATGTTCTAGAAAGTACATTTTTACATGCTTCCATATTTATATGCATACACTTAAGACACAATAAACAAGAAGTACCACTAGTAAAAGGATAAATAATCAACACAATTGTTTCAGCTATCCTATATCTGGTAACCATGCTTTTTACCATATTACGTGTGAGTCACTTAAAGAGTGTTGTAACTCATTGTCACCCCTGCTCCTGTGATCAAAAAGGGCACTGCATTCAGGTCTGCAGACTAAAAAGAACAACTTCCAGGTCACAGTTCAGATCTATCTCTCTCCTTGGTCTAGACAGTTCCTTTTTAAATTCTTCACCAAAATCAGCCTTTGATGGCATAAATGCATGGGTTGCCTGTGACATTTGCCAAGATGTACAAATAAGCTCTGTGGTCATATATCAAAAACCATCTGAAGGGTAGAGAGCCACATGTGCCTTTGCAGAGCTGACCTATTCTTTTATATTGCAGAGGACCAGGAAGCTGGCGAGATGTTTATAGCTGTTCATGCAATTTACAGACCTTACACATCTCTCTGCTGGGAAAGATCCCTTCACTTTCATCCCTGCTGCTGGGAAAGTTCCTTTAATTCTCAACTTAGCTGGAGAGTTTGGCAGAAGAAAACTGTCTGAAACTCAATAAAGGCAGATGCAGGGTCCTGCACCCAGGAGGAAATAACCCTATGCACAATTGCTGGGGGGCTAACCTTCTGGAGAGTATCTCTCAGGAGGAGCTGGGGATCCTGCTGAACAATTTTTACCAAAAATTTGCAAAATTGAAAATCCTTTACACCACTGTAGCATTAAGAAACAGGCATTCTTTATTCGGCCAGATGTACATAGGGTTGTTTCCTCTGAAACATTGGGCAAGCTGAATAAAAAGCTCCAATAATATTCACTGACTTTCCCAGAATAAACATACATATGATAATAATTTCCCTAAAATCATTAATATATGTTCCCTCCCCTTTGCACTTGTGTTCTTATGTCCTGGGGGTCTCTTTGGTGGTTTCTGATGTCACTGACCCCTAAGTCATACCTGGCCACCTGGTGAACTGGTAAAATGTTGACACAACTGGGCTGGTTGCATTCCAGTTCTTCCTACAGTATAAGTATTGTGCAGTTCCATAGGCCAGTGGTTTTTGAAGAATAAGCATTGTATTAACCCACCAAGTACAAATGATTTTTCTTCTGGCAACTTTCCCACCCTTTGAGGCTTGTGAAGCTTGTCTTCTCCTTGAGCCTTCATAAGCCCCGCCTTGCTTTTTTACTAACACCATGTAACTTCCTTGTGTTGAATGAGAAATCACATTTTTCCAGCAGCTCAAAGCAAGCATCATAATCACAATTATTAATATGATCACAATTATACTTTGCAAAAGCAAGGGCCACCAACCAGTCAGAGAAAACCCAAGTCCTTTAAATAGGTTATTTAACCAGTTACTTTCTAATCCTGCCTTTAATTCTCTTTGAGATGCAGCAATATTATCCTCTCTATCTGATCATCCAGTTAACAGTCACATTTGGAATGTGCACACAACTATTATTTAAATTCAAGCCAGCACATACTTCATGTAAGAGCAATAGATCTAAAGCCAATCTGGTTTGTAGGGTTGTTTTAGCTGTGGCTTGCAACTTTTAATTTATTTCAGCAAAGCCCAGGTGAGTTGCATTTGCTAAAGTTTCCATTTGTAGAGTCAAATTGTGTGTGGCTGGTGTATTCCTAAAGGTAGATAATTGAGGAGTAAGATAGACTCTGAAGGCCATCTCACTATAGTCTGCATATTGGGATGTTTCCAAGTATTGTCGTGTTTAACTTCTCCCCATAGCTGGGTTCCCAGTGGTGACTCCTTCCACAAGGAACAGAACTTTTGTACTCCTAATGTCCACTGTTCTCTTGATCCTCCTGATGGCTAATGTGTGGTCCAAATTCCATTACTTCCTACCTGTGCTGTGGGTCCTAATGATTTTACGATGTCCTGCTGACAGTCTATATCTCTCCAAGTCTCTTTTTTTTTTTGCAAGACCAGGTGTCATTAAGAAAGGCAGAATAATTTCTACAAACACATTCCAACCTTAGAACCCTGGCCACAGATATGAACTGCTTTACCTCAGGATTCCTACTGATGCATGCAGATATTTGAGGCAATTCGACTTTTCCTTTCTATTTCTCTATTTCCCAAAGTGTTTCCTGATGTTTTATCTTATACTTAAATTGTGGAGGTACAATTATCTGCCCACACGAGGTTACCAATCAGCTGCTGGGATTTTTCATAACTTTTAAGGATTGAGCTAACTGCCTGTCCTGATTTTTATAATTTGGTTTTTGTTCTAGCTTTTTCAGCTTTTTGCTAGGTATTTTTCAGCTTCTTCTTTGGCTGTTTTATCAGCTAATTGATTCCCTGCATTAACTGGGGAGTTTCCAAACTGGTTGATTGTGAGAACACAGCCAGCTGGGATAAATAGTGTTTTTGCCTCAGTAGCATATACAGGAGGCATCAACCTGAGGCCATGGGAAGCAGGGTATTGAAAGGGAAAGATCTGATCAGTCATGGCAAGAAGAGTGTGGTCATGGGTCAATATTCAATGGAACTATTCTATATTATGTCGTGTTTCTGGTTCTTGTTCTCAATTGGTTTGGAACCTGTCACATGTAAGGTCACATTCTGAGTTTACGTTTGTGATTGGAACCTTACCCTCAGAATATATCCCTATATCTTCTTATGTTCACCACTCTCCACGTCTTTTGATCTTGCTCCTCTGTGCGGTTTCTGCATTTGTTATTTTGCTACTAAAAATCTTTATTTTGGGGCAAGTTCATGGCACCCATTCCTCTATTTTGTGCCATGCTCCCCCTGGCTGAGCTGGACTAGGGTTTGCAGTAAGATTGACTGCAAGAGTTGATGAGCTTCACAAGTGCATTACAGCCACTTCTTTTGGCTTTTCCACACTCTGTAGTAGCTAACTAATTTCTTTTTTATACTTCTTAGGAGACTCTTGTAACAATCCACTTTCCTTTCATATGATTTCATGGGCATGTATTATCCCAAAATAATTTTTAAATCAGTCCATATGTTTACCCTTTGCCAGCATTAAGTGTAAAGCCATTAATTCTGCTTTTTGTGCTGATGAGTTCTTAAGTAAAGTCCGGACTTCTATTGTCTGGGTCAAAGTTGCCATTGCATACCCAGCTGCACATCTTCCATTTTGTACCAAACTGCTCCCACCAATGTATAGCTCCAGTTCTGAGTCCTGGATAGAATCACTATTTAGGGGAAGTCTTAAGTTCAACATTTCCCTGCTCCAGTAAGGCAACTTGGTATTTTAGCATCCTGCTAAGAAGGCTCATAGATCTTGTACAGTTCTTGGCTCCAGAGTCTGAAAAATGGCTTCATTTTGGCTGCTTCCCAAGGCTTTTTGGCTGCTTTTTCCTTGCAACATAACAAAACCAAGTTATATTACTGCTTCCCTTTTTTTCCTGTTTGTGCCATTTTCTTTGATATCTTGTATCCAGATTGTGTAAGAAATGTAACAGACTTGTAGTAGCACTGAGGCACTTCCTTCCTTGATTGCTGGTGGAATATA
Source organism: Camarhynchus parvulus (assembly GCF_901933205.1). Lineage (NCBI taxonomy): Eukaryota > Metazoa > Chordata > Aves > Passeriformes > Thraupidae > Camarhynchus > Camarhynchus parvulus. The sequence goes on from NC_044601.1 coordinate 42,368,447, forward strand.
ATCTATGTGTTGTAGTAAAACTCTGTTCAGATTTTCCTTTTCCAGATTTCTGCTTTGTTTTGCCAGCTAATTGCCGGACACAGTGAGGCTGTTTTGAAGCCCTAGGATAGCAGAGTCCATGTTAGCTGAACCTTTCACCCAAGTTTTGAATTCTCCCATTCAAAATTGAACAACTCTCCAGCTTTGATCATCCAGGCATCTTAGCTACCTGTACCACTGGGGTTACAGCACCCTCTACCTCCTCTGGGGTTTCTTTTACCTCATTGGATTCCTGTAACATAAAAATCTTTGTCTCAATGGCTTTTCATTAAGGTATTTGAATTTATATTTCCTCATCCAGGAAAGTTATATGATTGTTCAATTTTCCCAAAAAAATCTCTCCTCAACAAGGGAATTGGGCATTCAGGCTTATACCAAAACTGATGTGTCCCCCGCTGTTTTCTTAATTTAAATGGTAACTGTTGTAGAAAAAAAGGCCTTTTCTCTTTCCTCTCTCCCACACCCACAACATTTACTGGTTCCAAGCTAAGTTTTCCTCTGCATGTATTCAGTACCAAATAAGGTGCTCCAATATAAAATTTTTTAAAATTACCTGTTCATTCTCCAAGAATAATGTAACCAGGGCCTCAGCTGAGGATGATTCCTCTGGTCCCCTTAGAGGGAATTCTTCATTTATGGTTATGAGCTTGATGATTTGAAGAGCTAGGTTTAGGTTTCCTGTCTGATTTCCCCTGGCCTGGGACCACTTCCTTTTCCAATGCCCCCATTCTTTACAAACTGCTGAAGTATACTTCAGCCACCAATTATTACAATACTCAGCCAAGTGAGCAGCAGTTTTGAGCCAATGCCTTGTGAAAAAATGTCTTGTATAACCCACTAGGTGCAAATGATTTTTCATCTGTCAACACATCAACCTGTCCATAAGTCAAGAGTTTATGAGTTTCTGTCCATGAGCAAGCAGTGTTGAAGAAAGAATGACAAGAAAGACAATGCTATTCTGGGATGCACTAGGAAGAAGAACATTGCCAGCAGGTTGAGGGAGATGATCCTGCTTCTCTAAAAGTCTTGATTCTCCTGCCCTGACAAAGCTGCATCTGGATAGCTGTGTCCAGTTCTGAGCTACTCAGTGCAGGAGAGACACAGGGCTCCAGGAACAGGTCCAGTGGAGGGTAACTAAGATGATTCAGGGACTGGTGCAACTCTTTTATGATGAAAGGTTGAAAGAGCTGGGTATATTTAGCCTGGAAAAGAGACAACTGAGAGGAGACACCATGACTGCAAGTATCTGAGGTGGAGGGGAGGTGCCAAGGAGATGGAGCCAGGCTTTTCTCAGCGATGCCAAGGAACAGAACAAGAGATAATGTGCAGGAACTGACACACAGAAAGTTCCATCTGAATACAAGGAAGATCTTCTCTACTGTGTGATTGACCATTCACTATAGAAGATTGCCAAGAAAGGTTTTAGAGTCTCCTTCACTGGCAATATTCAAGAACCCTCTGGACACGCTCCTGTGCCATGTGCTCTAGGATAGTCTGCTTCAACAGGGAGGTTAGACCAGACATCCCACTGTGCTCCCTTCCAACCTCACCCATTCTCTGATCCTGTAAAGGGCTCAGATCTTCATGTGCTTCCAGTTTGATCAGGCATTGTTTTATCATCACCAGCTCTGCTCCTGGTTTGAGTTCTACTTTTAAGTGGAGTCATGGTGTTTGCTTTAGCTGGTTTCTTTGAATCTCATAAAGGAGAGATTACCACATTAAATATTGCCTCCTGGGTGTCATTCTCAGGCTCTTCTGAGGTCTGAGTTATTAGTAGACAGGTTCAAGCCTTCCATCATTTTCTTGTGGATTATATAGCTATAGAGATTTTTCAAAAAAAAAAAAAAGTCATTTGAGCATTTAACTTGCATTAGTAAATCTCATCCTAACAAGGGAAGAGGATATTCTAACATATGTAGAAACTAATTAGTCAGTTTAGTATCTACAATTGTACACTTTATTAGTTATAGGAATGGCCGCAAAGCTCTTCTTCCATTGTCCCAGCAATTGCTATTTTAACTTTGCTTAGCAGACTCTTACAGATAGTTATTACTAAACATGAGAACCCTCTACAAATATCTCTTGTTTAATTCCCTGGTTTTACTGGAAATAGGGTATTTGCTGGAGATGCCTTGATATTTTCCCCTGGTCATCTTTACTCCTTATCAAAAAATCCTCCAATATCACAATAACTACATCTTCTGATTAACCCATTCTGCCTATAAATAATGCAAGGATTTAGGGCAAAGGCAAGGCAAAGAAGTCTCTTTCAGACCCCTGCCTAATTGCTCCTGTTTCACCTTTTCTAATACCATTCTATTTTCTTCCACAGTAAAAAGGAATTCAATATAGCTTACATATCCCCTCCATTGGAGTTATAAGTCAGCACCATAATTTCCAAAAACTTCCTTCAAGATTCTCTTGGTAGGAACCAATGATCATTTGCAATTCAACAAATCTGAAGTATTAAAAGGGACATGTGTGAAAGACTGGCAGACCCTCTGCTTCCTTTGCTGGATTGCAAGGTGATTGTTTCACTGGCTGGGAGGGAGTCTGACCTAAGTCTAGTTCACAGTAGGACTAAAATCTGCACTCCCTTTCATATACTTTTTATTTTGATATATATCCTCTTTATCCATCCCTGCCCCAATGTTATATGTGGTGTAAAGGAGGAAACTAATGCTCACACATGTTTCAGTTCCTCCGCTCCTCAACATACTTGCTGGTTTTCCTCCTCAATACATGGCACCAACATATCTCATCCCCTTTTACACTTTCCAGAATACAACCCAGATGCTACAGGAGGAAAAAGAAGAGCAAATTATTTAGAAAGCAATAATGTCCTCTTTGGTCAATGGTGGTGCTGATGAGAAAAGTAGGTAACGCTAAAGGGCAAACTGAGTGAGTAGCACAGTGTGTAGGAGGGATGGGGGTGACAGTAGCTCAAAAATTATTGGAATTATTACAGCGAGGAAAGGAGTCAAGAATAAGAAAGTAAAACATGGGTGAAGTGAGAAAAGTGCTAAGATCTAATTGGAGGCAAACTCAATAAATTAGTGACAAACAAGCATAGAGTTGAATAGAAAAGAAAATATTGGCATGGTATTTTATGAGATATGACAAAGCTAGTTTTCTTAGAAAAATCTATAGAACAAGAGTGAAAAAAATGAAACAAATAAATTGAGAAAGACACAATGATAAGCATTACTTTATTTTAAAATTGAGTTCTTTTTATGATGGAGTATTCAAGAGAAAGCCATTATGCTTTTTTTTGTTTGTTTGTTTTTTGAGATAAAATATAAAAAGTTTAAAAATATGGGTTGAAAAGTGGGAACTATTAGAAAGGGACCTTTGCATATGTGAGTTTTCATGGTTTTCCATGGGTAGGTTGCTTTAGCATGAAAATAAAGATAATTGGTCACTTGAGATTGTGTTTGTACTGGTATTTGAAATGCTGCCTGAATTCTTGAGAATACTGTGGATCTCTTGCAAACTTTATCTTTGCCAGTAGGAGACCTCTGTAATGACCTTCATGTGGCTAGAGTAATGGCGGTAGCAGAAGAAGCGAGCAATTAACTTGGCAAAGAGACAAACGTGCAGAATGTGTGAGGAGGGGTGGAAGAATGGAAGCATCATGCCAAGCAAAGAAAGTAGAAAGAAGACACTGGAAGAGGGAAATATGAGCCACAATTTTAAGAAGGAGCTATGCAAGGGGAGCAGAAGAAGGAAAAGAAAGGAGTTTTTTTTTAAGGACTTTTTTTCCTGGACAGCCTTGTAATGACTTGCAGGCAATGTAATAATCTGTGTGGGTATTTCACTTTTATCAGATGTGTCTTCTGGGAAAGAGGAAGAGAAGAAGGAAATTGAAACTATCCTTCTACTGACCTGAACAGAAATATGTCACTTAACTCTCATGAAGCCAATATGACTATTTCAGCATGGAAAGAAGAGAGAAAACCAGGATGGCTGACTTCATTAACTTAATTTAAACTTGATGAAAAGAACAGAAGCAAATGAAGTATAACTCTTACAAATAATGCAGAGTGCATAAGCATGGTATCCTATATGTAGAGTTGACTGTGCTTTCCATCAGGGAAGTTATGAAATACAGAAAAATTGTGACAGAGTTCATAACATAAATATTTCTTTTTGATTATAATGGGAACAGAACTGCTAACAACTCTGCCTCATTAAAAACGATAACTGTAGCAATGATTCTTCTGCCAGAAGGGTTGAGGCGAAAGTTGTTAGCATTGGTGTGGGCTCTGTGACAGCTGGAATGAGAAGTTTACACTAAGCAGCCTAAGAGTTAAAGGCAACAGAGCAGTGAGTGTTTTGCCTTGATTAGAAGTAATAGAAGTTCTTTTTATTTACATTGAGAAGAGTCCCTGTGCTAGGGACCATTGTACCTGCTCATGGAGTGGTGTACTTAAAGCTCAGGGAAGTCTTTCTACAATCTGCTTTTATATATTTGCATAACATTTTTTTCTGAAATGGTGAAAAAGGTAAAAAGAAGTAAGGGGACTATATCATTCTAATAAGTCCCTTCCAGAACTGATTCAGAATTTCATGTTTCTTTACATATCTCTGCTGTTTCTAGCAAACTTGCTTTAAGAATTTAACTCAGTTATATACTTTTGTCTGTTAAAAGCTTATTAATTCCTGATAGTGAAGTCATTGACCCTAATTATTTCAGATGTCACTAATCTTTGCAGTGAAAACTAACATTTCATGAGATGGTAATTTCTGCTCTGTATATGATTTAGAACCTTTTTCTTGGTTTGGATTGCTCTTGTCAGTTTAGGTATCAATATGATATATTGCAGCATATTGGAATCTTTAATTTTTTAATGGAAATGTAGTGATTTTATAAAGAATTATGGTTTTTAATTGTTTCAATTTTGACATAATTGAAATGGCTGAGACATTACATTTCTTTCTAGTTTTTGTTTATTAATTCTGTGATGTTTTTACCACATCTAATCATATTGCATTTTCTACATTCATCTTTCTAAAAAGATGCTAAAGAGCAAAACATTTGTTGAGTATAGTGTTCATAGTTACGTAGTTTATAGTTTTAATATAAATAATTTTTTATAGTTTTAATATAAATAAATATTTTATGTATACCATAAAACCAGTCTTCTCTAGCAAGGCAGATGAATGTTAAAGTATTTAATAATTACTTGAGAAATTTAAATGGCAAGGAGTGCTATTAATGCTTAGTTGGTCAACTGGCATTTTGAAGTATTAGGGAATGAACAAGCAACTCAACATGTAAGCATAGAAGTTAGAAAATTGAGAGTAAAACTGGTTATTATTTCTCACACTGTTATGTAAAAGGAAGGGGGCATATCTACTCCATGTGTTGTTGTCCATTCTTTCTCTGACTCACAAATGGTAGTCTCTGTAAATCTGAACCTCTGTTATTCTGGAAATTATATGAAAGGATTATATATATGGGGCCATTCAGAGCTTTCCACAGTACCATTGGCTTTTATGCATGTGGGTGTTTCTGTATAAAACACAGAATGGTGTAAACACAGTCTTAACATAGAGCTGTATTCAGTCCTCAAAATTTGTCTTAATCAGGAGTACAAACCAATTCCCTTTAAAAATCTCTAGATAGTTTGGAGCCTTATTACGTAAGATACCACCATTTCTTTACTAAGTTGTCTTGGGGTGATTTTATGATGATACTTTATGCCCTATTTATCTGCATTATGCCCAGAAATGGCTGCTGCAGCTTTAAGATGGGTCCTGGGCTGGGCTGGGGAGCCTTGGGCTCCTGCTCAGTTTGGTTCGAGCCTTCACTCTCCTGAGCGCACAGGGTGTGGACTGGGATGCTACGCTGTTGCTTTTGTTGGATTAGTTTTTGCCGGATGGAAGCAAAAAGTTGGGGTTTTTCTCCCTTCCCCCGAGCCTGGAGGCTGTACCGGGAATCCTCTCCACTGTTTTTGGGTTTTTCGCTTGACATATTTTGGCTTTTGCTTTGTTGACTTTTTTTTTCAGTCCATCCAGGGAACTGGTGGGGGGCCGCACTGAACCCTAGACCTCGTAGAAGCTGAACCAACACGAGAAATGACACTAAAATCTACCAATTTCACCTGCTGTGAAGAGAAGACCCATGCCAGAAATCCAACAGGTTCCCAGCTGCTGAGAGAACATTTTTTCCCCTCCCTTCCCCTGAGACAAAGGAGGCCAGCCGCCATTTTTGCCTCCGGCCACACAGTGAGGTGAGGGTGGGATATAAGGCTCAAATTTTCTTTAATTTTTTTCCCCACTTTCACACTAATATTCATTATTCTCATGGCAAAAGGGGATTATTTGAGCCCTTCTCTTTAGAGAAAAAAATATTTTTTCTCTCTAAGCCAAGACACAAGTCATCATTGTAGGACTGAAACTGCCCCATGATCTCACCACATGAGCCAGCACTGTGCCCAGGTAGCCAAGAAGGCCAGTGGGATCCTGACTTGTGGCCAGCAGAACCAGGGCAGTCATCTTCCCTCTGCACTCAGGACTGGTGAGGCCACACCCCAAGTCCTCTGTCCAGTTTTTGTCCCCTCCCTACTGCAAAGGCATTGAGGTGCTGAAGTGTTTCCAGAGAAGGGCAACAAAGCTGGTGAGGTATCTGGAGGGTTCCTATGAGGAGTGGCTGAAGGAGCCAGAGTTGTTTATCATGAAGAATAGGAGGCTGAGGGGGAATGTTATCACTTTCTACAACTTCCTGAAAGGAAGATGGGGATCACTTTCTTCTCCCAGGTAATAAGTGACAGGAAAAAAAAAAAGCAACCTCAGGTTGCACCAGGGGAGATTTAGATTGGCTATCAGGAAATGTGTGGATGTGACAATTAGGGACATTCTTTAGTGTTGAACATGACAGGGCTATGTTAACAGTTGGACTCAATAATTTTACAGGTCCTTTCCAACCTAAACGATTCAGTAAACTCACCTCATCAATTGAAGTAATTTCAAGTTCCAGTTCTTCTCCAAACTCGATAAGAAGCATCACATCATGTTTAACCAAACTCAGCAATTTCTTGTGGATCCAGGTATGACTGTAGGTTAATGGTGTCTCATCAGCAAAAGCAACAGTGTTAACTCTAATTCTTAGAACAGCTCCCAGTAAAACAGTACTAAGAGTAGCTCATAATTCCTAAAGATTATGCCCAGATTAATAAAACTATAATACTATTACATCAAAATCTGCAAGCATAAAGACTAGAAATAGCACATGTCAGGACACTAGTTTCAAGTCTAAACCTCGATGCAATGACGTCTCCCTAGTTTATAAGTATTAGTATGGGTTACAGCAGTCTAGCTCTTTCACTGGCTCAACGATGCCAGCTAATTCTCCCTGAAATGCTAGCTCAGCAGAGCCATCTTCCAGCCTGATCTAGCCTTTCACTCATAGCAGATCTAGTCTTTACTGTATAACATCATCCTTTGCTACCCTTCCAAACTGAAATGCTAACCTCATTTTACTGTCTAATTAAAGACAATTGCTTCTTTTGTGTCTGCTAACCTAGGAGTAAAGGTTCTGGGTTTGCAATTGTGTCAGTACATTAGTTGACCTCTGAAAATTAGTAAAAAACTCCTCTATCTGCTTGACCCCATTAAAAACCAAGAATAAAGTTGGTACTTCTCAAACAAGGTTTTCAATATTTGCTTAAAAATATGAAAGGAACAAATAGGAGAAACATTTCCAGTAATTATTTCTTAATTACAAAAATATTTACTTATGAAGGCTGAAGCAATGAGTCATCAATTAAGGAATACATGCATGCCAAACTTTACTGGGTTTTATTTGCATAATATATGAAGTTTGATCTGCTGAAAATGTATTCATCTGTAAGGGTGTATATTTTCTTATATAGTGATCAGATTATTAATTAAATGCCAGCTAGAAAAGTATTTCAAAGCTGAAATTGTGTGTACCAAAGGCAGAATTTTTTTTCTTCTCAACATCATAAGCTCCAGAAAATACAAGCAAAGGAGGAAGAATACAGTTCATAATCAAATGGTCACTACTGTATTTTGCTCAAATCCAGAAAATAAGTATGAGAAAATCAATTATAATAGAAATCAAGATGATGCATACTAAAAATGACTAGGCGTCACAAATATATAAGTATTATAAGGTCAATTGAAATCACATTATACCTATTCTTAATATGTTTTTGCAGATTCATAAAACCATAGAATGGTTTAGTTGGAAGGAACATTTAAAGGTGACTTTAATCTTGCTCCTCCGCTTGTAATGGGCAGGGACATCTTCCACTAGACCAGGTTGCTCAGGGCCTCATCCAGCCTAGTCTTGAACACTTCCAAGGATGGGGCACCTACAGCTTCTCTGGGCAACCTGTTCCAGTGTCTCACCATCCTGATAATGAAAAATTTCTTCCTTATATGCAGTCTGAATCTACTCTCCTTTAAACCATTACTATAAATTTTGTGCCCATTTTTCTTATAGGCCCCCTTTAAGTATTTAAGGCCCCAATAAGGTCTCCCTGGAGCCTTCTTTTCCCCAGGTTGAGCAATGCTAACTCTCTCCATCCATCTTCATGAGAGAAATGCTCCAGCCCTCTGATCATCTTGGTGGCCTCCTCTGGGACTTGCTCCAACAGTTCCATGTCCTTCCTGTGCTGGGACCCCAGAGCTGATGCAGCCCGGCAGGTGGGGTTTCAGCAGAGCAGAGAAAAGTGGCAGAATCCCCTCCCTGGCCCTGCTGGCCATGCTGCTTTGGGTGCAGCCCAGGACACCTTTGGCTTTCTGGGCTGTGAGTGCCCACGGCTGGGTCCCATCTCATTTCCCAGCTTCTGTGAGTCCTTCTCAGCTCAGGGCTGCTCTCACTCCCTTCATGCAACCCAGCCTGTGTTGATATTGGAGGCTGCCCCAACTCAGATATATGACTTTGCATTTGAACTTGTTGAGTACCATGATGATTTTGTTGGCCCATTTCTTAAGTCTGTCAAAGTCCGTCTGCATGACATCCTCAGGTTTGTCAACTGTACCACTCAGCTTGGTGTTGTCAATAAACTTGCTGAGACTGCACTCAATCCCTTTGTCTATGACAGAGATAAAGTTATGAAACAGTAGTGATCCCAGTAAGGACCCTGAGGGACACCACTTCTTACTGGTGTCCATTTGGACATTGACCACTATTCTCTGGATTAGATCCCCCAGTCAGCTCCTTATAGAATGAACCATCTATCCATCAAGCCATATATTTCCACTTTAGAGGGAAGGCCGTTCTAGGGGCACCATGTAGAAGACCTTACAGAAACTCAGACACATTTCATCATAGCTCTTCCCTTTCCATTGATGGAGACATTCCATTGCAAGAGACCAATACATTGTTCTGTCAAGACTTGTACTTGTTGAAGCAGTGTTGATTTTCTCAAATCACCTCCCTGTCCTCCATGTGCCTTAGCACAGCTTGTAGGAAGATCCATTCCATGATCTTCCCAGGCACAGAGCTGGGGCTGACAGGCTGGTACTTCCCAGTGTGCTCTTTTCTAGCCTTTTAAACAACGTCTCCTTTTTTCCAGTCACCTGGGACTTCACCTAACTGCCATGACTGTTCGAGTATCACAAAGAGTGGTTTGGCTGCTGCATCAGCCAGTTTCTTCAGGTCTGTGGATGCATCTTATCTGGTCCCATATACCTATGTAAATTCAGGTTCGTCAGGTGGTCACAAGCAGCTGATACTGTCTTACGATGGGAGACGGTTTTCTTCCCCATTCCCTCCCTTGTGGTCTATCGACTAAATGCGTGTAAAGAGAGATCGCCAGAGAAGACTGAGGCAAAAAATTAGTTGAGCATTTAAATTTGTTGAGCCTTCTCCTCATGTGTTTTTATCACTTTGCTTATTAGGGGGTGGGGGTTACACTTTACTTTTTCCTTCTCTTCCACTTCTGGTTGACATGCCTTCAGAAGTGCTTATTATACTTTATATATCTTGCCAAGCTCAGGGCTGGGTCTTTCTTAGCTGTAGCTACAAACACTGCTTATCTAAACATTTACATTTTATAAAGTTGTAAAGGAGATAACCATTTTACCCTTAGAAAGCTATATTATAATTTCATCAAGTACTTTTTGGTGGCAAGATGATTTTTCTTTTTAGAAATATTTCTGTTCCTGAATATCTATCAGAGAAGAGATTAATGAACTGTGTGCAATCCAAAGCAGCACGAGCAAGACATTTTAAATGGTTCATATTTGCTCCTCATTACATAGAAAATGCAGAACATTCTTGTCCCAGGTTATCCTAGGGGCCGGTGAGAAAGAGGGCTTTCTTCTGCCAACAGTTGTGCTGGAATCACTGAACAGCACAAAATTTTCTGGTTAAACATCTAGACTTTTACAATGATGGGTAAGGTAAGTGGGAATAATCTCAAAGAAATTCAACACATAGCACTTCTGGTGTCAAGTGTAGACTTATGAGTGAAACATTTAAGCTAATTGCACATCATGTGCTAAAATGAGACACCCAAGAAGTACATCCAAAACTGACAACATTATTAGTAGGGGGCTATTTAAGTTCAGTATGGACAATTTGTGTCTGTCTTGATTTAGAAGGACAGAATCACTAAGGGAAGTCTTAAATTCTGTTTTGCAACTAATACCAGCAGCTCAAAATAGCTAGTTCTAGATAACCATTTAGTCAGTTTGCAATAAATGGGTTGGAATTTTCTTTAACTAACAAATAAGTTTGACGTATTCTATACATACAGGTAGGTATCACCTCCTAAAGGTAATGTAAGTCAGTTCTTCCAGCTGCTTAATTGACTTGGTATAAGTGATTGTGATTTTGGTTTGCTGCAGTGGCATTCTGAGCATCTATATGTCCAGTGTGGTATAAACTATCAGCCTTTATACACCATGACAATCAACCTTAATTGAAAAAAATAGGAGTTTATATCTCCACACACTTGCATATCTGTTGCGTTCAACATACACAGAATGACATATTCTACATATCAGATAGAAATGATGTAAGAAAAAAAGTTAAGACTGAAAAATAGAGTAAAGGCTGAATCCTATATGACCTTACAATATTGAGTAAAAACATTCTTGGATATCAGTGGAATTTCATACGAGTGAAGGATTGAGACGATTTCTTTCTCAAGAGAATGAATCTGTGTCTGGTGACAGAATTGGTCCATTTTTTCCATTGTTTTCATGATGCCTTTATTTTAAAATAGTTTTTAGTTATCTGCATTTAAGGGGATTAGCAGAGAATAAAAAAGGAAGAATTAAGTAATTTCATACTGCTGTATGGGATATAGACTAGAAATCTAAAACATTTGTAAGATTTTATTAGACATATTCAGGAATCTTTTAATTCACATTGTTGGTTTTTTCACGTAAAAGGCTTTGCAATAAAATCTCTCTAGGAATATTGCTAACTAAATGGTAGTAGTTTACTAACTAAATGGCAAAACAAACATAAATAGGGCTTTAGCTTTTCAACACAAGATGCAGACCTGAGTTATGAGTTATCCTTAATAACTGAAGGCCCTGCCATGTGTTAACTTGTGGAGATCATACAGTTGCAAATGTTACCATCTGCTTTAAAACTATTACATCAGAAAAATTCAGTGTAATCAGCTCTCTGATATATCCCATCTTGCATATATCTAGATCTAATTAAAGAAAGCACCATTTGTTGTAGGATCAACTTGCTGATAAAAATAATGTAAATCCTCAACTGTAAACTCAAACTGCTGCAGGAACCAGAGTGTACTCTGACGACAACCCTCCTTTTTGTTATCCTTGACTCCCCTAAGCTGAGCATTTTCAACACTCCTCTGTTCCTTAAGTTTTTTTGTCCTGTTGTCTTTACGAGGTTTCTGAGGAGGATGGATTACTCAGTGTTAGGATGACTATGTCTAGCTCTTTCTGTGGTGCATTATAAGAGGATGAAAGAATCCAATCCAATTTTGGGTTTGTTTTCTTTTTTTTTTTTTAATTTATTTTAATTTTTTCCTAGTATCTTGTCAGAGTTTGGGGTTTTCTTTGGCTTGGGTTGATTTGGGGTTTTTTTTAGCCATTTTTTACAATATTTCAGCCATCTTTTACATTCACATATTAGAAGCCACTCTTTTCTAGAGGAACTTGCTCTTCAATGTTTTGGGGGACACCTTGCAGCTGCAAACCCACAGACTGTAAGTGGAGATGCTTTTTCATTTACTGTGAGCAGCTTCCTCAGGCAGTGGGAGTCACCAAATGCAGTTGCAATGCAGGAATACACAGTGCTCAAAGAAGTACACACCCTGACAATGGTAAGGGAGCCATCCAGTGGGCTCTAGTGAGACACATAAGTCATGAGAAATTATAATTGGTTAATCACTGGGGAGTTTCTGTCTTACTTTTTGTCTTTGTTGTGGATAACTAATTTTCCTTGAAATGTAAAAATCTCTGAAGATCAGGTATGGAGCTGCACTTTCTAAGTACTCATTCGAAATACTCTAATTAAGCTTTGAACACCAAGTTCTGGGGTATTTTTCAGTTTATATAATAGAGAGGGAAATCTGCCATAAAATAATGAATGAGGTTGGAAAACATTTAATTAATCCTTTGCTATCTATTTGAAACACAGTTTAATCCTAATGGTTTTGAAGATATTTTAACTGAATTTAAAATGTTTCTAAATTCTTATTAAAGATTTCTTTAGATTCTTTTGAAAGATTCTTACAGCTCATTTATGGATGATTTCTCTGTGATATGCTCACTTACCAGAGGAAACTAAAAAATGATGACTTCTAATGCTTACAGCAGCTGAAGGTCTGCAATCCTGAAAAATTTACATTATAGCTCAAGGAATAACTAGAAATCACCACTCATTTCTAAGCTTGGAGAAAATATTAATTGAAAGGAAGATTAATTTTTATCTTTATTGCAAATAATCTAGCACGTAGTACCTTTTTTTCCTAAAAATTTTACTCATCCGAATTTGATCAGGGATTGATCTTCAGTAAAAATGCTTGACTTTGTTCCTTGACAAAGAATGTCTTACATAGTTGCAAGGTGAGATATAATCACAAAAAAAAAGAAGCAGCTGAGCAATTATCAATTGAAAATGCAAGAAGAACGCACAATACCAGAGACAGATTTCAAATTTTTATTGCTCCCTGTATGGCATAATATTATAATAGTGTGGTATAATTTCTGAGGCTTGCTTCTCTTCTGATCACCACTCAAGTCTGTCATTTAGCACAGAACTTTTTGCTGAAGATCATTTGATGTAACTGTAAATATTGTTTATTAAGTAGGCCTGTTCTAAACTTTTTCATCTCAGGCAACTCCAAGAACATCGAGAGTTTTTATTCACATTTTCATAAATGATAAGCAAATCAAATTTTGGATTATCTTAATAAGGAGTCTAGGTAAGTATGCAAAACCTGCTGAGTTTAGCTATGTTAAAATATCAAATAATCAATGTAGTTCCACAATGAGCAAAAAATAGATTGCAATCATATTCAAAAAATGTCATATTCTTGTGTTACGAATACAATATCAAATATAGGTTATACTACTTGTTACTTCACTGTCTATTTGGTACAAAATTTGAGGTCTTTCAGGATGTTTTAATCACTCTTTTAATTTTGTTTATTTCTTTTACTACTATGTCTGAAAGCCCATAAGTTTCTTACAAGCCTGACACAAATGCACATACAAATTTGGGAACTTCATATGCAGAAGTTCAGTAGCTCAGGATATAATTTCTTAATGCTGTAGTATACAAAGGATGCCTCTGATTAACATAGCATTGCAAAGCCTTACTTAATTTTTGTCAACAATTTCCTCTTGTGAATTTTGCCATAAAGGTCTATGCAAATTTGCCTGTTGGACCAATAAAAGCCCTGCTAAAATCTGTCTTTCTGTAAAACTGTTGTAATCATGTTTTTATACTGTTGCAGTTGATTGTTGGACTATTTTGTAAGAATTCCCCTATTTTATGAGAACGTGTTTTCTGCTTGTTTCATTCAAAATATAGTTATTTTATATTTCATAGAGAAAGAAAGAGTGGATTAGAGAATTCTCTGTACAGTTATGCTAGTACTAATAATTCATTTTCATTGAGAATAAAGCAGTTGAAAATAATGTATTTCAGGAGAAACCCTCCTTTTCCAGCTTTTTACTGACTTGTAAAGTGAGCGGGTGCTGTTCTTAAATGCAGTTTGTCTCCTATTCTTTACATGACCACCACAAATCATGCTGCTGTTTGAAAAAAGGTTTTCAGACCTGTTATAGTATATTCTGCATGACACATTTCCTGATCATTCAAAACAGGGGTAGGATGGTTTCTCCTTTTTCATGGTGATTTTATTCCTTAACCTCATTATTTTCTAGTTTTCTGTTTCTTTTTTTTTTTTTTTTTTTTGGGTGGGTGGGGGGGTGGTGGTGTGTAAGGGCAGGAGGCGGGCTGGGGAGAGTAGCTTTGGCTACAGGAATACAGTTCCTTGCCAATGCTGGGCTATTTTGTATGTTGAGGGAGGAAAGATCAAAAAATAGACCTTCTGTATTGATTCCCAAGAGAACTGAGAGGAAACAGGTAGTCCAAAACGTGTTCTTCCTGCAGCTCTTTGCAAAGGTCTGGGGGAGGTGATGAAGTCTGCCTTTAAAATGTAATAACAGTTTTAAAAATGGTAATTTAACAACATAAAGTACTGAAACTGATAAACAAACTAAAATGACTGCTCTGACATAGACAATATATCATTAATATATTTTTACTGCTAGAAATACACCAGAATGTTATATGATTCACAGCTACTGTATGAGCAGCTACACTATATAGACTAGATGAGAATGTAGATGAGAAAACTATATAAACTGCTAGATGAGAATGTCAAGCAGTTCTCTCTTCCAGCATCTACAGTAAAAAGGGTCTTTCCATCTCAGGTTTCAGTGTTCTTATCATCTTTCCATTCTCCTGCTAAAAATGAAGCCAAATAGCTGATATTTTCTTAGACTTCTGGTTATGAGACAGCACCAAGCTATACTTGACTCATGTTTGCTAAACTAATCAGTTACTGGCCAATACAAAACATTTTCAAAGTGTACCCCGAGAAAGAGACACTTTATTTTTGAGATTAAATTTTCAGCCTATGAAATCACATTCCAGTTAACACCTACTTTCAAAGTAAATTGTTTTCAAAGTATAAGGTAAAATTCTTTCAGGTTTTACAAATGCATCTGACCTGCATCAACAAGGCTTTAGTGCCACATTTTCATGTTTTGGTCATTCTCTTATATTAAAAACCATTCAAACAGAAG
The DNA here is from genome assembly GCF_901933205.1 of Camarhynchus parvulus. Classification (NCBI taxonomy): domain Eukaryota; kingdom Metazoa; phylum Chordata; class Aves; order Passeriformes; family Thraupidae; genus Camarhynchus; species Camarhynchus parvulus. Next base: position 42,383,771 of record NC_044601.1, read on the forward strand.
TGAATTCAGCTACAGTCTTCATTGTGTAGCTGAAGTGGCAAGGGATCAAGAAGCAGAACTGTTACTAGGCGATCTGAGAAAGAGTAATTCACAGTAGCCCTAACTCTTTCTGAGTCTGCCTCTGCCAACACTAGCAGGTTCCAAATGAAAAACCCCAGAGCCAGTGTTTTCCAAATGCCAACTTCTTAGCTGTGTTACCCCACACTGGTTGATCTCGCCAAGAAAATGATTGTCCTTATTTTTCAATTGTGTCAGGCGTTACTACTGTGCATCACCTTGGTAAAAGTGTGATTCGTGATTTGCCCTATTTAAGACCAAAGTAAGAGCAGAATTCAAAATATTTGTGTTCTAATGCGTGTGGAAGCGCAACATTCAAACCCAAGGAAACTGATAGTGGTAGTACCACTACCTTAAGCAGTAGTTGTACTTACCTGTTTTAAATGTAGCTGAAATTTACAGTTCAGCAGTAGAATGCAGAGGATTGTGAGGCAGATCTTCCATTAAGGACAACAGAGTTCATTACCACCACATTTTTAATAGAAGTCACATTGTTAATATCGTTATTTTCTTTGTGCAAGATAAAAACAGTCTAAATGCCAGCAATAAGGTCATTCTTCCTAACTACAGAAAAGAATGGCGCTGTATCCCCCAAGGAGGAGGGGACTGGCTAAAAAGCATTTTAAGTGTCACTATTATATCTCAGGTTATAACTGATATTGCAATCTCTCTGTCTTAATGCTCCCAAAAATACCTTCATCAGAATGCCTTCTGCTCTCAATGACAAAGTAACTCATATAGTAGATTTATGTAATAAAATATTGACCATTTATATATTAACAATTCAGTATACAGCCGATAACCTCCTTTGTTTTCCAAAAGCACATCCCACTCTGATAAAATGTATGATTGGGTATAACAGTGCAATTATACTAGTATATGTGATGCAAGAGCAAGTATACTGCTATATATACTTATACTAGTATAATTGCTGGTCTCCTACCAGCATTAGATAAACAGCAGCTCCCCTGTTGGTGATGATGCCACAAAACTGCCACAGATTAGGTAGTTTGTGAGGAGTGGGAGAATCACTTGTCAGCAATCTACCTTATCCTTATTGTTAATAAATACATAATTATTAGAGCTATTAAAAGAGTAAACAACTTCACTTGTGTTTATTGAATGATTAAGGTTCTGTAGTCAGAACTTGGACCTCACTGAGAAGTTATTCCAACAGAGTTTGTTTAGATGTTTGTTTAAGGTCAGACATTATAGGAAAGTACAACAAAGGATAGAGAGACTAGGATTTCAGGCAAGAAAGAATGGGGCTTATAGTGCATTTCTTTGTCTGGTATGCTCTCTCCTGTGGAACACTATACTTTTTGCGGATTTTAGTACATTTTAAATTTTAAAGGGAAGCATAAAAAGTTCTTCTGGGTTAAATTACTAGAAACAGAGTGTCTATTATATCTCTAATTTCATAACCAAAATCTATTGCTCAGCAGATTCCTTCCATTTTTGTGGTTGTTATGTATTTACACAGGTAGTTCATAAACTTCAGCAATCCAGCATGGTAAATTCCTGTCCCTATGAAATTCAAATTGAAAGTCAACTTCAAGTCATACTATTAGGATATTGCCAAGTGGAAGCTGAAAAATTCTGACAAAGATATAGAGCAAGATTTTTAAATAAAAAGAGTTCATCATCATGAATTAAAAAATCAAACAGGGTGAAAAGACAAAACAGAACACAATTATAGCATCTGTTTGCCCATAAAAATACCATGCCCTGCCATAAAGACTACAGGACTGAAGCCCAAGAGATGCACGCTTCAGTGCAAAGCTACATATACTGTCACTTAGGTTTGCAGAAAGTTTATAATAAGAATACAGTGTAACTGCATTTCTAAATTGTCAATTCAAAGCCATCAAAGCCTTAAATGTGTTTTGAGTAATCAAGATGAAAGCTGTGTAAAGTTGAGCTCATTTTCCTGATATTTGCCACATATCAGAAATTACTGTAACAGACTTAAGACAAATATATGTAGCTTAAATACTAAAATTAAAGCAAAACCACAGTTAAATATGTGTAATAAGACAAAACACATTAATCTGCTAGTTGTTTTATAACAAACCCATTTTTTTGAATGTTTCTTTAAGGAAAATTGTGTCATGGCCTTGAACATATCAGCAGGTTCTAATTGCCATGAGACACCTGTAACTCTCTCTTTATGCCTCTTGTGTGAACTCTCCCCTCACTGAGTGGTCGACTGCTTTTATTTAAGGATAAATCACTTTCCCTTGCCGAAAATACAACCCTTGCTGCTCACTGGCATGTTAGTTTGTGGCTTGTTACTCCAAATGTCTGTAATGAGTCCCTCAAAAATGTATCTCAACTTTCAAATAAAAATAAATGCAAATTATCTGCATTTCTTGTGTATATTTCACAGTCATACTAACTTGAACAAATTTTCTCAAGTATAACAAGTAGCTAAATGAAGACTCGTGACAAAGGTTTGCGGTAGATAATTTTTCTCTGTTTCTCTGAAGGAAAAAAAAAAGCTGCATGTAGAAAGGGAAGATCAGGTTTACTGCAATAGAGTTTGCCTAAGTACAATACTATAAGAAGACTGACAACTACTAATTTGATAACAAATTTCAGTTGCCTTCTAGCATGCATGACTCACCAATTCTTTGGGGTCTGAACTTTTATCAATAATAATTTCTGCATTACAGCAAAGGCAGATAAAGTTTCTAATTTTAAACTTCTTTTTTTTACAATTAGGATCATATATGAAAATTGTAACACAATGCTGGCAAACATTTTGTCTGTGTCCACAGTTAAAACATTCTAAATGAATTCAGTTTTATATAGTGCACATATATCTAAACATTGCCAATCACCTCATCTATTAAACTAAGTTCCAAAAAATATTTGGGGTTGAAGTTCTTTCTAGCTTATTGCCAGTGATTTGTTATGTTTCATTAGAACAAAAAGCATACAAAATTACTTTATTTCAGTTTTGAAAAGTCAACTAAAATGTCAAAATCAATCCTGATTGATGCATTCACAAGACACTTGCTTTGCTTTCCTTTGGAATTCATCCTCTAAAGTATTTATTCTCTGATAGATATGGCAAACCTGTTAGAATCTTACTGTTTAGATGTGAGAATGCACACGAATGTCAGACATACCATGGAGCTTCAATTCTGCATTAGAAAAAGACCAGAGGAATATATGTAGGAATCTGGGAATCATAAGTTAGAATTATGGATTTGCCTGGTATTTGCTAAGTAATTTTTCTTTCTGTAGTTTATTTAAATTGTACACGATGAGCTTTGTATCTACTTTTATGAAACTGACTCAGAACAGACTGTGAGTGTTATTGCAAGCTATACCAATGCAGGCAATGTCGCTGTTTACAATACCACATCTTCAACCATACTGCTTTTTTACAATTCTAGCATGAGGAATAGGTATGGATTTTCACCAAATCAGTATGTTTGGAGCATGATACATACTCAATTTTATATCTTGGAAAGGTGTATATGTATGAATACAATGAGAGTGAAGGAGTTGAATTTATGGCTTTAGCACAGACAGTGATGCTGTCATCACTGATTTGTACAGATTCTGACTCTGGTCAGAATGAATTTTTCAGTTGCCTCTAAAAAAGTAGATAACACTGAAAACACTGGACACAGAATGAAGAAGACATTGTAGAATTCTTACAGTAATCTAATCTACTAGCAAAGAGATCACTCAAGGTTGATATTTGAGGATTTATTTCAGTGTCCTTCTGAAGGGAAAATTTTATAAGAAAAAAATGTTACAGTCTCATCCAAAGTATTTATATCCCATTTCCATGTCCTTGAGGCTCCTCCCAAAAGCATTTTTCGCTGGCATAAATTCCTCTTACAGAATAGGTCCACCAGCAATTATCATAGAGTAACTGAGGTGGGAAGAGACCTCCAGAAATCACATAGTCAGCTCTGTTGTCCAAGGCAGTCTGAACACAAATTTTACTCCTTGCTTGGGATGAACAGCATCACTTTTTGGCTAATTCACAGCTGACTTGGAGATCCATCTGACCATCAGTAACCAATCTCAGAGTTCTTCTTTTCATCTAATGCAAGAACTGAGGTTTGTGCTGTATCCAGGTTACACTTTGTAAACTCCAGTTTCAGCAACTGTGTTGGGTTTGCGTGGTCTGGTTTTGGTAGCAGAGGGGATGTGTGTGTGTGTATATGTGGACTGCAGGGCTTGCTTCTGTGAGAAGCTGCTGGCAGCTTCTTCCATGCCCAGCCAAGCCAGTCCCTGGTGGCTCCAAAGACTGACTTGCACCTGGCCAAGGCTGGGCCAAGTAGAAATGGTGGTAATGCCTCTGGGATAACAGATTTAAGAATAAATGGAGACAAAAAATTGTTGCACAGTTTTAATATCAGCCAGAGAAGAGTAGAGTGGAACATGTGAGAACAACTCTACGGATACTGAGATCAGTGAAGAAGGAGAGGGAGGAGCTGCTCAAAGTACCAGAGCTGAGATTCCTCTGCAGGCCATGGTGCAGACCCTTGTAAGGCAGCCCTGCCCCTGCAGCCCATGGAGATCCATGGGGATCCACCTGCAGCTTGTGGAGGAGCCCATGCTGCTTTGGATGGATACCTGGGAGGAGGCTGCAATCCTATGGGAAACCCATGTTCCCAGGCTGGAGCAGCCTGCCCTTGGAGGACTGCACCCGTGGAAGAGTGACCCCCCCACAGCAGTGTAGGGAGGACTGCTGCCTGTGGGATGACCCACACTGGAGGAGTTCATGGAGATCTGTCTCCATGGGAGGGAGCTCCACAGTGCAGTAAGGGAAGAACTCCTCTCCCTGAGCAGTGGGAGAAGCCTCAGGTCATGGACTGACCATAACCTCCATTCCCTGTCTCCCTGTGCCACTGGGGGAGAAGGTAGAGCTGGGAAGGAGTGAGGGGTGGGGGGAAGGCTTTTTTAAGGCACTTATTTTACTTCTCATTAGCCTGCTCTAATTTTATTAGTAACAAGCATGTACTTCTTTTTGCTGCCCCATATTTTTTACATTTTAGCTATCCTTTTTCCCTTTTCTTGTGTGTATTTCTTCTCTGTACTTCTTCTTTTGGGTCTCATCTGTTCTGTTTCTCTAGTTAGTTGGTGAGCAGCAGCAGTGGCACACAAGGTCAGTCCAGGTGTGAGGGACAAATTGGGCTCTATAAGGGGGTTGCCAAGCTCACAGACACCCAACAGCATCCCAGAGCCCCATTAGATCTGGGAAGCCCCCAAAGACAGTCAGGCATGGTGGTGGATGAGGTAAAGTGAGATGGCCTGCTATTGAATCAGCAACTGTGGTGAAATCACTCTCCTAGGACTGACACATGTCCATCCCATCCCAAAATTGCTTGAGGTACTACACTGAGATATCCAACCCCAAGGTAAGACCACCTGTCACTGAGTGAGACATATGATTAAAGTCACTCTTCATGTAAAATTGAAGAAATAGTATAAAAGTGAGTCAAGAATAAGAAGTTACGCAAGATTACATTGCAAATTCAGTCGACAGGCCAAAATTGTGGTCTCCCCCTCAGGGATGCCAACTGGGTGAGAGCTGTACTCTAATGCATGCTGAATCATCATCTCAAGTTAGCTTTTATTAGGGATTAAAGTATGTTAGCATACTGTTTTGAATTACTATATTGCTTTGAATATGTTTTTGCAGTCAGATGCTACCACCAGCAACCCTTGAACCTGTCACAATTATATAAATAAATAGAGCTATTCTGTTAATGGGTAATCTGAGTCCTTCAAGAGCTCTGGCAGTCACTTGCAGTGGGTAAAGGTAAGAAGACCCAGGACAGGGTGTCTCTGTTTGGTTCGTGACCCTAAACAAGTCAGTTGAACCGCCCTCCAATCTGTTGAATGGCTCAGTGAAGAGTTCCCATAATGAGACACTGACAGACTGGTCAGGCACAAGGGTCTCAGCTTTCCTGGGACATGGACAGACTAATCAAACATTAAGGGTTTGAGAAAATCTCCCTTTTCATATGACAAGTGCCAGACTGAAACTTGGTGGGACAAATCCTATGGCTGCAGTCTAACTACTGATGGCTACAGGCTCTCCAGAAGAGACAGGTGAGGAAAGAGAGAGGCAGAGGGGTGGCCCTCTACATCAGGAAGTAGACTGAGTGTGAAGAGCTGTCTCTGAAGAGCAGCCACGAGCAGGCCAAATGCCTGTGGCTAAGGATCAGGGACCAAAGCAACAAAGGGAACCTTGCAGATGGTTTTAAGTGCAGACACCTGATCAAAGGGGCCCTATTGATGAAGCCTTCTTGCTCCAGCTACAGGAGGCATCATGCTCACAGGCTCTTGTCCTGCTGGGGCACTTCAACCATCCCAACATCTCCTGGGAAAGCAGCACAGAAAGCTGCAGGCAAGCCAGGAGACTTTTGGAAAGAATGAGGGATATTTTCTGAAGCAAAGGAATAGACAGCAGCCCTACCAGAGGCGATATAATCCTGGATCTGAAGGGCACCAATGGAAGCAAGCTGATGTTGAACATCAGGGTTGGAAGGAGTCTGGGCTGCAGTGATCACACATTGCTGGAGTTTGCAGTCATGAGGGGTATGGGCCAGGTGAGGAACAAAGTTAGGCCCCCAAGCTTTAGGAAAACAGACTTCCAGCTCTTCGAGGAGATAGCCAGTGAGATCCACTGGGACACTTCCCTCAGGGACAAGGGAGTGGAACAGAGCTGGCAGATCTTTAAGGAAGTCTTCCACCACGTGCAAGAGCTGGCAATCTCCAGGAGCAAGAAACTGTGCAAGGAAGGCAAGGGAATAGCAGGGCTGAGTAGGGAACTGTTGGTCACACTGAAGGGAAAGAAGCAAATGGACAGGCAGTTGAAGTTAGGATGGGTGGCCCAGGAAGAGCTTGAAGAGACCTGGAATTGATCTGGAATTGATCTTGGCAAAGGGCACAAAGAATAACAGGAAGGGCTTCTACAGGCACGTTAACCACAAAAGGAAGGCCAAAGAAGGTGATCCCCTGTGATAAATAAGGGTGGAAACTGGTAACAATGAATAAGGAGAAGGCTGAGGTACTCAATCTCATTTTGCTTCAGTCTCCAAGGGCAACATTTCTTCCCAAACCTCTTGAGAGGATGGACAGTAGGACAGGAGCTGAGGGAACAAAGTCCTTCCCACTGCAAATAAAGATCAGATTCATGTCCACTTAAGGAACATGAGTGCACAAAGGTCTGTTGGGCCCAATGAGATGTAAACCAGAGTCCTGAGGGAAAGGCTGATATATTTACCAAGCTGTTCTCCATGATATTTGAAAATGTCTTGGAAGTCAGGTGAAATTCTGGGTAACAGGAAAGAGAAAAACATTATACTCATCTTCAAAAAAGGTAAAAAGAGGACTCTGGGAAGTACCAGCTCGTCAGCCTCACCTCCATGTCCGAGATGATCATGGAGTAGACCCTCCCAGAAGCTATGTTAAGGCACACATAGGACAGAGAGGTGATTTGGAACAGCCAGCAAAGCTGCACCAAGGACAGATCCTGCCAGATCAAGCCAGTGATCTTCTGTGATGGGGTGACTGCATCGGTGGGGAAGGGAAGGGCAAAAGATATCATTTACCAGGACTTCTGTAAAGCCTTTGACACAGGCTCCCACAATATCCTCTTTCTAGAAAGGAAGAAGATGAATTTGTTGAGTGGATTGTTAGGTGGATGAGAAATTGGTTGGATGGTGGTCAGAAGGTTGTGGTCAATGTGACAAATGGTATGCCTCAGAGGTCCATATGGGGACCAGCGCTATTTAATATTTTCGTTATGACATAGACAAACGGATTGCATGCACCCTCAGCAAATTTGCAGATGACACCAAGCTGAGTGATACAGTTGGCACACCTGAAATATGAGATATCATCCAAAAAGCTTCCTCTGGAAAAGCTTGAGAAGTGGATCCTTAGGAATCTCACAAAGTTTAGCAAAGAATACTGGTTTTGGCTGGTGTAGAGTAAACCTCCACAGCGGCTGGTATGGTGCTGTGGTTTGGATTTGTGCCGAGCACAGAGTTGATAATACAGAGATGTTTTTGTTATTGCTGATCAGGGCTTGCACAGAGCCAAGGCCTTTTCTGCTTTTGGCACTGCCACACTGGGGAGGAGAGTGGGGGTGCTCAGGAGGTCAGGAGGAGATGCAGCCCGGACAGGTGACCCAAACTGACCAAAGGGATATTCCAGACCCTGTGACATCATGCTCAGTGTATAAAGTGAGAGAAAGAAGGAGAAATGGGGGTGGGGGGTGCTTTTGGAGCAATGGTGTTTTTCTTCCCAAGTCACTGTTATGTGTGATGGAGCTCTCCTGGAGCTGGCTGAACACCTGCCTGTCCATGGGAAGCACTGAATTAATCCCATGTTTTGCTTTCCTTGTGTATGTGGCTTCTGCTCTCTCTTTTAAACTGTTCTTATCTCAACCCCTGAGCTCTTCAGCTTTTACCCTTCTGGTTCTCTCCCAAGCCCTGCTGATGAGAGTGAGTGAGAGGCTGCTGGGGTTTGGTTGCTGTTTGGGATCAAACTATGACACAAAACCAAGCGCAAGGTGCTGCATCTGGATTGCGGCAACCCCTGGTACAAGCACAGCTGGGATGAGCAGATCAGAGTAGCCCTGCTGAAAATGATTTGGGTGTGTTGGGGCATGAGAGGCTGGACATGACCCAGAAAGGTGCACTCGCAGCCCAGAAAGCCAAAGGCGTCCTGGGCTGCATCCAGAGCAGTGTGGGCAGCAGGGCCAGGGAGGGGATTCTGCCCCTCTGCTCTGCTCTGCTGAGAGCCCACCTGCAGGGCTGCATCAGCTCTGGGCTCCCAGCACAGGAAGGACATGGAACTGTTGCAGTGAGTCCAGAGGAGGCCACCAAGATATCAGAAGGCTGGAGCACCTCTCCTATGAGGAAACTGAGAGAATTGAGTTTGTTCAGCCAAGAAAAGATGCACCTTCAGGGAGACCTAATTGCAACCTTCTAGTACCTGAAGGGAGCCTACAAGAAGCATGGAGAGATTTATTTTTTTGTAAGAACATATAGTGACAGGACAAAAGGCAATAGCTTCAAATTGAAAACCAGTAGGTTTTGATTAGATATCAGGAAAAAAATCATTAGTGTGTTTTCTCTCAAATGTCAATCTTTTTTCTAGACTTCATTGCCTCATTATTTGTGTACTTCTTATATTTAGTCTCTGTAAAATGCATCCCTTTGTCAATAAAGTGGCAGGAAAATTGCATTAACCAACAATTTTGTTTCTTCTATCAATGTCTGCCAATTGCTTCTATTACCTGCCTTGACATCAGGCCTGACGCAAACAACGTCACCAGAACACTGAAAATCTTGTGGCCTTCTCTTTGTAAATATTTTTATGAGAAAGCAGAGAAAATGTCAGGTTTGCTGTTATAGTGCCCAGAAATGTCATCTTAATGTTTAAGAGAAGATCGTGCCTATATATGGACCCATCTTCAATATATATAAAAGAAAAATATATTAATTGCAGGAAATTAATTTTTCTGATAGTAATTTTTGCAGCTTGTGAAATTTAGGCAACACTTGCAGCTAGGTCTATCTGATCTCTATGTTAAAATACCTAATGTTCTGATTTCTTTAACAAAATCAGAGTTTATTCATTATTTTCACTGTTGCAGTGGAGAATGCAGTAGATCCTTACACAACAGACTTGAGTTCACTCTGGTGAAATGCTCTTACTGAGATCATTCAAATATTGGGAAGATAACTATTGAAGGAACTATGTCAGAAACAATCAGGTAAAATGACACTAATTTTTAAATATTACTGTTAATCATATTGCAATTATTTTTTATCTTCCAAATGACATCTTACTCTCCTTATACAATTTTCTGTTTTGAAATAGCCTATGTGTTTTGATTTGACTTTTCTGGAGATCAAGGGGCAATCTTTCAATTGTGATGACATTTCTTCTGACTCTGAATGTGTTTTCTCTTGGCCTCAAGCCTGTATGTAATCCTGAAAACTTTGTGCCTTGAGATGAAATCAACAGGATTTATTTTTTCTTTTATATTGTTCATCTGTGTGTTCATGTAGGTTCTATTGCATCCTTTCACTCTTCAGATTAAATGCTCTGTGAGTTCCCAGACACAAAATCTTCCTTTGAATAATAGGATCACAAGATACTTTATGTTAGAAAGAGCTGCTGGAGGTAATTTTGTCAAACCACCTGTTCAAAGAAGCTTTCCTTCAGCATTAGGTGATGTTGCACAGAGCCATGTTCTACTGAATCTAGAAAAATTTAGAAGATGAATACTTTGTATTCTGCTCCAATTCCTGTATCATCTGTGTTTTTCTTATTCTTTACAGGCAGGGAAAATTCATAACTTGTTACTTCTGCCTACTGTTCTTCTGATGTGCACCTCTAAGGAAAGTTTGTTTCCATCTTCTCTGCAATCCCCCTGCAGGTAGGTGAAGAGTTTCCTTCTAATCTCCAGTGTAAACAAAAACTGCTGTCTGAGCTCTTCCTCCTCAGGTGTTCCACCCTCCTTATTTTCTCTTGCCTCTGCTCAGCCTTGCTCCAGTATGTGTTGGAAAGCCCAAAACTGAACACAGTACTACTGTGTCATGGGTGGATTGATGCGCTGCATTTGTAACAGAGATGTAGCAATGTGTTTTTTGGTCTAAACCAGTGATTTACCAAAGTTTCATAGCAAATGTGAGAGTTGTTAAATCAGAAGTGATGGCAAGGAGCTCTTAAGTGTTTACTGCATAAAAGACAGGGTCAGACAGAACTATCAGAGACCCTGCTGTTCACTCAGAGGTTCAGAAAGGACCTTGTTGCTTTCTAAACTTCTTTCATGAGGGAGCTCATCCAGCTGCATGCAGCTGCATCCAGACTTAGTCCCAGACCTGGTCCATGACTGAATGATGGCATGGGCACAATCAACCCTTTATATCACTTAGGCAGGATTTCAAAGTTTAGGATCCTATTGATCACTTACCAAGGATCTGTTACAGCAAGGAATCTCTCAGCCTTGAGGAGTAACCTTGAGAGGTGTCCCTGCTCAAGCGGAGGTCCTGGCTGCAGCCTGCTATCCCATGGGAGAGATCAATGGGCCCTGGGCTGTCCTTTCTTTGCGGGGGAGGATGGCTGACTTACACCAGCTGTACTTGGCACATGCTCAACTAGCCCTTGCCTTACTGAACAAGAATTATGGCCCTTGGCTGCTAAGCAAGAGTTATGGCCCTGAACTATTGTATCTGTCAGTCAGATGCACCACAAACATCACTGGTGGCCATTGCTCGAGCAGAAATGGGGGAAGTGGGGACACACCATCACATGCAGACATAGCCTTGAAAAAGCCAAACAGAGGGAAAAGTTTTTTCCTTGACCTATTAGTCTGTACCTTTTAGTCATTTCAGACTAGGCTAGATCCAGGAGATCTAGGCTCTATGTAATCTGGAAATTAATATCGAGGTTTGGAAAAAGAGATGTATTTTTTATTTTCAGCTGAGAGAGAAATGAGAACTTTTTATAGCTTGATGATGTGATGAAATGTGGATAGCAGTTTACAAAAGACCACAAGATGGTGCTAGAGATGAACGACTACTGTGCTAGCTAGACACAGTAGCAGCCACTGAGTCTTGCTTCTGGGCACCAGTCAGGCCAGAGGCAATGAAGGGGGGGGCTGGTAGAGAATCTTCTTTTCTGCAGTCTCTTTGTAATAACAGGGAATATGGAGAGTCACGCTTAAAGCACACAAACAGATTTCTTTGGTTAGAGATATTATGGACAAGCAGAATCAAAACCAAAGTGACACTAAAATAATGTCTGTTTATATGCATCTTCAAAATTCATACCATGTACATGTAAAAGTAGCAACACTCAAGGGAGAGTATTCTTCTGTTTGAATCAGCTGGAAATTAGAAGACACACATGTATTGTATTTACTGGGATGGCACCCTGACCACATCATCCTATTTAAGAAAAAAGAACCCTTGACGTCAGACTGTGAGTGCATGGTGAGCATTTAACACCAGGGAAGAGGCATAAATGAGTCCTTCTACCAAGATGCTGTGTTACTGAAGATCCTTAACTGAAATTGCATAATCTGGATTGCTTACAAGTTTTAGCAGCATTGTAATTGCACCTATGTGAGATGGTAATAATTTGTTTAGACTGTAGAGACATTCAGTGTCTACTGAATGTTGAACAAGGATTATGGTCCTTGGCTGCTGAGCAAGAGTTATGGCCCTGAACCACAAACATCACTGGTGGCCATTGCTCGAGCAGAAATGGGGGAAGTGGGGACACACCATCACATGCAGATAGAGCCTTGAAAAAATGCCAAATAGAAGCAAGAAAAATGACAACTTCTAATTCCAATTTCTGGCTCTTTTGGTTCCCTATAATGAAGGAAGCGTACGTAATACAGAGAAAGATCACTTGCTTTACAGTTATTGTAGTTCTTCTCAATAGGTTTTATTGCAGGAAGTCACAAACATGGTCAAAATCTACAAGTGATATATGAAGAATACTTGCATTACATTCATCTAAGCAAACAAAATGCAGTACTTTATTAAAGGCACAGCTTTGGAAGGGCAGAAATACAAGAGCGACATATATATTATTTTATTAATTAGCACATCTGTTAAATGAAAGTTAAAGAATATAATTGTTGTTTTAAACAGCAAAATACTAATTATATTTCATATTTGAATGTTAGACACATTGGATTTTATTGTAAAGTGTTTGAAACTATATTTTTCTGAAAGGCTAAAAATGAAAGCCATTCTGAAATGGCTTTCATTTTCTGTTTTAAAATAAAATTTCTAAATTATTTCCACCTCACATATTAAAAACTTTTCTGCCACTCACAAGACACTTAGATTAGTGGGAACTGGAAAATGTCACTTTGAAGGGATTTTATGATCAAAATAAGACTCCAGCAAAGATTAGGATAGAGAATTTTTAAACTTGCCTTACTATGTACATTAAGAATCATAAAGTTGTCTGATTTTACTGTGTTTTATGAGAAAAGAAATCAAATTATATTATTATCTTAGATATCAAATCAAAAATTTTACAAAATTATGACTGCTGTATTCTGTAAGGGTTTATTTTCCCTTGAATTTTTAAAAAGATGGCACATGGTAAATGTACAAAATTCTGCATATGACCATAATTTAAATTTTAACTATAAAACAGATTCAAATTAAACTGAGGTAAATGTTACTTTTGTGGTGATATCAGCAATGCTGATTTCATGAATATGCTTTGTACAAGCTTTACGGTGACTTGTCGTCTTTTCATCAACTTCCCATCTCGCACATTCTGTAATTTAGTGAGGTGACTACACTACCAATAATAAACGTATGACTATGAAGTGTTAGTGTATAAGATAGTGAAATTAACGCACTTACTATGACTGAATCTATTTCTTGTGCAACATCTTAAATAGTTTAAATTAACTTGATTCTAGTGTAATAAATGCTGAAATTAATATCTAGAGTTTCTTTCATGCTAACTCTTGGCAGTTTATTGAACTCTTTGCAGGTCCAGAGCTTGTAAGTATTATTTAGAAAATATTTAAAAGCTCTCCTCAATGAGCATTATAACTAACATAAAGATTTTCGCTATTTGAAGAATACAACAAGCAAGCTGTGAAATCTTTTAAGGTCTCACAGACCTCTGGAGTTTAGTTTACAACAGAAAATTGCATTATTGCAATGTGCATTGGTGTGATTGACTGACTGGTGTTAGGATTCTTATTTCAGGTGTGCAATGTTTACTGTACTTACACAGGATTATTCCTGCAAGTGTTTTATATTGTAGGCTGTTTTGTTGCAACTAAGCAGCAGTCTCTTGGTGTAGGTGCACCATGTCTATAATTTATACACATACAGTCTCAAATTACTTGCATCACAGAAAATTGCCACTACATCAGAGTGGAAGTCCATGTACAGCAAGGAAGAAACAGATCTTTAACCCTTAGTGATCCTGATAACTTTCAGATTGTTTTCTCATGTATTTCAAATAGGTTATGGTTTGCAGGGCATGGTCTATGGACATTTAAGCGTCAACATTTTCCATTTGACATTGACAGACCCTGCAGCTCAAAGGTAAGTACTCCTATGGCTCCTCCAGTGTAGCCCACATAAACACTTAGTGCTTATTTTATTCAGTAATTTTTAACATTATTGTTCTTCTGATGTTGTTCTGCACTCTGCTTTGCAATTGAACATGTGATTGTATTCCCTCTATGACTCAGAAGTGGAAGCCAATATGTCAGAGCAATTTTCTGCTGTGTTTGCAGACATCTGCTATGGCCCATCAGTTCAATGTGCCTCCCTCTCTCTGCTTGCACATTGTGCATCTGATGCTCTGTGTACATTTTCTTAGAGAGCTGCCATGCTGGAGAGATGCTGAAATTGCATAGTGTACTACATGGGCTGGCTTGGACCTACAGGTGCAGAGACATCTTCTAGCTTCCAGCATCTTCCCTTATTCTCAGATAGAGTCAAGACACCTTTTCTGACTCTTTCTCCAAGTCAGTCAGTCAGGATATGCACATATGCATTTAACAAGTTCTGAAACTTTTCTTGTCACACTCAGGTGAGCTTATAAAAAGTAAATAACAGTTTATAAAAAGTAAAATGTTTATCACATGGAAAACTAATGGCATATTTTATGATCATACTAATATATGTTCTTATTGTTGCCATCTTTGAAATATCCCCTGTATATTTTCCCACACCAGAATATTTTGTTTCCTTAAAAACACAATTGGAAGGTAGGACACAGAGACTGATCAGTTAGTATGTTTTTCAAATGTGGCCTTCCTCTTTTGCTATTGAATGTCCAGAAATAAAGGATGTTAGTGGCTTAGAAATTATGAAAGTGTAAAAATTTCGCCCAAACAGAAATTAGCTGGTCTCAAACTTTCCCATCTCCTTAGAAGATGTATGGGCACTTAGGCCACAGAAAGGTAGTCAAGTTACTTTTCCTGTAAATATGACACCCTGAAGTAAAAATTTTTGTCTTCATTGGGCTCTTTGCTTTCCAGCTTGCGAATATCAAGTGAGTCATCGTTCACACACAGATAGTAACTTCTGTCTTCATAGCATTGGAACTGCACTGAATCTCCTTGGTAATGCATGATGAAAAAGTTATTATCTTCACTCAGCTATGAAAATACACAAAGTAAAAAACACATTGTATTTCTAATGCCATTCTATAACGTCAAATGTGACAAAAATTCATGTATGCTGTTGGTTTGTTATATTTTATGCAGGTTATACTTTTCTCCAGTGACTCATATTTACCAATTTTTAAATAAACCTTAGGCAACAACTAATCATTTTGGGATAGATTCTGTGATAACTATGAATAAAAGTAATATCCATGTCCCTCAGAAGACTGAGTAATACCAGACTAATAGATGCATTCCTTTCCTTCACAAAAACACCAGCACAGTTTCTTCAGTGTATTTAAGTTTTTCATTTGGTTATTTTCTCACCTTAGGCCTACCCTATCAGTTGCCACTAGTAGTAAAATGTCAATCCACAGTTTTGCTTGCCTCTTTTGAAGTAAAATTAGAATGTTACAGAAGAAACTACTCTTAAACAACTTAAATTCTATTACCTGTGGCTTTTCTATATGTCTCCAGTTTCCAATGCACTTTCTAAAAGGATCCATCTCTGGACCAATAGCTATTGTCTAAAGAGCTACTCTGTGTGTATGTGTGGGTGGGTGGGTGTATGTGTTTGGGCTGACTGGGCATCTCAGGGTGGGGATGGAAAAATAGTTACAAAAAAAATCACGCCAGAGAGAGGAAGAGTATGTGCTGAAATCTGCAGAAACTGCTAAGCTTGGGGCTCCAAAGGGCTGCTGAACCTGCCCGTGGTCTCCAGAACTCCTCCAGCACCTACCAGAGATCATGTAATCCACATCACATCCAAGCGGCTGCTGTAGCTGGACAGGGATTACAGGGCAGTGTGTGTGAGCACAGCTGCTGGAACCAGCAACCCTGGGTGTGCACAGCTGCCTGGAACCTGCTGGGCTGGGGGTATGAGCCCCTGCTCCTGCCTCTGTGCACTGAGCAAAGGAGTAACTGTGAATACTGTGTGAGTAGTTACCTGATGCTGATAGTGGGACATTAATTAATAGAAGGTTGAGATTTGTGCTTCCCCCAACTCAGCTTCCTGCCAGAGAGCAGGGAATTTAGAGTATCTTTTAGGAAAGACTGAACATATCAAAATCAAATTATTTTTACTTTCGTTATGAGTGTCCTTGTTCAACACTCTTGCTCTGCCCATGTTCTAGAAGTCTGCCCATGTTCTGCCCAGTTCTATAACTCTGACTAGTCTGGTGTATTATCATTGCTTAAGGGGACCTCTAAAAGGAAACAGAATCCTTGAGGAAAAGCAGGAGCACTTTTAAGGGTACCAGCTTGCTGGAGATTACAGTGTTGGCAATAACCACCTTTTGACAGAAGGAGCAGTGTGTCCTTTTAGCCCGAACGACAACAGGAGATGGAAAGAAATTGTCCTGCAGTTATTGCAGACTAACTCAATGAAACTTGGGGAATACACCTTCTGTTATCAGCAAAGCTATTATTGGAAGCAGCTAGAACATTCTGTCCTGATCAATTCAATGTAACAACAGTGTCTGCAGTTTCAATTAAAAAAAATTAAAGTTTTAAAAAATACTATCAAGGAAGTTGAAGAAAATTTGTCTTTGGGAAACAAATACCTACTAGGGACTCAGAATGATAAAAAGTAAAAATAAAAGGAATACGAATGTTTGGTGAAAGAAAGCCAGTAGAAGCAAGGAGCGAGATTCATATGTACAATGTAGAAACTCACGCTAGAGCAAGGGAGATTCCAAAGGGGTTTTGTAAAGCAAAATTTACATGCTCGCAAAGGCAAATTGAGATTCAGAAATTTAAAAATACCTACTGTACCTGCATGAAATGATGGAAAATTAGATGGAAAACTGTAAGAAGAAAATGATTTGGAGAATGACACTATTTGGCTGGGAGAAGGAAGAAGAACTCAAAGTAGAAGTATAATGAAACACCATCAGGGCTGGGATGTGCAGCAGATCATTGGAAAGAGCAAAATATTTTGCAAGATTTTCTATTATGACCTGTAAAGGGGGATGATGAGAAAACCTGGAGAATGTGGTGGACTACTGCCAGATAATGTTCCAACCGAGGACAGTTTCTACAGTAGGACTCAAGACAATTTGCAAGTTCCAAGAAAAAAGCTGCTGATTTTTAGTTACTATCTGATATTTTGATTTCTGTTGCATTAAATGAAGAACCAATTTACAGCTTAGGTTTCACATTTAATGACAAAAAATTCACCTTTATTCGTGTCCCACAGGTTGTTCACAATGCACTTGAAATAGAACACATACACTTATGTCAGAAAAATGCCACAAATATGCCTTCACAGGCTAAAGAAAAACATGTCAGCGATGGGAACTACAGAAAAAGATGTGAGAGAGTAGTATACAAGTTTTAAAATGAATAGACTCAAAATTATATAAAGTCAGATCAAATATGGCACAATGAGCATTACTCCAAGCTAGGTTCAAATCCTGCACTGTAACCTAGGAAGAAACTAGAAGATAAAAAGGAATGGATTTGAAGGCCAGCTGAAACAGAACACCTTGTGGTGTTAGTATATGTTACACAAAGGAGTGTAGGGCACACTGCAATCTACATTTTGCCTGAGATCAAAGAGAATCAAAGGAATCAAAGAGCATGTGATCAAAGCAACATGAGTCGTGCAATGATGATAAGCAAACTAGTAAAACTGAGCCGCCACCTCAGTTGTATCACAGATGTTATGGACATTGGAAAGCAGTACAGATTAGTTATGTGGTTTGAGGCTAAAACAGGATTGATGACAAACCACTGAAAAATTTTGGCTGCTATGCAGTGCATGCACAACATCACAAGCTTCTCTTTCTTCCCATTCGGCCCCAGTGCATAAGCTGGTATGGGCAAGAGGTTGAGATGGAACACAGCTGGGAGGATAGGGGTGGCAGAGTGGCCAGAGGGATACTCTATGTCGTGTGATGTCATGGCCAGTCATAAAGGATGTAAAGGATGGAAAATGTGGGGTTGGGAGGATGGGTGTTTTCTTCTGAGAAGACTACTACTCAGAGACTGGCTGAACATTGGTCAGGGGAGGAGATGAGTAAGTGCTTTTGTATCACATGTGGTTTTTTCTGACCTTCATAAGTTTTACTTTTGAGTTTTTTTCTTAATTCAAAAATTTCATTTTGCTCTTGCTATTCTGTAATAAACTGATAGTGTGGTGGTGGCTCTCACAAATGTCAAATGTATGTTATAAGGTTAAAAGAAGTTCTGTTAAGATCTGCTGTCTTTTCATAGAGGTTTTGTAATATTGAAAGTTGGTCTCTGACCATTGGGAAAGTTGAAGAAAGAGGGACTGCACAGACTCCAAAAGGTTGGACAAAGGAGGAGCTGGTTCAGAAGAGTGACATATGGATGAGTGTGGGGAGGGCTGGCTTACCAGGGGATTGGTTTATCAATAGCATATGTAAGGATTACTGCAGGTGTGGGCAGTGTGTGTCTGGCTGCAACTAAGCACCCAGCATTGTCCCTTTTTCCTTATTCAGTCCCTTGTTGTGGTTCAATAAACCTTTTTAAATGTTAAGAAGTGAGGTTTCATTTCTCGCATATTCTCTGCCCTGTCCCCCAGCAGGGAGTGGATCTGCATGGATATCTGGTGCAGGGGCTTGGATGCTGGCTGGAGCAACACACCTCAGTCTATTTTTTTACCACAGCTGGTCCTTCCTGACAAATAGTAGGGCTGTGCTTCCAGCCCTGGGTCAGTCACCTCCAGGTGTATTGGACATCCCTCCACTGAAAGTAAACTTTGGCCTATACACTGCTGCCAAAGTGATCAATAAAAATGCTTTGGCAATACCAGCTGTGGCATTCACTCTGCCACCTTTGATTCCACTCCTACTGAAGGTGCAGGATCTCTGATATAGCAGCCCTGAATGACAGGAATGTTCAGCCCAGAACAGTCCACTTTCAACATCCATCAGACTTCTACACTGGCCATATGTGACTACTGAAGGGCGAGTGAGGCTTGCAGATCACTCCTTGGCTTTTCCATAGATGAATCAATTTTTGGAGCGAAAAACCCCAAAAACCTCAGGCTGCATGCTGGGTGCCAAAAAGGACTGTGTCTCTGTCAGCTTGCTGCCAAGCATAGTAAACATGGCATTGTCAGTACTTACAAGGTAAAATCTTCATGATCAAGGTATCTAGGTGGGCCTCTCCAGATTTTACATGTTTGGAGTTTATTTTGGCCTACTGCAGTAAAGAATAAGTCTCTTAATAAAGTCTTTCATAACTGCACAGCCTCTGGTATAATTTCCTTCCTTCTTGTCTTCATCAAACTACTCAGTAAAATAGAGAGGACTGTGGAATAAAAACTTTTACAGCTCTTAATAGAACTTTCACAGCTTCAGTACTTCTGATCCCAGTCCACCCAGGATGGGATATTCCAGTCAAAACTTTGGCAAATGCTGTCCAGACACAATGATCTAATAACCTTGCATTATCCAGCAAGGAACAGCAACTTGAAGAAAAGCAGCCTGATCCGGCAATTGAAATTGCTGAATTCTATCCTTTAGTATTCTTTTATGCATATGTGTTAATTAATAGAAGATTTGAAACAGAGGGAAAATTGAGTGCTACTAGTACTTCAGAAAAGATGAGAGGTGATGAATACATCATCAAAAGTCTGACTGTAGCAATGGGTCAAGAATACATTAAATATTGTGGTTGAACCAGAACAGAAGTTACACTAAAGTGAGATACTACAGATGTAATAGTGTATATGTACTGAAGATGTGTACTTCTTTGATAACCATTGTATGCCTACTAATTTCTGCACTTCTGGAAGAGTAAAAAAAGAGAAATTGTAAAAAATTCACACATAATTAATACAAATGATAGAATGGGAACTGTCTTACCTACTGGGAGAATTATGAGCAATGGGTGGGGGAACTGAGAAAACATTTTAAGTGGAGAATCTAAAGTGAAATACTGTTCTGTAGATCTGAGATAATTCTGTTGTGTAGTTAACTGCATTTTTTTTCTATTATATTATTAATTATGATAAGCATGGTCTATGATAAAATTAGAATAATCACAGTTATAAGCAAATGCTCCTGAGTGAACTGTTGGGGTTGGCTTCTCCACTACTGCTCTGGCTGGGATGCTGCCACTGTGTGAACTGTGTGAGGCCATAGTTGTGCCTACAGCGCAGTTTTCCACTGCTACCACAACAGCATTGCAATAAATATTGGTGTCGCCTTTCTGACTTAATCCCCAATCAGAATCAGATGTTATTGTAAACTATTACTTGCTGTAATTTTAAATAATTATTTTATTGTTATTACAACATAATTAGTATATTAAAATTTATTTTAATAGAAGATATTTCAATTAATATTGATTATGAACCATGTCTCAATGTTCCAATTGCCTTGGTTGCAGAAATTAATGTTTACAACACTCTATACAACTCTTCCTGGTATAATGATAGGGTCCGCAGATTCTCACATTTCTGCTAATTCTACTGGCAGTCTTCAAACAGAAAAAAAGAAAATGCTGTCTTTAAGATTATTTATTCAAAGCCAGCAGATCAAATATCAAATTGCAGCACTGAATAGCTTTGTCATTATCCATGAGAAGTATTTCTCCATCTCAGTGCACTACTCCCACACTTTCTCATCCTAAGGACAATGCAGGCATTATTCATCACACCAGGAATTATTTACTGATTGGTACATTCATTTTAGAAAGTTTATGAAGAATCTCACGATTCAGAGTTGCCTATGATTTTGCCTCTTTACCCAACTGGATGTGGTTCAAGTGCAGGCTTCTGATTTCTCTTCATACAAATGAGTGACTGTTTTTCTTCTATTTCAGGGTATCAGCAAGAAACCATGATGAGCAGATCACTATCTGTCTTACTACGTAATGAATGGGTTCCCAGAAAGAATTTTGCATTTAACTATGTTCAAAAACCCAAAGTGATATATAGATCTCTACAGGCAATTGTTACAGCTCTTTCCAGATGTCTCCCAAGGCTTGCTGGCCTAAAGACACTAAACCTCTGTGAACAGCTCCAGTTTAAAAACTATATGAAATAAAAAAGTGTATTAAATATAATCTGCAAAAGTCAATATGACTATGATCATATATAACATACAAGGGGTGGACTAAAAGTTGCATTAAAAATTTTCTAAGCTTTGCTGCTTTCTCCTTCTGTGGGGAGCCAAAGAATATTAGTGGCAGAAGAGTAACTCAGCAGAACTTGAACTGAAGGACCTACCTAGACTTTCCAGGCCCAGAATGTAGCAGATTTGTGCATTAATTATCAGTAGTGTAGCTCATACCTGTCGAAAACCATTTCAGATCGATCGAATTGGAAATTCAATGCTTTCTGATTTAGGAGAAAGGTGAGCATTTTAGAAATTTTAGGCTGGGAATTTCAGGTTTTCAGGGTTTCACAATCCCTTTTATGAAGTTCTGAAACTACTTCGGTCCAGATAGTTCTAATTTTGCCTATTGAAATTGCAAAAATTGGCTTTTCAGTTGAGTGATAAAGCCACAGAGCTACAATCCTGATAAAAAATATAATTAGTTACACTTCCTTAGTTTTGCATTTTCTCTAGGTTATAACATCTATTATCCTAAAGTTTAGGTATCCCAAAGAGCAACTACTTTCCTTCATGTGTCTACTATGTTTTATCGTTTCTATATAGAGAAGAGTCAACAAAACCAGGCTTTTGTCACAAAAACATGTGAAGAAACCACCCAGTTATCTGTATTTCTGTCCACAACGCATTACTCCCAATTTATAATCATCTGATGACATGAAATCCATCAGATTAATTTCTGATTCACCTGAAAAACCCTGAAAAATGACAGGGTTTTATTACTTCCCAGAAGTTTATGACTGATGGATTCATTAGTTCTTTAAACATCGTAACTTTAGTAATCTGATCCTTCTAGATCCCATCTGCTAATATACTCACCCAGACTTTCTATATCTTGCTGAAGAATTTGTACCAGATAAAATCTACTTTGTGTCTCCCTCCATTTTGTATAAGAATAATAGTACAGGAAACATATCCACCTTTCATGTTTTAATTGAAAGTCAGATATTTTGCCTGGAGATTGCAGGATGTAGTCATAAATACAACTCAAGGGAAAATTTTGTATTTTTCCTTTTCTGAGAAAAAAATATCAGCTGAAAGAAAAGCAAGCAATTTGTCACTTAATGAGTAACAGGATGAATTTAGATGCCCTTTTTATACACCTGTATTTGCATACACAGTTTCACACACAGGTTTTTATTTGTTTGATCATGATTGTATACCTGTTTAAAGTCAGGATCTTCATGGCTGCAAGTTTCCATATCACATCTCTTCACTGAAGGACAATCTGGCTCTGAACAGGAGGCTTTTAAGACCTGTGTTTACAACAAACAGATTTGTTAATTTTGTAATTTAATTTGGTAATTTTTTCATCATATTTTGCTTTTCAAACACTTCAAATGTGGCATTAGTTCTAAAAAAACTATCTTTTTTTAAAGTTCATTAATTATTACATTCAAATAACCCCAGATTAATAAATTATAGAAAAAAATTCATTAATATATTCTTCTTTCACCATTTGCAATGCAAAATGAATTGGGTTGAAAGCAAATACTCAAGACAGTCCTTCAAACCATGTAATACCCAGGTCCTACTTAGAAATGCAGCCCTGATCGAACCATATTGTACCAGAATACCAAAACCTTCTCCAGATAAGAAGCCTTGTCCTGTTCTATACCAGAATCCCTGCTGAGACTAAGAAAATTATTTGTATTGTGCTGGAAAAAGAAGGGTTTGTGATCTTTCCAAGGTTTTTACACACTTGGTAGATGCTAAGTATGTCTTCATCTTCAGATAAGAACTGCTTTCTATTGCATCAAGAAACATAATCTGGTATGACCTGGAATTTTAAAATAGTTCATTGGAAAGTAAAATCCTGTGGCCACAGTTCTCTCCACAGAGAGCAGCAGGCACAACTTTCCCAGGCAACTTTCTCCTGGGGAAGGCTGTGAGAAGATCAGAGAAAAGAATGATAAACAATTCTTATTTCACTTGCTGGACCTGTTGTTGTGCACATGTGGAATGTGTTAAGGAGATTTGTTTGCCAAAGGGTGGTTTCTTAATTGGCCCCTGGTGATGGTGCTTGGATTCAACTGTCCAGGCTGTGTCAGATTGTCTGCAAGGGTGATGAGTTTCTTTGAAGTATGGTATGGTATGGTATGGTATGGTATGGTATGGTATGGTATGGTATGGTATGGTATGGTATGGTATGGTATGGTATGGTATGGTATGGTATGGTATGGTATGGTATAGTGTAGTATAATACAATAAAGCAATTGATCAGCCTTCTGAAATCATGGAGTCAATGTTAATTATCACCCCATCGGGGACCCATGCTACGATAAATCCATTAAGGCTCAACACTCAGTTCTTCTCTTGATTTGGTGGAACACCCTTCAAACAATTGATTTACGGGAAGGCAACCTCTGAACCAGAAAAATCCTTTAAAAATAGTTGCTGCTTCAGGGACAGAAAGGAAAATCCCTTTCTGTGAGTAATAGGGTAAAATATGATTTATGTGTCTTACAATATATATTTCCCTAGAAAAATTCAGGAAATAGATTTTATGAAGAGTCATTTGTGAGTTAAAAACAAATGAAAAAATTCAAGACTTTTTGAGAAAGCTTTTGGTGATTTCCACCATCGTGCATGGCTGACATCAGACAGAGGGTTATTCTTTATCTCAACATCTCTGTATAAACAGAGCTTCTTGGACCTTTGGTCTGCTGTAGACGGTAAATTGCAACATAGCATTCTTCCTCAGAAGACTTTAGCACTGGTTATAATCCCTCTCTGGGGAAGACTAGCCTTGCCTTCCCTTCCAATCAGAAGTGAACCTTCACAAGATTGGAGAAAATGGGAATGCTTAGACACCAGATGGCAAATGTTTGAATTGGATGTTCAGCTTGGATGTGTTTTCTCTTCATCACATTCCTTGTTCTGTGATGTGCATTCATTGGAAGAAAATAATTTCCATCTTAAACTCGTCTCTTTCCAAGGCAAGATTTCTGCTTTTTACTCTCCTCTTATTTTCCTGCATGTTTTCTGGCTAAGAAACTCCCTCTTCTTCCACAGAGACTGGACCCCAACATCCCTGACTATCTTCTAGTGGCAGTAATAAACTACCCAACCCAAAAATTTTTGCAATAATCTTCTCTGAATATTTAACAAAAAAGAATAAGGGGACATACTCAGAAGTTACGAAATGTGGAAGATGGTAAGAAAAATGAATTTGAAAAGTTCTGTGGGGGAAATTGTCTTACAGTAAGAGAGAGCACCAATATGTTATAAAGAAAATAAACAGCTTCTTACCTTCAGAGAGAGACGTTTCTTACCCTTGCACAACAAGACAAATTCATTAAGCTTTGATCTCTGTGTGAGGCTCACCAAATTTTTAGAATCTGTTTTACACAGAAGAGAATATTGTAATAATATGAGTATCACTTTATAAAATAAAGAAGAGCTGAATATGCTCTACAAAGAGAAAACATACTTTATAGGCATGGGAATAGAAATAAATACAATCTCTCTTGATACCATTCTCTTGTCTAAAGTATTTAAAGCCTGTGACTTTGTGAGACTTTAAATTTGCCATATATATAGTTAATTTCTCTACTTTTATGGTCAATGTATGAAATATCAGTTGTACATTACTACATGTCATATGAACTACAAAGGCAAATGTAGTGATAGATAACTCATATGTGTAGTAAACATGTTTACTGTATACACCTGGCTAAGTATATGTCAATATGCAAAATGTAGCATTTTTACCCCTCTACTTTTTGCATGTTTCTAGATAATTATCCTTTTACTGTTATAATTGTGGGTGCATTAGATAAATTCAATTTTTGAGCTAATACTGGTTTTTTCACCTGCAGGAAGTAAGAAGATATCAATAATATGGGAGAGATTCTTCAGCCTGCTAAAGTGACAATGTTCATTGTTACCTTCTGGTACTTCAAGATGTCAGCAAAAAATAAATAAATTAAGGTACCCTTTGCCAGCTCATACAGCACACAAGAGCATTACCTAGCAAAACCCAACACATATGTGTTACATACATTGTAATTACATATTACAATGACTGCTCAGTGATGCTATACTTATCTGATTGACTTGCAAACTTACTTCAAAAAACACCACTTGTGCTTTTAGAAGTATGACGAGTGTTCCATTTAAGGCAGAAAATATAAAAGAAAGTGGCAGTTGATCTATATGTTCAACTGCAGCAGCTGAACACAAATTTTAAAATGTTAGGTTATTATGCATTACCACTTACAGTTAAGGAGTTTGGAGGGTTTTTTTTGTATTACCAAAGGCATTTTTTAGCTTTTGAAGGATACGCAGAATTAGCAGAATGTATTTATCTCACTTGACTAATTTTAGCTTCTCTTGGACCTGATTTTAGTTGCCTTAACTTTCCTTAACTGTAATGCTTTTGTATTATTCTTCTGAAGGAATTTTTCTGAGACTGCTTTAGCATGAAAATAGCGTAAAAAACCTTTGTTAAAAATTCAGAGAAACTCAAACTGACTATGCCTTATTTGGTTTAAATGAGTATTTGGATAAATATAGTAGACTACTGTAGCAGGTCTACAATTCTGTTATTTTGTATTACTTTTTGTGATATCACCTTAGATTGCCTCAGGGGCAATTGTCCAGCTTAAGTTGCAGCATTTAAGAGACACATCAACAGGCAAGAGAGGTTTCTTATCAAAGTCAAGAGCGTTC